>NC_045605.1:104266871-104575431 GCF_009762305.2 Zalophus californianus | reverse complement strand
CCTGGCCCCTGGCTTCCACTGCAAATGCACCCCCCGGATCAACCCCACCACCCAGCTTCCCTCATCCTACTCATGGACAGCCAAGCACAGCTGGGGAAACGTCCCACTACCTTCGTGGACTGGCACCAGACCGAACACAGGGCTCCTGACCTCAGCCAGTGGGCCTCATGGTGTCATCCACGTCTCCTTGTACTTGTCCTCAGTCAGCTCCCTGGCCTTCTCCCCAAAGGTGTCCTCGACTTTTACCTCTCTTCGTGCCCCCTGCCCTCCACCCTCACAACGTGGGCCCTTGCCTCCTGTGTGTTCATTTGAATGAGACCAGATTCTCAAACTCTTTGTTGAAGAACCCAGTCACGGGGATTACTTTACCTCCTGCACGTGAGAGGAGAGGGAGGTGCCAATGATCCCCCACTTTGGCTTAACAAAAAAACTCACAGGTATTTATATCTTCGAGAAAACAGATATGTGAATCTAAATATTATTGCTAGGGCAACCCATTATTAAGGAAGACAAGCAATCAGAATCACAAGCTTTGTAAAAGTTAAAGGTTACTTTCACAGGACAAAGCAACTGCCTCTTAAATGTGATTGTCTGACAAGATTCTCTTGTTAGAAATAACATTTGCAAGGATGGTTTTAGGCTGCAGGAAAGAAGCTGCTTTCATTTCCATGACTTCAGAAAAAGAGGGAACATTTTCTCCTTATGCTGAGGTGGGGTTTTTTTCATCACCACCAGTTAGAGGGACCTAGAATTTTTTTTTTTTTAAGATTTTTATTTAGGGTGCCTGGGTGGCTCAGTTGGTTAAGCGACTGCCCTCGGCTCAGGTCATGATCCTGGAGTCCCTGGATTGAGTCCCACATCGGGCTCCCTGCTCGGCAGGGAGTCTGCTTCTCCCTCTGACCCTCCCCTGCCATGTGCTTTCTCTCTCTCTCAAAAATAAATAAATAAAAAATCTTAAAAAAAATTGTCAGAGAGAGAGAAATCACAAGCAGGGGGAGCGGCAGAGGGAGAGGGAGAGGGAGAAGCAGGCTCCCCGTTGAGCAAGGAGCCCGATAGTTAGCACTAAGAGGAACAAGGGCGGTTCCAAAGCAGATTGTCTACACTGCCTGGCAGTCCATCAACATTTCCCTCAAACAGTGGCTTTCCCATTCTCCTACATCAGGGCTTGTCCAACAGGAGCTCACATGGGTCACCTGGGATCTCACGTGCAGATTCAGATGCTGACTCCAAAGGTCTGGGGTGCACCTGAGATTCTGCATATCCAACATGCAGGTGATGTGCTTGCTATTAGTCTCCCTCCAGACACTGTGAATGGGAAGATCCTGGATGTTTATTCATACTTCTCCCCTCTCCTCAAAGCTCCAACCCTGGGGAGGCCCCAATCCTCACTTTCAGCAGATGACCTCGTTTCCTAGTTCACTGAGAAAATAAAAAGCAGTCTGGGGGTGGAATTCCACAAACTCCCACCACGTCTACCCAGCAACTCTGTCCTCACCTCTGTGCCTCCCGTTTTAAAGCACAATACCGCCGGCCCGCCTGCCCCCCATCCTCACCCAAGATCCTGCCCCCTTTCCCTCCCACAAAGGCATCCACCCAGCAAGTGTCCTCCCTCTGGCATTTCCCCCTCTCACTTTTTTTTTTCTTTTAAGATTTTATTTATTTATTTGACAGAGAGAGACAGCGAGAGAGGGAACACAAGCAGGGGGAGTGGGAGAGGGAGAAGCAGGCTTCCCGCCGAGCAGGGAGCCCGATGCGGGGCTCGATCCCAGGGCCCTGGGACCAGGACCTGAGCCGAAGGCAGGCGCTTAACGACCGAGCCACCCAGGCGCCGCCCCCCCTCACCTTAAGCAAATGTGTGTCACTGCTCCCATCTTAAAGAAACCAAAGACTTCTGGCCCCTTCTTCCTCCTGCTACCGCTCTTGCCCCTCTCTTCCTTAATAGCTCCCCTGCCTGTAGGCACTGACTCCAAACTCTCTCCTCGGACCCTCCAGAGCCCCTTCCAGTTGGCTTTTGCCCCAACCTCAACCAAAACTGCTCTCGTCAAGGCCACCAAAGACCTCCATGCTGAGAAACCTAACAGCCAAGCCTCGAGGCTCCCACTCGGCCCCCCAGGAGCGTTGGACCCAGCATTTCCCCACCGCCTGGTCTCCAGGGCGTCCCTCCCACCCACCTCACTGCCCCTCGCTCTCGGCGTCTGTTGCTGGCCCCTCGTCTCTGACCTGCTCTGGCCCCTTGCTCCTCTCCTGCCCTCTCTACGCTTACCCTGCTGGTCCCCTCCTGTCATTCTGTGGCTCTCTGAGCTAGCTGTACCCACCACTCCCAGATTCAAATCTCCAGCCCAGGTCACTGCGCCAACGCTGGAGCGGTACGCCCTGCTAGCATCCTGACGTTTCCACCTACGCGTCTGTCAGGTCTCAGGGGCAGCAAGGCCCAAGCTGAGCTGCTCATTTCCCCTTTTATGCCTGTTCCCTCAGCAGTCGTCCGCACCTCAGCAAAGGCACGTCCCGTCTTCCCGCTGCTCCCGCCAAAACCTCGTAATCATCCTGACTCTTCTACATCCAGGGCTCCCCCTAGGCTAAGCGGCCCCCCAACGTGAGCTGGGAAAGGGCACCCCGCGGTGCAGGCGTGGGACCCGGGGTCTGAATTTCAGTGCCGCCCACGCCCCGCCCCCACAGCCCACCGCACACACGTTGGCAGTGTGTCTCCCAATGGCGGCCTCCCAGGCTGTTCCAGTTAAAAGACAATTGTCCTTCCTGCTGCTTGGCACTTGCTTCCTGCCCATTTCCCAAGTCTGGCCCTGCCTCATCCTGGCAGTTCCTGACAGCCTTTCAGTGAAGTCTTTTGCTGCTGAAGAAAACCAGGAACACCCACTGAGACTATCCAGAAACTTATGCAAATCGCTCCTACCCTTCAGATCAGGAAACTCCATTTCTCCACTGTCCCCCAGAAGCGCTCTGGAGGAGGCTGCCAGAAGACCACCATGACGTCACCGAACTGAAGACCACCCGGGACAGCTCTGCTCTAGCTGACGCCAGCCTGGTCTCTTCTTCCTGCCTTCCCATCCCCATCCGACCCCCAGGGCTCTGTTCTCTTCCGGGGGGGGGGTCCCTCCTCCATGTCTGTCCTGTAAGTGGTGCCAGTCCTCAGGGCTCCAACCTCTCCCTTCGGCCCTTTTCACCCCCCATGCTCCCCAGGGCGTCCTTCACACTCAACAGTATGCAAACCCACCTCTACCCCTCTGCTGAACTACAGACCCTCCCCCTGCTGGGAGCCTCCACCTGCAAGTCCAAGGGCACCTGCACCCAGCACATCTATGCGGAGCTGATCGCCTTCCCGCCCACAGCTGCTTCTCTTCCTGCCTCCCCCACCCAGCCTGCGCCCCAACCACCTGAGCTAGAAACTCAGGCGTCACTGCACAGCTCCCTTTCCCCTCCACATCACGTCCATCCCTCCTAGGCACTCATGAAATCCTGGAGCTTCTTCTCTTGAAACATCTCTCCAGACCATCCCCTCCTCTGCAACCCCACAGCCTTTGCCTCCTTCACTTCCGAATCTTCCCGGGCTGTTCCAACAGCCTCCCAGAGGGCTCCTGGCCACCCTCCACTTCTTCCCCAACAGCAGAGCCAGAGTGAGCTTTCTGGAACTCAAACCTGACCCTGTCACCCCTACCCAATGCTTCCCTACAAGCGAGAGCAATGTTCCTTTCTCATTCTTACCTCAGCTTCGTACAAAGATTCTGGGGTCCCCTCCCAGACCTGCTGAAACAGGACATCCAGGAGAAAAACCGGGACTTCTTGCCCTAATCTTTAGTCCTCAGACATAATTCAGCATGTTCGCAAAACACTGATCTAATGATTCCCAAAGTGCTGTGGGACTCATTTAAAAAAGCTGGTTAAAAATCAAAGCCCAGGCTCACCCCCTTGGGGATTCCAATTCAGTGGCTGTTGAATGTGAGAGATTTGTCCAGAGGACCCTGCATTCTGGCCACCTGCCTCGACTATGATAACGGGGGGTGAGAATTCCTCCTTCACAGTGTAGCTGGGAGGCTAATGAGACAGCTTCTATGTCTACATCTGCTTCTCCGCTTCCCTCCTCCTTTGACACAGCAGTGAATGTGAGGCCGTCCGGGGCAGACTCTTACAGACTCGGAGCCCCCCTCGTTCATCTTCCCATCTGTTCCCCACAGCACAGAGGTCTGCGCATGACCAGGACTTCCCCCAGTATCTTTGGGAGTTTCCATGTCTTCATTTAATTTTTGGTTTCTTCATTTTCTATTTTAAAAACAAATATGGGGTGGGGGGGCTTGTGTGGCTCAGTCAGTTAAGCGTCTGTCTTTGGCTCAGGTCATGATCCCGGGGTCCTGGGATCGAGCCCAATATAGGGCTCCCTGCTCAGTGGGGAGTCTGCTTCTCCTTCTCCCTCTGCCTCTCCCCCTGCTTGTGCTTTCGCTCGCTCTCTCACCCAAGTAAATAAAATCTCTAAAAAGAAATGTTTTTTTTAAATATGGAGAGATAGAGTTATGTTTAATGGGTACAGTCTCAGTTCAGCACGATGGCGTCCTGGAGGTGGATGGTGCTGCTGATCAGACCACAGTGTGAATATACTTAATGACAGTAAAGTGCACACCTAAAAACAATTAACATGGTAAATTTTATGTTTGTAAAAACTAAACTCTTCCTCCGGCAGTCTTCGCCACCTCAGCAAAGGCACGTCCAGTCTACCCATTGCTCCGGCCAAAACCTTATCATCTTCCTGAATCTTCTATATCCAGGGCCCCCCTAGGCTACTCAGCACCCCAATGTGAAATGGGAAAGGGCTTTTAAGAAAGTGAAAGTCTGGGGCGCCTGGGTGCCTCAGTCGTTAAGCGTCTGCCTTCGGCTCAGGTCATGGTCCCAGGGTCCTGGGATCGAGCCCCGCGTCGGGCTCCCTGCTCCACGGGAAGCCTGCTTCTCCCTCTCCCACTCCCCCTGCTTGTGTTCCCTCTCTCTCGCTGTGTCTCTCTGTCAAAGAAAATCTTTAGGAAAAAAAAAAGAAAGAAAGTGAAAGTCTACAGTGAACTGCAGACACAAAATGAAGATGAGGCTCCATCTGCAGTGACACCATGACACCAACCGGGTGGAAGGAGAAGCCAGAGGCAGAGCAAGAGAGAAACAGGGAGGGCTGGAGTCGGCACCCTGGGAAGGAACCCGAGGGTGCGGAGTCTCAGGAAGAGGAGAGGTCCGGATCAGACAAGGGCCAGAACCCAGAGGTGCTAGTAGGAGGGAGAAGGGCTGTGGCATGCAGAAAGAGCCGAGGCCCAGCCGGCTGGCTGCCAAGTGTGTCTTCACAGGAACTGTGCGTTCGCACCAGATTGCTGGAGCACATGCCTTCGCAGCCCTTGGCACAGGTGCGGGGCAAGGGAAACCGAAGTGAGCAAACGTGGACGGGGCCTTAGCTGGGGCATCTAGGCCCTGGACCTGTCCCCTATACCAGGACCCCTTTAGAGGCCCAGGCCCCAACCCAAGCCCCATCCTGCAGGAATCAAGTGTTCCCCAAGGGCTATGAGGCCAACGTAAGGATCAAGACTGCAATAGAAAGATCCAACAGAAAATCCCGTGGGTCTACCTGCAAAGTCAGTGCACATAGCTCCTCCACAGCTGTTATCCCGGTAGGTCTACTAAGCTGCAGCCGTAACAATCCCCCTGCCCCAAGCCTCCCTGCTAGCGGGACAGCCAGTGAGTCGGCAAAAACCAAAGTTAGACCACACTCACTGCTCGAAAACCCTCCAACTCCCATCCCACTCCCTCAGACCCTATGTGAAACTAATCTTAGCCAACATCTGGCCTTTGCCCTCGGCTCCTGGGAGGTGATCTTTAAGTCCCTGGAATGTCCTGATAGAAGTGTTTGTCTAGGGCCTTCAGACATCCATCCATCAGTCTAACAATGTGATTTATAAGAAATGCTTTGGGACGCACGACCTCTGGGGGGAAAGTGGACACTCAAGGTCAGCCACGTGAGCCCCAGGGAGAACCCTGGACACCAAGACTCAGGTGAGCTTGCTTCCCTGCTTGGCCACATTGTGTGTTATAAACAAGGTCTTGGGTCCAGGGCTCCCCTGGGAGAGGACAATCCACTGGGAGCTTCACACCTGGAGCGCCCCGATTCCACCCTACGCACCCTGTCCTCTGGTGGAAATGTGTATCCTTCCGCTATTAAAACACCATAATCGGGCACCTGGTGGCTCAGATGGTTAAGCGGCTGCCTTCGGCTCAGGTCATGATCCCAGGGTCCTGGGATCGAGTCCCGCATCGGGCTCCTTGCTCAGCAGGGAGTCGGCTTCTCCCTCTGCCTCTCCCCCTGCTTGTTCTCTCTCGCAAATGAATAAATAAAATCTTAAAAAAAAAAACAAAACCATAATCTTAGGACTTTCCTGAGTTCCGTAAGTCATTCTAGCAAATTACCCACTGAGGATGGTTTGGGGCCTGGAATTCACAGCTGGTGTCTGAAATGAGGGCAGTCTTGTCATGCCCTCAAACTGCCATTGGCCAAATTCTTTGTGACCACCTTACTCTGACCTTGATGATCTGCCCAACCCCTGCCAACCAGACCTCACCCCCACCCCACCCCTCCAGTAGGGCATGTCCCCGCCCGAGAGCACCAGAGAGCCCCCTTTCCCAGCCATCTGGCAAGGGAAGACCCTCCCTCAGGCCTTTCAGTCAGAAGTCACCTCCTGGGAGAGGACACCTCTAGCCCCTCCGCAAACTCCCTCCACCCCAGGCCCCTCCCTCTCTTCCTGCTTTACTCTTTCCCCTTGGCACACTATCATATCCATGGCACTCTAAATTGTATTCACCTTCTTTCTTCTCCATCTCCTCACTAAACTGTAAGCCCCAAGGAGAGCAGGATTTGGTACTTTGTTCCCACCTGTAACCCCAGGACCGGAAACAATTCCTGGCACGTGCTGAGTACACAGGAGATTCCTGTTGAATGAATGCCCTCTAGTATCCTTTAGAAGTACCTCTTGGAAAAACCGGCCACCCTGCTCCCACTCTTTCCCCCTGAAAGTCTGCAAAAACAAGGAAACCTGACCACACTTGGCTGGAGACCATTGCTGAGGGGGCTAAGACCCAAGAGAGGGGGTAAGACCCAAAACCTCCAGGAGAGGGCGCCTGGGTGGCTCAGATGGTTAGGCATCTGCCTTCAGCTCAGGTCATGATCCCAGAGTCCTGGGATCGAGTTCCGCATCGGGCTCCCTGCTCCTTGGGAGCCTGCTTCTCCCTCTGCCTCTCTCTCTCTCTCTCTCTCTCTCTGTCTCTCATGAATAAATAAATAAAATCTTAAAAAAAAAAAAAAAAAAACCTCCAGGAGAGGACCCTGGCCCAGATGCTAGTCCTAGCCCTGACACCACGTTGTTGTCTGCTTGAAAGGCCCCTCCCTCTCTAGGCTAGAGCAGGGGCAGGGAACTCTGGCCCGGATCACTGTGAGCAGGCCGAGGAGGGGGACGGGGAGGGGGGCCCTCATCACTGATGCAGGTCCGGGGGGAGGGGAGGGCGGAGGGGGAGGGGTGCCCCTGCCCTGACAAGAGAGATGGAGGAAGTACAAGACCTCACCAGGCAGGAGTGACTTTTATTTGAAGCCAGAACAAACTTTATCTGGGGTTTCATCTGTAATCTGTGGCAGTAAAAAAAAAAAAAAAAAAAAAAAAAGGAAAAGAAACCAGGACCCAAATGGCCTGGGGAGGGGAAGGGTGGTGGGTCCTGTCAGGCCACGTAGGGGAAGCGGAGTAACAGCCCCTCGTAGGGCTTTAGGTTGAGGTGCTCCAGCTCCAGAGACACACCCTCCTCACGGCCTAGATCAGTGCTGAGCAGCAGATCGGCGGTGGCCGGCAGACTGGCGGTGGCCGGCAGACCAGACGCCCCCAACCTGGCAGGCTGGTCTGTATCCCCGAAGTTGAGCACTACCAGGAATCGCTCATTCTGGTCCCAGTGGCGGATGTAGGCAAAGAGGTCAGGCCCCGAGGAGAGCACGTGGAAGTCTCCGTGGAGCAGAGAACGCTCCTTGCCTCGCTGATCGCTCAGCCTCCGGAACAGGGAGAGGAGAGAACCAGTGTCTTCATTCTGGCCCTGCAAAGGATGGAGATAGCAGGAAAAGATAAAGGGTGGCCCCTGGGTGCAAACTCCTACAGGTCACCTGCCCACCCTCTACTGAGCAGGCCTGGCCCACCCAAAACCCTTACCTTTACGGTCATGTTGGTACTTCCAGGTCCTGAGGTGTTGGGGAAGCTGGATTCGTCCCAGAGCATGAACGGAGCCTTCGCAGGCTGAAAAGCAGAGAAAACAGGACTTGGAAAAGGCCTGGGCCTGCTCTCCCTTCTCCTCCCGTTCCCAGCCCCTCGATGGAAAACGTCCCCCCGTCCCTCTGGCCCTGCTCCCTTTTGCACAGGACTGAGAAGCACTGGGTACCTTTTTTCTATTTTATCATCTAACTTCACCACCTCCAGCTCTTTTGTGCACTGCTGTATCCCTTGTGCATGGCATAGAGGAATTACTCCCTAAAACCGTGGAATAACTGAACAACCAGTTCTATGAACATCAGCTGGGGTGCCAACCTCCAACCCGATGGCTAAAGCTGAGCCAGTGCCTCCGTGCGCTTACCCCGATCACGGCGGGGGCTGCCGTGCAGCTCTCGTACTCACCTGGGTCCTCCACTAAACTATGAGTTGCGGGAGGACACAGAGTGCCCTGAATGCGTGCATGCATGAATAAAGGAATGAATGAACCCACGAACGGGTGAGTGATGGCTCCCATACTGGATACCTACATCAGCGGTCAGCCACTGCATTTTAAAAGAGGCCCTCACTGAGTCCCTACAAGAAAGGCAGTACCCTGGAAGAGACGATCAAGGCGGTGGCAGGGAAATGACTCACCGAGGCCACACAGGGACTGATTAAGGGGGCTGAGCAGGAATCAAATGCAGTTCCACCCCAGGCCCACATCTGCTTGCTGCCATCCGCACAGTCCCCAGGACAGAGAAACACAACCACCCCCCCAACCCCGGCGCGTGGGGAAGACAGCAAGCCGTACCAGGCCAGGCAGGGCAGCTACCTCCAGGCCGATCTCATCTCCGTAGCTGAAAACCGGGGTGCCGGGCAGGGAGAAGAGTAACAGCTGGTAGAGGCGGAGCAGACGAGCCGGCACGAGGGCAGTCAGGAACCCCGCCTGAGACAACTGCAGGAATGCACGCACTGAGGTGAACCCCAAAGCCGGCCTCTGCCCCCGTCAGCCAACACCCCTGCCTCCAGAAGGCCTCCCCCGGCGCGCTCTCCCCCACACTGAGGTACTCACGCTCCAGCTGCACCAACGATGCTCAGTGGCGTTCAAATACTGGGTGACGAGGAACTCTGTGTGCTCCCCAGTGAAATCAGAGCTTGCCAGGTACGAGCTCGTCAACAACAGGTCCTTGGCGGATCCAAGTAGGCTCAGGATCTGCTGAAGGTCAGAGAACTCGGTCCCTGCAATCAAGAGCCTGCACAGAGCAGGGTGCAGGGACAAGGTTGGTAAAGAATAAAAGAATGCGGCGCCGGGGTGGCTCAGTCGTTAAGCGTCTGCCTTCGGCTCAGGTCATGATCCCAGGCTCCTGGGATCAAGCCCCGCATCGGGCTCCCTGCTCCGCGGGAAGCCTGCTTCTCCCTCTCCCACTCCCCCTGCTTGTGTTCCTGCTCTTGCTGTGTCTCTGTCAAGTAAATAAATAAAATCTTAAAAAAAAAAGAACAAGAAAAGAATGAAGGTGAAGAAGTTTCTCCAGGCTAGGAATTCCCCCGTTCCTGGGGCCTAGCACTCAGCCGAGGGGTTCCCACAATGAAGCAGAGTTGGCAGGGGAGGCCTGGCACCTACCTATCTTCACTGAAGCTCTTGGTCATGTTCTGCCACTCGGCCAAGAACAAAGATGCATCCTAGAAGAGAAAAAAAGCAAAGTTGAGGAGCAGGGAACACTACCAAGCCCTGGAGAGTCCCTCTGCTCTCACCCAGGCTCTGCCCCTCACGTGGAAAGGGACTTACCGTCAGATTCTCTATGTTCCGAACCTGGAACCCATCTACACCGGCCTGCAGCCAAAAACTCAGAGCATCCTACAGGGAAGGGGGCAAAAGAACAGGGGAAAGGTATCAATACCCTGACTCAAAGGCTTACAAAATCCAGCCCATGTCAAATCTTGCCCAGGACGCACTTCCCCATGACCTTGGGAGAGTCACTTGCCTTGACCGGCCTCATTTAACCACCGCTATCATAAAGGATTAGCGTTCGGTTCCCTCCCTTTGTGAACTATCACTGATTCTTAACGCTACAGCATTTCACTTCTCTGTTCCTCCCCAGGTCAAACGACACAGCTTCACCTTTGGACACCTACAGGAAAGGCCCAAGAGAAAAAGTATGTTCGTAAACATAACTTCATTTAACCCTTAGCATGTGTGGAATGCTAGTATACTCAGGTCAGAAATGAGGAAACCCTCTCAGAGCCGCAAGGAAGCATGCCAAAGACCACCGTCAGCAAGCAGCAAACACGGGACCGAAATGCTAGCCAAGATCCCACCGCAAGTGTCCTTACTCCTCTCCCAGTGTCCTGAGGCCTGGGGAGGGTAGGAGGAAGAGAGCAGGTCAGAGCAAGGCCAATGATGAAAGAGTGAAATTCAAAGTACAGCCCCAGGGCAGTCTAGATGAAGATTTGAAAAGGAGTCAGCTCTGCAGCACAGGCCCAGGCCTGAATTCCAAGCAAGCGGGGGGCGGGGTGTGAAAGAAGAACATGGTGCCCCACCCCCACAGCCCCAGGCCCTGTGCTCTCTCCTCTCGTCTCCATTTTCTTTTCTTTTTTTTTTTTTTAAGATTTTATTTATTTATTTATTTGACACAGAGAGAGTGAGCGAGCACAAGTAGGCAGAGTGGCAGGCAGATGGAGAGGGAGAAGCAGGCTCTCCGCCTGAGCAGGGAGCCCGATGTGGGGCTCGATCCCAGGACCCCAGGATCATGACCTGAGCCGAAGGCAGCCGCTTAACGGACTGAGCCACCCAGGCGCCCCTTGTCTCCATTTTCATCTGAAGCTACCAGGCCTCACGCCACACCATCTGAAAACACGCCTTCACCGATAACTTTAAGAGATTTTTTTTTTTTAAGTAAGCTCTACCGCCAATGTGGAGCTCGAACTCACAACCCTGAGATCAAGAGTCACATGCTCTACTGACTGAGCCAGCCAGGCACGCCTGTCCCCCCCATCAATAACTCTTAAAGGGTCTTCCAGCAATCAGCAAGGGCTGAACTGGATGACCCCAAGGGTCCAGTGGAAATGCTGGGAGTAAAGCATTCTACCTCAGAATCACGAGGGCCAGCAAAGGGTCAGGGGCTGCTCCATTTTTATTCTACCCCTGCTGAACTCGTCAGTGTCCTAAAACACTGGCATTAGGAGCTCGGATGACAAAGTCCCATTCTCAGCCTGCTGAGTATAGTCTGCTCCTATACCTTCATTCAGGGAAAGCAGATTACAGAAGTGAGACTACTTGGGACCTCAAATCTTAAGCACAGCAAACCCCTCTGAACCTTAGCTTCTTCAGTTACAGCAGAGAGGATGTCAGGGTCCTTGTGTGGCCACAGAGAAGTTTAGAACACACACAAAATACCTGGCATAGGCCCAGACACATAAGACCACAATGCTTACAATTTCAGACTGGGCTCCACTCCAGAACACATTAAACAAGAGCTGGGAAACCAGACAGAACAGGAGTCCCACAGAGAAACGGCTTCCTCTCCCAAAAGGAAGAAAAATCAAACCCAGACTGACATCTGAGAAATTCCTTTCCTGGCCCTATGACCGTCAGAGTCAAGGAAACAATCACTGGCCAGAAAAGGAACAAGCAAAAAGGGGGGTGCACAGTTGGCCTGCCCTCCTGCCTGTGTGGGAGGAGCGCGCCAGTTTGGCTCCAAGGAGCAAGGGTCCCCTCAGCTGGAGCCAGGCTAGGTTTACAGGGCTTGCCAAGAGGATCAACACAGCCCCAACGCCCGGCTCCCACCTGCCATCAGCACCAACTCACTCACCTTCATCTTGGCGGCCACAGAGTTGATCTCCGTGGGGAGGAACCACGAGTTCTGGCCCCTGTAGTTGGGAGTGAGGTCCAGAATGACCCGGATGCCTGGAACAATGGGGGAAAAGGTAGTGGTGAGAAAGACTCTGGGGTGAGGGAAAAGGGAGAACAACAAATACTAGCCAGTAGACTACTCCCTAGGTATTACATGGCACAAACGCTTCGATTGGAACCCCACTTCAGATCTTCTAGGGCAGAAGGCACATAGTGTAGTAGAGAAGGCCGAGCTTTGGGGCCCTGGGCTCCCCACCCCCAAAGGGAACCCTCTGATTTTATTTGGGTATTTTTCTCAAAAGGATCTGCTCCTCTACAAGTTAAAAAAAACCACTGAATTAGGGATGCCTGGCTGGCTCAGTCAGTAAAGCATGTGAGTCTTGATCTCAGGGTCCTGAGTTCAAGTACCACCTTGGGCAGTGGAGCCTACTTAAAAAATAAATAAAATTAATAAAGATAAACCACTGAATCAGGAAGCTGACATTTTGCAAGTAAGGGCACTGAAGCCCAGAAGTTAAATGGCTGGACACACAGCAAGTAGAAAAGTCTCTGAGCCACTTGACAAATTCATCTTAGGCTGAAGACTAGGAAACCTCCCCTGTGCCTGCTTTAGGAAAACTCAGAGCCAGTCAGGAGTGAACCAAACAAAAACCCTATCCTGTCTTTACTGTGGCCAGAAAGCCAAGCCCTTCTCAGCTGCTTCGGCGTCAACTCCAGGACACCCACTCTTTTTCTTGGCCAACTGCAAGAGATTGTCAAAATCTTCCTTGGAGCCAAAAGTGGGGTCGATCTGTTCCAAGTTGGTCCCCGCGAGGTCATCCTTCTGGTTCTTGTGAACTGGGCCCAGCACAAAGCCCTTCACCTTCAGGGAGCTCAGGTAATCGAGGTGCCTCTTTAGGCCTGAAACCGGGAAGCAGGGTTAAAGCGGTTAAAGCGAAGCGCCCCCGAGGCCCCTGAACAGCCCTAGTCTCCCCTCTCCCCGGAACTAAGCGTGGGGCCGGGGGTGAGCCTGGATCACGACACTCAGGAGTTGCTGACGTAAGCTGCCCAGCACATTGCTTCAGAAACGTCAGCGCCCGGCTTCCGGCGCCGCAGGGGGAAGGGAAGACGCTGAGTCAGCTACCCTCGCGCAAGAGGGAGTGGGGGTGGCTTTCTTCAAAGAAAGGAAGGAGAAGCTACGCCCCAGGGTGCGGGGACGACTCCGGGACGGGCAGGCGGTGGGGGGACAGGATCAGGGCCGGGGGCCGGTCAAACCAAGGGGGCGCGCACAGAGCTCACCCGCTAAGTTGCCCCCCGCGGGGCCCTGGAAGGCCTGAAGGTCGCCGATGCGGTAGAGGGCGCCCTTGTGCCACCAGCTCTGCGCCGGCAGCTCGCGGCAGCGCGGGGCCCGCACGATGATGACTACCGCGCCCGCCAGCATGCCGAGCCAGCCGAGCCAGAAGAGCACCAGCAGCGCCCAGCGGGTGCGCACCCAGCCGGGTCTGCCCGCCACCTTCAGCAGCTCTTCTTTGGACAGGCCGGTGAACTTGGCCGCGGCCGCTGCCTCCGCCTCGTCGTCGGCCACCTTGATCTTCACCAGACCGTTTTTCTCGGCGCCTCCCGCCACGACCACGGCCATGGCCGCCCCGGACGGCGCGTTCATCGGCTGCTTCTCGGTCTCCAGCTCGTTCAGCTCCACCTCCTTCAGGTCCGCCTCTGTGTCCTGGCTCATGGTGCCTGCGGAACCGGCGACACGATGCAGCCTGCGATCAAGTGGTGGCTGGACTCCTGCCCCGACCTCCCGCCTCACCTCGGCCTTGGCACCGCCTCCCGGGACCAGGCAGCCCGGCACAGCTCCGGCGACTGAGTCCGCGTCTGCTGGGGGGACTGGCTCAGCCTCCGGGATGAGGCAGGGGAGCCCCGCCCCCGCCCGCCCCTTAAAGAGGAACGGCCCCGATTGCTCTTTCTGGGACCGCTCGCCAACCTGTTTGCCCCTAAGGTTCCTTCCAGCGGGACGCTGAGAGGGCTGAGCCCCGAGCCACCTTTAGGTGGGCGGGGTCTGATTTGTCCCGTCCCCACGAGGGGACGGGGAGTGGCAGTCCAGCAGTGCGGCGGTCCCGGGGCCCCTCTTCGCGCACTCCGAAGGTGGGTGACTACCCCGCAGCCGTCCTCCGTCTTTCCTAGGCCCAGGGCTCAGGCCACCGCGTGGTGGTTCCAACTTCGCACGGCCACTGGCGCTCTCAGAGCCAGCCAAACTCAGCTCCTCTTTCTCCGACCTAGCCTAGTCTCCTCAAGCCTCTGGGACTTGGCGCTAGACCTCCGCTTCCCCGCCGGGCTTACACGTCCTTCAAGACTCATCTTGAGTCCAGTTCAAATAATTCATCATGCAGCAACTATTGAGCACTACAATACTTTGCTTTATTAACTTCACTGAATGAACTCTAACCCGGTGTTCTCCGTGATGTTTTAAGATGAATCTGTTCGGACAGGAGAGTTGAAGCTGACACTCCCGTCTTACCCCACCCTACCCCCAGTTTCTGGCCCCAGGATGTCGGGCAGCAAGGCATCCGACATCCAGAAGAGCCTCAAGCGCCTGGTGGGCAACCTCGGGCCTGTAGCAAACATTCCAAGGTTGGGCCTCAGTTAGAGGCATCCACCATTTTCCTACAACAGACCAGACTTTTCCCCACTTTGCAGGGCCTCCCACAGATTAGCCCAATCTCCCCAGGGTGCCAGGGTTCCCCCCCACCCCCCGCCCCCCATCACTTCACTGTGCTAAGCCTTGGAGGCCGCTACAGAGGCTTTAAAGACAACCTAAGGGGCGCCTGGGTGGCTCAGTCATTAAGCGTCTGCCTTCAGCTCAGGTCATGATCCCATGGTCCTGGGATCAAGCCCCACATCGGGCTCCTTGCTCGGCGGGAAGCCTGCTTCTTTCTCCCTCTCCCATTCCCCCTGCTTGTGTCCCCTCTCTCACTGTCTCTCTCTGTCAAATAAATAAATAAGTAAAATCTTAAAAAACAAGACAACCTAACTTCCCTCCACAGAGATCCTGGGATGGAGGGTAAGTGGGGCAGAGACAAGATTCATAGCAGGAAAATAAATAAAGATTCATAGCAGGGACTGCTGGACAGCATGGGGTGCAGACACTCAGGAACTTCTTGTTCCTGACCAGTGCCAGCCAGGTTATTTTCAGAGGAGCTGAAGGAAACAAGTTCTCTCCCTCTTCCACCTGGGCCTGAAGCCAAGTATTTGGAAGAAAGCAGAGGCCAAGATCTGAAGAAATAGCAAACAGAAAGGGGGGCCAGAGGAGAGCCAAGGGTGTGAAAAGACTCATCTTTTGCCATCCCCTTTCTGCATGCCACAGCCCACTCCCCACCCCCACCCTGGGAAAGCCAGAACCAATTCCTGGAGGGAAGCAGGCCAGGGGGTAAAGGGTGGAGGTCACACCGGTGTGCAAAGATGATAGTAAGTCCAAGGTGCCCTGGGCATGGCAGATAAGTGCCAACCAGAGGCTCTGAACAGACTTTATCCCAGGGTGAAAGCTCGAGGTTGAGAACTGGAGTCAGAAGCTCTCCTTGAGATGGTCCAAATAAGAACCCTGGGAACATACTATCTCACTCACAGCCCCCCCATGGTTCCAGACAGATGAAGCCAATTCCTTCTGCGGGCAGTGAAGAAGCTAGCAACTGACCTCCCCAAGTTTATCACCTCCCCACATACCTTTCACGGGAACTACCCGCCCAGCGACATCAGCCTTCGAACACCTGCCAGTCTCAAGGCACACCCAGCTTTGTCAGGCCTCTGCATCTTTCTACCTGCCATTCCTGTTCTGCCACTCGACCTCGGAAGCTCCTGTCCATTCAAGACCTAGCTCAGATGACGGTTTTTCTCAACTTCTCCAAAAGAATTCTTTGCCATCCACCTCTGCTACAACACATGCCCTGTTACATTTCCTTTTCTGGGTGTCTACACTTCCAGATAAGTGGCAGGGCCTTGTGCTATTTGTCAATGGGCCTGCCTACCTACAGTAGTAGCACAAGTAGGCACTTCAAGAGTGTTTGGAAAACGAGTGGATGAACTGCACCAGTCAAACCCAGCTACTTCCCTTCTTAGAAACAACAAAAGGAACCGAGCATTTGGAAGTCAAAGAGCTATGGAGATGAGCGCAGAGAAGGAGGGGGGATAAAAACCAGAAAAGGTAAAGGAAATACAACCAAAGCCATCTCTTAGAAGGGAAATGAGTACACCATCTGAAAAGTATCTGCAAGTAAATTAGACAGATGAACAGCACTGCTGCTAGTCTTTCTCTCTAATGCAACCAAGTATCAAAAGACAGAAACATCAGAGATCTAGCAGATCAATGTATGGAAGAGACAAAGAAGCATTTTTAACATATTATTCTTGGTAGATGACATCAGATGTCTATCTGATCAGAGACAGAATACTGATCTCATGCCAGAGGCTAAATAGTAATAAGAGATTCAATTAGCCTTAAAAGGAAGACTGAAGTCTTCCAACATCAGCTCCTTCTACCATGGTGGTCACACAATACTGGTGGGTAGCATCATTTTCCCATCCCCTGTGACCTTCAGAACTTTCTATCATCAGGCGCCTGCATGGCTCAGTAGGTTAAGCAGCTGCAGGCGATTTGTCTCTTCTCCCTCATTTACTTATCTATTCATTTATTTATGTCAGTGTGGACTCGTGGATATTTGTTTTATACTTTGGCTTAGAATTCAATACTATATTATTGGGGTTTTCCCTCAAATTGGTCCAGCTTTGGCCACCGTGAGCTGTCAGGTTGGCTCCTTTATTACATTTCTCTTCCCCCTGTTTCCCTGCCTCCCCCCCACACACAATCTTTTGAGCGCTTCTTTATGTCCTGGCATGACAAAATGGTCCAGGCTCACCTTGTTTGAACACTAGATCCCCAACCCTAGAATCAGCCACTTCTCCGAGGAGCCCTGGTTCCTTTTATTGGAGAATGGTATTAGAAACCAAGATCTGGGCGCTCAGGTGTCTTTTGATAAACAAAAGTTATCCATCAAGAATGGTGGGTTATCTGGGCTTGTAAAAAAAAAAAAATCAATGGGCGCCTGGGTGGCTCGGTTGGTTGGGCGACTGCCTTCGGCTCAGGTCATGATCCTGGAGTCCCGGGATCAAGTCCCGCATCAGGCTCCCTGCTCAGCAGGGAGTCTGCTTCTCCCTCTGACCCTCTTCCCTCTTGTGCTGTCTATCTCTCGTTCTCTCTCTCTTAAATAAATAAATAAAATCTTTTTAAAAAATCAATGTTTTCTTTAATAAATACTCCATGTTTTCATTTTTGGTGACTTATTTAAAAAATCTCTCTTGGGGGGGCGCCTGGGTGGCTCAGTCATTAAGCGTCTACCTTCGGCTCAGGTCATGATCCCAGGGTCCTGGGACCGAGCCCCACATCCAGCTCCCTGCTCTGCGGGAAGCCTGCTTCTCCCTCTCCCACTCCCCCGCTTGTGTTCCCTCTCTCGCTGTGTCTCTCTGTCAAGTAAATAAATAAAATCTTTAAAAAAAAAAATCTTTGGGCGCCTGGGTGGCTCAGTTGGTTAAGCGACTGCCTTCGGCTCAGGTCATGATCCTGGAGTCCCTGGATCGAGTCCCGCATCCGGCTCCCTGCTCAGCAGGGAGTCTGCTTCTCCCTCTGACCCTCCCCCCATCTCATGTGCTTTCTCTCTCATTCTCTCTGTCTCTCAAATAAATAAATAAAATCTTTAAAAAAATAAAATAAAATAAAATAAATAAAAAAATAAAAAAAAAAATCTTTCTTGGGGCCCCTGGCTGGCTCAGTCGGGAGATCATACAACTCTTGGTCTCAGGGTTGTAAGTTAGATCACCACGTTGGGTGTAGAGATTACTAAAAAATAAACTTTTAAAAAAATCTCTTTAAAAATCTTTACTTTAAGGCCTAGAAGATATTCTTCAACATTTTGTATGCAAAAATGTAAGGTTTTATTTTTGATATTTAAGTCTTTAATCTATCTTTAATTGATTCTTATTTATGGTATAAGGTAGAAAGCCAATCTTAGCTTTTTTATAAGTAGCTAACTGTGATATGATAAAACCAGAGAGAGAGAGAGCACGCAAACACAGCCTTTGTCCCTAGTTCCTAACACTGAGCTCCTAAATCCCTTGGAATTACTGGGTGATAAGAAAGTCTTCTCTTTCGGGTGCCTGGGTGGCTCAGTTGGTTAAGCGACTGCCTTCGGCTCAGGTCATGATCCTGGAGTCCCAGGATCGAGTCCCACGTCGGGCTCTCTGCTCAGCGGGGAGTCTGCTTCTCCCTCTGACCCTCCCCCCTCTCATGCTCTATCTCATTCTCTCTCTCAAATAAATAAATTAATTAAATATTTTAAAAAAAAGAAAGTCTTCTCTTTCAAGGAGGCCACTCTTGGTGGTAGCTTCGGGGTGGGGGCTGGCCACCAGAAAAACCAAGGCATGACTAGAGGGTTGTAACTTCCAGTCCCATTCCCCAACTTCCAGCAAGGGAAGAGGAGGTAGAGATTGGGTAATCACCAATGGCCAGTGATCATGCCTGCGTAATGGAACCTCTGTAAAAACCCTAATCGAGGGGCGCCTGGGTGGCTCAGATGGTTGGGCGTCCGCCTTCGGCTCAGGTCATGATCCCGGGGTCATGGAATCGAGCCCCACATCGGGCTCCTGGCTCAGCGGGGAGCCTGCTTCTCCCTCTGCCTCTCTCCCTGCTCATGCTTTCTCTCTCTGTATCTCTGTGTCTCAAATGAATAAATAAAATCTTTAAAAAAAAAAAAAACTCTAATCGATGGGGTTTGGAGATCTTCCGGGTTGATGAACATGTACCAGGAAGGTGATACAGCCCAAGTCCACAGGGTCAGAAGATCCTGTGCATGGAACCCTTCCAGACATCACCCTATGTACCTCTTCATCTGGCTGTTCATTTGTACCCTTTACAACATCCTTTAAAATAAATTGGTAATAGTAAATGAAGTGTTTCCCTGAGTTCTATGAGCTGTTATAGCAAATTCAGACCTGATGAGGGGATTGTGAGAACCCCGATTTATAGCCAACTCAGAATTGTGGGTAACCTGGGACCCACGACTTGAGATTGGTGTCTGATGTGGTGGGCAGTCTTGTGGGACTGCGCCCTTAACCTGTGAGTTCTGTGCAAACCCAGGATACTTAGTGTCAAGTCAAATTAAGTGGTAATTCCTTCCAGTTTGTTGCAGGGAATTAGAAAATTGCTTGGTGTGGAAACCCACACCTGTGGTGTCAGTATTCTGAACAGAAAACAGATCATAGTGGTGTCAACCAAGAAAAGGAGGTGAGACTGGGGTCTCAGAATTGCAATTTGGGGAGCACAGATTCCAGAGTAACCAGAAAAAGCATCCCACTCATGTGGGGAAAGCAAGAGGT
This sequence comes from Zalophus californianus, assembly GCF_009762305.2. Lineage (NCBI taxonomy): Eukaryota > Metazoa > Chordata > Mammalia > Carnivora > Otariidae > Zalophus > Zalophus californianus. Next base: position 104,555,928 of record NC_045605.1, on the reverse strand, counting down.
TTTTATGAGAAAGTAGAAGGGGTTAATAACATGATTTAGATAAAGAAGAAAAAAAACTGTCAATTTGGTGTTGACTGGTTGCACCGCTTTTGATTACTATCTAATCGATTATTCTGTTGGTGCTATCAAATGAAACTGTTCCTGGTATGCAGTAGTTAACATTTCTCTCCTCATAAAATACCAACAGTTTTATGGTTCACATACCAGTTGTTCTGTTGGGATTTTATGAGCAAGTGCTTGTAAAACAGTTACTGCTTCTGGCCCAGTTAAAGACTGCATTAGTTAGGGGCGCCTGGGTGGCTCAGTTGTTAGGCATCTGCCTTCGGCTCGGGTCATGATCCCAGGGTCCTGGGATCAAGCCCAGCATCAAGCCCCACATCAAGGCCCGCATCGAGACCCCTGCTCCACAGGAAGCCTGCTTCTCCCTCTCCCACTCCCCCTGCTTGTGTTCCCTCTCTCGCTGTGTCTCTCTCTGTCAAATAAATAAATAAAATCTTAAAAATAACATAAAATTATGATTATAAAAGTAAAAATATCAGACAATACAGAAAATGTTCAAATGTAAAAATTAGCCAGAATCCCACCATTCAGGGTTAAACAATGTTAATAGCTTCGTGTTCATTCTTACATAATTTCTTATATTATATATATATATATATAAAATCACACTGATGCTATGTTTAACATAATCAGGATCATGATATATATACTGTTTTGTAATCTCCATTGTCAGTTAAAATTTCAAGAATACCTTTCTATACAAAAACATAGATCATGGGGCACCTGGGTGGCTCAGTCGTTAAGCGTTGGCCTTTGGCTCAGGTCATAATCCCAGGTTCCTGGGATCGAGCCCCGCCTCAGGCTCCCTGCTCAGCGGGAAGCCTGCTTCTCCCTCTCCCACTCCCCTGCTTGTGTTCCCTCTCTTGCTGTGTCTCTCTCTGTCAAATAAATAAATAAAATCTTAAAAAAAAAAAAAAAGAGTGCATTAGTTAGGGGGAAAAAATGGAAGGGTGCCTGGGTGGTTCAGTCGGTTAAGTGTCTGACTCGGTCTCTGCTCAGGTCATGATCTCAGGGTCATGATATCAGGTCGTGAGATGGAGTCCGGAATCGAGCCCCAAGTTGGGCTCCCCATTCAACAGGGAGTCTGCTTGAGATTCTCTCTCCCTCTCCCTTTACCCAAGTAAATAAATAAAATCTTTAAAATAAATGAAAATAAAAGAAATAATGGAACATCCATGTGATGAAATCCTATGCCTCTGAAAACAAATGTTCTGTAAAATGTTATGGAATGTATACAGTGCGTTACCTTTTGTGTAAGGAAGGAAGTGTGTGTGTGTGTGTGTGTATTATTTTCTTGAATGACAAAAGAAAGATGAACCAAAAGCCAATATAAAATGGTTACCTATAGTGGAAGGAAAAAACAGGAAGGAAGCAGGGGATGTTAAATAAGCATATGAAAATATGCTCAACATCATATATCTTTAGGGAATTGCAATTTAAAACAACAATGATATACCACTACACATGCATTAGAATGGCTAAAATCCAACACACCGACAACTCAAAGGACATAGTGGAAAAGACACTCTCATTCGTTTCTGGTAGGAACATGAGACGGTACAGCTACTGTGGAAGAGAGTTTGACAGTATTTTTTACAAAACTAAACATACTTTTACCATATGATTCAGGAATCATACCCCCTTGGTATTTACCCAAATGAGTTGAAAAATTATGTCCACACAAGGGGCGCCTGGGTGGCTCAGTCGTTATGTGTCTGCCTTTGGCTCAGGTCATGATCCTAGGGTCCTGGGTTTGAGCCCCGCATCGGGCTCCCTGCTCGGCAGGAAGCCTGCTTCTCCCTCTCCCACTCCCCCTGCTTGTGTTCCCGCTCTCACTGTCTTTCTCTCTGTCAAATAAAAAAAAAAAATTATGTCCACACAAAAACCTGCACACAGATGTTGATAGCAGCTTTCTTTATCATTGCTAAAACTTGGGAGCATCCAAGATATACTTCAGTAGGTGAACAGATAAAGAAACTGCGGTACATCCAGATAATGGAATATTATTCAGTTCAATAACAAGAAATGAGCTATCAAGCCATGAAAATACAGGGAGGAATCTTAAATGCATATTTCTAAGTGGAAGAAGCAAATATGAAAAAGCTACATACTGTATGATTCCAACTATATGACATTCTGGAAAAGGCAAAACTATAGAGACAGTAGAAAGATCAGTGGTTGCCAGGAGTTGGGGAGAGAGGGAGGGAGAGAGGGCTGAGTAAGTGGAGCATAGGGGATTTTTAGGGCCATGAAACTATTCTGTATCATTATAATGATGGATACATGTCATTATACATGTGTCAAACCCCACAGAATGTACAACACAAGGGACAAACCTTAATGGAGACCGTGGTCTTTAGTTAATAATAATGTATCAATATTGGCTCATCAATTATAAAAGGTGTACTTCGCTAATGCAAGATGTTAATAATAGCAGAAGGGGTGGGGGGCGAAGGGAGGGTAAGGAAGTATACAGGAACTCCATCCTTTCTATGCATTTTTCTGTAAACTTAAAATTGCTTTCAAAAAAATAAAATATATTAAAGAAATAAATAAAATAAAGGTGTTGACTACAGAGGAAACTAAAACTGAAAAGTTTAAGGAAAATGGGGTACCTGGCTGGCTCATTTGGTAGAGCATGTGACTCCTGATCTCAGGATTGGGAGTTCGAGCCCCATGCTGGGTGTACAGATTACTTAAAAATAAAAATTAAAAAAAAGTTTAAGGAAAATGGATCTTCTAGCAAGCTTAGAACAAAGATTCCCTTTCATCCTCAAATTAGAAAGCAGCATTAGAACTGGGGAATAGCCAGTTTCTTTAAAATAGTACTATCAGTAATTTTTTTTAAATTCCAATATAGCCAACATACAGCATTGCATTAGTTTCAGGTGTACGATTTAGTGATTTAACACTTCCATGCATCGCCCAGTGCTCATCAGACAAGGGCACTCCTTGACCCCCATCCCCTGTTTCACTCACCCTCCCACCTACCTCCCGTCTGGTAACTACCATTTTGTTCTCTATAGTTAAGAGGTCGGCTTCTTGGTTTGTCTCTGTTTTTTCCCCTTTGCTCCTCTGTTGTTGTTGTTGTTGTTGTTTCCTCAAATTCCACATATGAATGAAATCATATGGTATCCGTCTGGGGCGCCTGGGTGGCTCAGTTGGCTAAGTGTCTGACTTTGGCTCAGGTCACGATCTCAGGGTCCTAGGATCAAGCCCCACATCGGGCTCCCTGCTCAGTGGGGAGTCTGCTTCTCCCTCCCCCTTTGCCTCCGCTGCCCAACACTCATGCTCTCTCTCTCAAATAAATAAAAATCTAAAAAAAAAAAAAAGGGGCACGTGGGTGGCTCAAGTCAGTTGAGCGCCTGCCTTCCGCTCAGGTCATGATCTTGGAGTCCTGAGATCAAGCCCCACGTCGGGCTCCCTACTCAGCAGGAAGCCTGCTTCTCCCTCTCCTGCTCCCCCTGCTTGTGCTCATGCTCTCTCTCTCTGTGTGTGTGTCAAATGAATAAATAAAATCTTTTTTAAAAAAAGAAATAATATGGCATTTATCTTTCTCTGACTTAGATCACTCAGCATAATACTCTCTAGCTCCATCCACAGTGTTGCAAATGGCAAGATTTCATTCTTTTTTATGACTGAATAATATTCCATTGTGTATATAGACCACATCTTCTTTATCCATTCATCTGTCGATGGACACCTGAACAGCTTCCATAATTTGGTTATAGTAAATAACGGTGCTATAAATATGGGGGTGCATGTATCCCTTTGAATTAGTTTTTGCATTTGGGGAGGTAAATACCCAGCAGTGCAATTACTGGACTGTAGGGTAGTTCTATTTTTAACTTTTTGAGGAACCTCCATACTGTTTTCCACAGTGGTTGCATCAGTTTGCATTTCCACCAACAGTGCAAGAGGGTTCCTGTTTTTCCACACTTGTTGCTTCTGTGTTATTGATTTTTGCCATTCTGACAGGTGTGAGGCGGTATCTCATTGTAGTTTTGATTTGCATTTCCCTCATGATGAGTGATGTTGAGCATCTTTTCATGTGTCTGTTGGCCATCTGAATGTCTTCTTTGGAGAAATGTCTGTTCATGTCTTCTGCCCATTTTTAACTGGATTATTTGTTTTAGAAATGTTAATTTGTAAAGTTCTTTATGTATTTTGGATACTAATCCTTCTTGGATATGTCATTTGCAAATACCTTCTCCTATTCAGTTGGTTGCCTTTTAGTTTTGTTGATTGTTTCCTTCACTTCTGCATAGAAGCTTTTTATTTTGATGAGGTCCCAATAGTTTATTTTTGTTTTTATTTCCCTTGTCTAAGGAGACATATCTAGAAGAAATGTTGCTATGGCCAATGTCAGAGACTTTACTGCCTGTGCTCTCTTCTAGAATTTTTATGGTTTCAGGTCTCACATTTAGTTTATTATCAGTAATTTACAAACGCTTTTATAGGTAACTAACATTCAATTTGCAAGAAAAATTAAGACCTAAATGTTTTTCTCTACTAACAGAAAAATTCTGTACAGAAAAATCAGGTTGAGGGGCACCTGGCTGGCTCAGTCAGTGGAGCATGCAACTCTTGATCTTGGGGTTTTAGGTTCGAGCCCCATGTTGTGTGTAGAGATTACTTAAAAGATAAAATCTTTTAAAAAAAAGAAAAATCAAATTGAATCTACAAATGATTAGAATAAGAGTTCAATAAAAACTAGACACAAAACAATTCTTTCCTGTATGCCAGTACCAAACAACTAGAAAAATGTTTTTTTAATTGCCATTTATACTAGCAACTGTTAACCCTCAAAATAAAACTGTCAGTTATTTTGCCAGCAAAAATGGGATTATTCAGGAATAGCAGAGAATTGCAATTCACGATATGTGGGCAATTTGCAACAGTCTATAGAACTGAAAACACTCTTGCTATTATCCAGAAATGTCACTTCTAGATTCATACCCCAGAGAAACTCTCATACATGTGCACAAAGCAACATACAAAAGACTTCACTGTAGCACTGGTTATAGCATTAAATATTTGGTAATCTGAAAAAAGGTCTATCACTAGGGGACAAAATAACCTGTAGAAAATTTCTAAATAGAATACTATAAAATAACTAAATCTTACAGAACCAGGACATAAAAGACAAAATATGCATCAAAAATACAGCATGAAAGAAAGAGGGGAAACAGCAGATTCACCTCAAATTTTTTTTTTCAAAAAGCAAAAGACACAGTGGAATACCAACAGTCTGCATTTTAACTGACAACCATCCCAAAAGGGAGAACCATACCATTCATGGAGGTACTGCGATATCAGACTGGTCTGTGAATTGGATGGAGCCAGCCTCTACTCAATCTCCCTGTTCCAAAAATCCCCTTCATAAAGTAACCTCAGGTAGAGGATTTACGAAATATTAAATGATAATAACACACACTACTCATGATCTTGGACCAAAAAACAAAGAAACAACCTACAATTAAGGTTCCCGTCAGAACTTGTTTCCCGAACTTGCACTCAAGGCTGTAAAAGCAGGCTTCAAGCTGTCCCTTATAAAAATTCCACATCTCAGCTCTTTCTAAAACCAGTCTAATCCTTCCCCGGGAGAACTTCCCAATGGCATATTCCTCCACGGTTCAGGAAATAAGGAAATTCTGTTCTCAAATTGAATTTTTCCCAGAGGTGAATGCCCTCCTCCCAGCTCCCAGCAGAGAACCGTTCAATTGCGTATACCTTCTCCTCCGCAAATGGAGGCAGTGCCCTTCGCTGCCAGGAGGGGGCAGACGCTGCTTCTATCCTCGAAGAGCCTCCTTCGGCGAGGAAGCTGACTACAGTTCAAGTATTTCTCGTAACAACCTCTTCAGGAGCTTACTTCATAGCATGGGGCAGGCAATCAATGAATTACAGTGTCATGCCTGTTCTACACGATGGGGATAAAATAAATTATACAGACATGATTTCTGCTCTCAGGGAGTTTATGTGGGTAAGGGGTGAAGTAGAACAAGGGAAGGAATGCAGTAGTGATATTAAAACTGAAAAACAGGGGCGCCTGGGTGGCTCAGTCGTTAAGCGTCTGCCTTCAGCTCACATCATGGTCCCGGGATCCTGGGATTGAGCCTCGCATGGGACTCCCAGCTCAGCAGGAAGCCTGCTTCTCCCTCCCACTCCCCCTGCTTTTGTTCCCTCTCTCGCTGCGTGTCTCTCTCTCTCTCTCTCTCTGTCAAATAAATAAATAATTTTTAAAAATCTTAAAAAAAAATTAAAAAACAAAAGTGGGCCTTGTTGGCTCTGTCGGTAGGTACAGACTTGAACCTACCTAAGAGCAAAGGAGGAGCACTGAGTATTTTTCACTGAGATCAGATTGTTCATTTAGAAAAATCACTCTGGGCACCTGGGTGGCTCAGTGGGTTGAGCGTCTGACTTCGGCTCAGGTCATGATCCCAGGGTCCTGGGATGGAGCCCTGCATCGGGGTCCCTGCTCAGCAGGGAGTCTGCTTCTCTCTCTCTCTCTCTCTCTCTCTCTGTGCTCTCTCTCTCTTTCTTTGAGTAAAAATCTTGAAAGAAAGAAAGAGAGGAAAGAAGGAAGGAAGAAAGGAAGGAAGGGAGGGAGGAAGACCACAAGACTACTCCGGCTATAATGTGGAGAATAGATTAGAAGGGGGTAAAGTCAGGGGCTCCTGGCTGGCTCAGTCAGTAGAGCATAGGACTCTTGATCTCGGGGTTGTGAGTTCAAGCCCCATGTTGGGTGGAGACTACTTAAAAATAAACTAGAAGAAGAAGAAGCAGAAGGAGAAAAAGGAGGAGGAGGCAAAGTCAGAGCCAGGAAACCAGGTTGGGAATCTGTAGCAGAAATCCAGGGAGAATGGCTTAAGCTAGGGTACTGAGAAAGAGAAAAGCAGCTGCTGACATCTAGAAGCTGGCCTGGCACTTACACCGAGGCCTTGGTGCTCTCCTGTTGAACATAATTTCGGAACATCAACATAAGACAAGGCCACTCTCGGATCAGGATGGGTCAAGTCAAAACAAGCCCATTCTATAATCACGTCTGAACACAGAAAAAAACATGAACATTGTCCAAATCACAAAAGTCCGAACAGCTCCCTATCCTGGCTACTATGAGCGACTGTTGCTTCTTCACCAATCATAGGTTAGCCTCATCGACTACAGTCTTCCCTCCTTCTAGGTAAGACATAATAAGATACCCAATAATAAAACAACGCCACGTCCTGAAAACATCAAATCCAGAGTAAAAAAGTAAAAAAGTAAAGCTTCACTTGTTTAAACCCTCCCCCAAATCACCTAACACAAGCCCAGGTCCTACAATAAGTTCTTTCTAACGCCCTCCTACTGAGACACCCTGCGGTTTCCCGTGGTGTGGGTTCTTCCTCACTGTAACAAGTAATAAACCCAAGTTGCTCCAATACAAATATGTTCCTGGCAGTCTTTGTCTGGAGAGCATTTACAGTGCATCTGCTCTGGAGATAATGATCACAATCGAGCAAGAGAGGGCACATTGGAGAAGGAACAGATTTGTAGGAAAAGACAACGCATTCAGTTTTGGACAAGTGGAGCTGTTTATGGGCAATCCCAATGAAGACGTCTGGCAGACCGTTAGATACAAGGTGTGCAGTTCAGAAGATCGTGGGTTGAGATGATGTTGGGGACATGGCAGCATATATATGGTAAATGAGGCCAAGATGATGGGTAAGTTGGTCTAGGCAGAGCATAGTGAATGAGGAAACAAGAGGGCCTGGGGCAGAGCCCTGAAGAACGTGTAGGGATAGATATACTGAAAATAGCCAAGAAGCAAGAGGAGACCCAGGAGAGGGCCGGGTCCCAGAAAGCAAGGGTTGAGAATAGCTCAGGAAGAAGGGCAGGTTAACAGTGTCAAATGCTACTGAGAGGTCAAGAAAGATGGAAGTTTTGGGGCATGTGGCTTCTTCAGTGGTGGACTGTGCTACTCCTGATCTTGGGGTTGTGAGTTCCAGCCCCACGTTGCGTGTGGAGATTGCTTTAAAAGGGAGGGGTGGCGCCCCTCCCCTCAGCTCAAGCTCTGTCTCTCTCTTTCTCTCTGACAAATAAATAAATAAAATCTGTCTCTCACTTTCTCTCTCAAATAAATATTTATTCTCAGGCGCCCCTGAGAACTGAGACTTGACCACAAATGTTTTATTTGGAAAGATCACTCTGCTACAAGGAAGAGAATGGATTGATTAAAAGGGAGGAAACCAGAGCCTGGGAGCCAGATTAAATTTGTTGTAAAAACCACAAGAAAGGGGTGCCTGGGTGCCTCAGTTGGTTAACCATCTGCCTTCAGCTCAGGTCATGATCTCAGGGTCCTGGGATGGAGCTCTGGATCAGGCTCCCTCATCAGTGGAGAGCCTGCTTCTCCCTCTCTCTCTGCTCCTCCCCTGCGCGCGCGAGCTCTCTCTCTCTAATGAATAAATAAAACCTTTTTAAAAAATATTTTATGCAACCTACTAATAAGAGAAAAAATAAGATTTAAGACTGGTTCAAAAGAAAATTCTAGGAAAGGAGTATTTTAGAGTCCATCCGTCAAGAATGCTGATATGAATTAATTTGTTCATAGGTAGATATAAAACTGGCTAATGTCACACAAGGATTTGACAGAATTATAAAATAACCAAATCAAGAGCAAATAGGAAGTCCAACAAAAGTGCACACTCCCTAGAAAATCAGATAACCCCCAGGGTGTGTTGGCCCACTTTACAACATCAAAAGGACACCAAACAATAACTTGCCTCTTTCCAACTTTTGGAAACATCCATACACTTCCTTTCTGTTCCAGCTCCAAGCCTGAGCTCAATTTTTTTAAAATATTTTATTTATTTATTTGACAGAGAGAGACACAGCTAGAGAGGCAACACAAGCAGGGGGAGTGGGAGAGGGAGAAGCAGGCTTCCCGCGGAGCAGGGAGCCCGACACGGGGCTTGATCCCAGGACCCCGAGATCATGACCTGAGCCAAAGGCAGACGCCCAACGACTGAGCCACCCAGGCACCCCTGTGCTCAAATTTTAACTGGAATCCCCACCCACCCCCCTTCAGTCTTTTTATCTACTCTTCAAGGTCCAGGCACTCCATAAAGCATTTCCAACTCCCATTCCCACACACAACCCCTCTATAACCTATCAGCCTACTCTGGATCTTCTGAATTGTCCGTGGTTTAACTGTTTCATTATATATAATGTGTGTGTGTGTGTGTATACATAAATATATATTAAAATATTTTGGGTTTTGTAGTTACTTATTTAAGTAATCTCTATACCCAATGTGGGGCTTGAATTCAGCACCCCAAGATCAAGAATCACTGACTCCTTTGACTGAGTCAGCCAGGTACCCCCACATCTTCTATATATTTTGTTACAACTTTTTTTTTTAAGATTTTATTTATTTGACAGAAAGACACCCAGCGAGAGAGGGAACACAAGCAGGGGGAGTGGGAGAGGGAGAAGCAGGCTTCCCGCCTTCCCGCCCCCTGAGCAGCGAGCCCAATGAGGGGCTCGATGCCAGGACTCTGGGATCATGACCTGAGCCGAAGGCAGACACTTAACGACTGAGCCACCCAGGTGCCCCTTGGTAGAACTTTTCAATCATGTATTTGAACAAGCAATTAATATTTGCTGAGTAAATAAATTTATTTGTCCCTAAATGTATTCAAACTGGAATTCTCTCATTGTGAATACTTGTTATGTCACCCTGGGACACACATAGGGACAGTGTTGCCCCCGAAAGAGTGACAATCGGTTTGGCAGGGGGAGGGGCAGAAAAATCTTAGATATTAAAGAGGTTTCTGGCCCACCAAAGGGCCATCGTACATAAGCAGATATGCAGTATATCAGTGGTATTAAAATTTCATGAGTGGGATTGGAGGGGGAAATGTCTTTTTAAGGCTCCTGGGGAGGGGGAGACGATGATGAAAAAAAGATTGAGAAACAGGACCCAGGGATCATTCCATCTGTTTCCTGTGCATTTTCCTGCTCCCTGACTACCTTGAGCAGGAACTGTTGAGATGAGAGCAGTAAAGCATAGTGGGCATGGAATCCGACTGCCTGGATTTGCAGACTGCTTGGCTCTGGTATCTCTTAAATGGATCATACCCAGCAAGTTACTTAACCTCCCTAGACCTCAGTCTCCTCATTTGTAACATTTATTACCTTCCTTCCCGGGTTGCAGTATTAGGTGAGGTCATCCAGCAGAGCAGATAGTCAGAGTTTAGGCAATGTTTCTAAAACCTGCAAGTACACTAGGTGCTTACCGCAAACTACTGATGAACCAGGCCAATTGGTCTTAACGGTCTAGAGGTGACTGGAACCACCTTGACGATCAGGTGGGAGATGGAAGCAGCTCTATAAGAACTCTTTACACCTAGGGTCCCTTATCTATAAAATGGGCTATCTAGGGATTTGGGAGAACTAATCAATTCGTGTAGTGTGCTTAAAACAGTGCTTCCAATGATAGCGACTATTAGTCCAGCTACAAGCCAAGCTCCTAGCGACAGCGGACTAGACAGCAGGTCATAGGTGGCCGCTCAGGAAAAATCAGACCCTGTCAGAAGACTCTAGCAGAGCACTTACGGCCTGATTCAATTTTCCGAAATGGCTCCATGCAAAGGACCTCCCCCAAGACGCCCGCTACGCAGGGACCCTGCGCACCAGCCCTGGAATGCGCCTGGGCGGCAGGCGTGGGACCGAGATGACACTGGTCGAGGCTGCAGGAGGTTCGGGACCCGTGGAGGCGGAGCCCGCACACCGGTTTAGGGTGTGTATGTAAGGGGAGTGCTCAGGAAAGGGTGTGGGGGCAGGCAGCGGTGACCGAGGCAGAGGGTCGCCCACTACCGGTGCGAAGCCAAAGCCTCCGCGCTCTTGTCCCAGAGAGAGCCTGGGGTACAGACCCCCAGCTCACAGACACCGGCGCCCGCGCGCTTCCCTAAAGCGCATGCGCGTCTTTTTCGCGCCCCAGCTCCTGAGGGTGCGCATGGCACTCCCGCTTTCCCTGGATTCTTTACCCACAACTCCCCGGGCTCGCGCGCCCTCTCCTTATGCGCCTGCGTCCGCCATAGTCCCGCCCCCAAATCCCGTGGGCCTCTGCGAGCTGGTATTTAAGTGTCGCGCTACGGCCCTTCGGTCTCATTTTTTTCGCGACGTTACGTGAGTGGCTCTTTCCTTGTTTTATTTTCTTAAACCAAGTGAGCGTAGCACGCTGAGCATTTAGGTTGCACTTATTGGTTGGCGGGGGAAGGGTAAGATCTCGGCCATGGCCTTGAATCCACGAAGCAGCAGCGGAGCTTTGTGAAGGACAAAATGGCGATGGCGGGCCGTAGCGGCGGCCCTCTCTGTGATGAGAACCTTTTCACAGACCTGTACTGAGTTCCGTGAGGATAAGACTCTCTGAAGAGACGGGCCTTGAATAGCCGAAGTCCAGCACAGTCGTAGCTCCGGGAAAAAGCGATTGTGAAATCACGAGTGTTGATTTACTGTCCTCTTGTCTACAGGGTCGGGGCGCACTTTTGGACGCTGAAGAATGGAGAAGAGCCGACTTGTTAGGGTAAGTTGATGGCTATTCTTTACCACCGTTTCTCCGTTGTGGAGTTTACGCAAGTCCCGTGGGATGTGCTACGGGGATGATACTTAAATTGAACTCTCTCTTTCTGATGGATAGTGGAGAAAACATAAGAATTCTGAGTAGCACCATCCCGCAGCAAACGCTTGGGGTTTTAGCGCGGAGGTGTTAGGGCACGCGCGCGAGACAGACTGCAAGGTGTGGAACTAAGTGAGGGGTGCTCCTCGTTTTTTTTCAGATGTGGTTCAGCTCAAAAAGCCTTACAGGCTGGAGGATGGGACAAGACCTGTCGCGCAAACTAGGTATTAACAGTAATGCTCCAGGTGGGTATGCGATGATTTCCGCAGGTGTGGGTGGGCAGTGTCTAGGTGGGGTTTGTTCTTGTTGAAATTGTGCTGACCACTCAATGATGAACATAACAAAAGACAAGCATATGGCTGAACTTGAAGTGATGTCACCTTCCTACTGAGAAGTGGGCCAAGAGTACTCAAGGGTCTATGAGTCACTATTCTTAGGTACATAAAATGCCTTCCTTTTCTGTTTCAGCATCTCATCACTAGGCCTGAGGAATCCAACTGCCTCCCAGGGTGAATACAGGTAATGAATTGTTCAGATGGGGGATTGGAGTGTCCTCTCCGGTTTTGCCTACAACCAGGAGAGCAAATGGCCAGTGGAGCAGCATTGCCTTTTTGCTCCTTCCAGCTTGTTCTCTTGTAATGACTTTGCTGTGGAGGGAGAGAGCAGCCCAGCAGTACAATTCTTGTGAGGGTGTGCTCTCCCTCACCCATATATCAACTGTCAGATGATTTGAATAGATATGCTGATCCTCTGTGAGGTGCGACAATTAATAGCATGTTAGAGTTCTGATGGCAGTTTCTGTTAACGAAGAAACTTTATTCCATTTTATATTTTTAGATAACCATTTGTTCCCCTTTTGCAGGTTGTCCTGATGGTGACACGTTTCTCTGTCTTAAAGTAAGTAGTTTCTCCCAATACTGTGATTAGCATATATGTGAATTCGTTATCCAAAGGAGGATTTTGTTATGGGTGTTTTGTTGTGACCAGACGCTTCATTGACCCATATAGGTTTCTGGTTCTTGTAGTGATGTTTCTTGATCTATTTATTCTGAGCAGTTTTATTTTTTATTTATTTTTTACATAGGCTCCATGCCCAACGTGGGGCTCAAACTCATGACCTCGAGCTCGAGTCGAATGCTCCACCAACTGAGCCAGCCAGGCGTCCCTTGATCTATTTCTTCTAGATGTTCATTGATTATTCTGCCCAGGGTTGAACTTTGGAAAGCGTTAAGGATGGTGAGTGAGTACTTGTAACCTTAGTGGTTGTGGCTTGCCAGAGTATGTGCCAGTGAGGAAAGCAAGCATCCTGTCTTACCCCTGTTCTAGCCCCAGAGCCAGTAATGGTGAACCCACTGGGGCTAACTGGGAGAAAGGATGAGAATTTGTTCGTAAGGAACTGTCTGAGGTACCAGCGTATGCCTGTCCGTAGCATCTGCTTGGCTTTTCTTAGTTTAAATCCATTAACCATAGCTAGAATGGATGTGGCTGTTTTAGATCCCTCACTAATTACGTAATCTTCTCTTTCAGGAGCAGCTTGTTCCTGTGTGCTGCCCAAAAGCCTCCGGAGTTAACAGGTTAGTGGATTAATGTCTGTGGCTCATGCCACCAAGTAGGCGGTTTCCATGATGAATCAAACTAGCTCACTATGACCTACACAATGAAAATAAGTGAACACCTGAGAAACTGGAGAAGGCAGGAGTGGAGGGATGCTATGTGGAAGGGCTTTTTATCCACCTACACTTTTGTCTTTCTCTAGGTGCTGTTACCCATTAACCTGCTTGTCTGCTCAAAGGTGAGTTGTTTCCATATGTGGTTCATGGAGCATATTGGGTAGAAAAAAATACCCTTTCGAAGGTCTAAATACATGATGACTAACATGGAATCTCGTTCGGCTGATGACTTGCTGTTGAGACTCGGAAATCTGATTTTCCTAGGAATGATAGTTTAAGCAGGAAAAACTCTTACTGTTGGACGTAAGCATTACTGACTCTGTTCTTAATTGTTTCAGGTCCAGTGCCTTATGTGGAGCCCAAGAATGATTGAAGGTAAATGCCTTTGTAACATCACTTAGCTGCTATATAAAATTTGCCGGGTGTTTTTGGGGGCTGTGTGTTGGGTGGCACTTGTCTGGGTAGCTGTAAGAAGACCTTACTGGCTCACTCCAGAGTCTTGTCTGTGGCTAGAACCACCTACAACAAGCTCCCCCTCACCAGTGATGAATTCGATACCGCCCCAGTCTGATCATTGTGACTGAAAGGTATTTTCTGAGCTGTGAGCTTGCCTTGGAACAAAGTGACAACAGTGAGAAAAGTTATCAAGTAGGCTTCAAGCCAATAGGAAGTTCTGTGGACTACCTGGTTACTGTAAAAGAAGCATTCTGAAACCTACAAAGCCTTTACAGATATGCCTTTGCTCTCAGCAATAGGGAACCCTGGAGATGTTTGAGAGGCTTAGTTCTCAATCTTTTGCAGGAACCCTCAGCCACTTTGCTGATCAGCTCCAGTCTGAAGACAGAGGTGAGTAAATCTAGGTGGTGCAGAGTAGCCCAAACTAGAACTCCCAGTGAAGAAACAGTCACATGTCTTACTTCCTGTCCCAGTCCCAGAGCCTGTAAAGGTGAACCCACTGGGGCTGGCTGGAGGAAAAGAGGAAGCTTGTTCCAGAAGGAACTGTCTGAGGGATCATAAGGGATTTCTAAATATGGGAAAGGGAATAAATCACTTGCTGAAGTAGATCGTATATTTGTGTTCCAGGTCTGAAGAAAGAACAAGGCCTATATCACAGGTATGCATCTGTTCAAATATCGGTGTTTAATATTTAATAGGCCTAGATAAACATAAAGTATACCTGGAAACTAACTTTTTAACGTGAACTAGTTTAAAGGGGTAGCCAGTTACAAACTCAACATAATACATTCATACCTAATAAGGAAACTCACTTTTTTTTCTTTCTTTCCTGTACAGGAATCCAGTTCTTCAGGGATACCAAAAGGAAATCTTCAGGTCATTTTTTTTGTACAACCTAGCTGTGGAAATTAGCATACAGTTGTTTCGGCCTTTTTAAATAAAAGTTTAACCTTCATTGTGGCTCATGTGTTTTAGTGTCTAGGTGGGCAGAAGGAAATAATCCTGGGGAATTTGTTCTTGTCAGCACTGTTCTGTTTAGTGTGGCAGGTTGCCTACTGCTGTCCAGCTCGGGGAAGCATTGTTCAAGGAGCCTCAGTAGATCTCCTGAGGTTCACCACCACCTGCCTCACTGTGAAATGTGTGCTGGGTTTGGGTGATAACTTTAGCAGGCTTGGCTGAGGGCACTGGCTTGGAGCATGACCATCAAGGCTTAGGATCCCTTAGACTCAAAAAAAGTGGCTGTCAGATTTTGGTGTTTCACTGCCCTTTTCTGCCCATGAAACTTCAACATGGTTTCTGTGGAGTCTGCTTTCTCTGTAGGATCAGGCCTACAACCCTTGAATTTCTGTTCCTGTAAGTGAACCTCTGGGTCTCTACATACATTCTTTTTCTGGAATGGTCTGCGCGATTTCATGGAGGTGACTCAATATGGGACTTACAGCCCAAAAGTCACTGCTGGGGACCCCTGCGTAGTTCAGTCAGGCATCCAGTTTGATGTCTCAGGGTCATGAGTTCAAGCCCTGCATTGTGCTTCACACTGGGCATGGAGCCTACTTAAAAGTCAACTGCTGGAGCGCCTGGGTGGCTCCGTTGGTTAAGCAGCTGCCTTCGGCTCAGGTCATGATCCCAGGATCCTGGGATCGGGCCCCACATGGGGCTCCTTGCTCAGCAGAGAGCCTGCTTCTCCCTCCCTCTCTGCTTGCCTGCCACTTCCCCTGCTTGTGCTCTCTCTCTTCCTCTGGGTCAAATAAATACTTAAAAAAAAAAGTCAACTGCTAAGAGGCCTACCTTGGCTAATCATTGTCAGTTTATGCTGTTGGTGTAAATATATTTTGACTGGAACGACCCTGCTTGTGCTTGTCCCGTTTCTTTTTTTTCTCTTTGAGGTTTTATTTGAGAGAGAGCACAGCCCAGGAGAGGGGCAGAGGGAGTGGGAGAAGCAGAATCTGCTGAGCAGGGAGCTCCATCCCAGGACCCTGGGATCATGACCTAAGTCGAAGGCAGACGCTTAACTGAGCCACCCAGGCGTCCCTCCTTCCATTGTTCTCTCAGTCGGAAAGCAGTACTTAACTTCACTTAGGACATCGGTTAGAGCCGCTCCGTGAACACCTACATGAATGTGATTTGCAATGAATATCCATCTGTCTCCATGTGCCATTGTATCTGGGCATAAATTGAGGAAGTGGAGTTAAGATCATTAAGATGGGTTCCCTGTCCCCACACAAACCTGGTAATTTCAAATCTTTGCTTTTTATTTTTTAGAGAGAACATTTTAGTGTGCGGGGCAGGAGGGGGAGAGAATCCAAGCAGGTTCCCCACTTGGCACAGAGCCCAACAGAAGCTGGATCCCAGGACCCCAAGACCTGAGTGAGCCACCCGGGTGCCCCCAGATCTTGCTTTTTAATTGTCCCTGGGCAAGCTGGCTTTGGGGATGAAGGGAATTAAAGGAAGTTGTCAAAGTAGAAGCACTGTCTGGGGTGACGTTTGTGTGCGTAGGTCAATGCTTAAATCTTTAGAGCAGTTAAATAGTTGCCTCACCTGGAGGCTCAGATCTGCACACTTATGTAAACAACCTCCATCCCCATCCCACCAGGCAGTTCTGGTTGACGTAAGTAGGGTTTTTTTTTTAAGATTTTACTTATTTGACAGAGACACAACGCGAGAGGGAACACAAGCAGGGGGAGCGGGAGAGGGAGAAGCAGGCTTCCCGCGGAGCAGGGAGCCCGATGCGGGGCTCGATCCCAGGACCCTGGGATCATGACCTGAGCCGAAGGCAGATGCTCAACGACATAAGTAGTTCTTGTAATGAACATCCTTTTGTTGCTCAAAATGGGATTCCCATCCGTATGTAAGTTTTAGATATGCATATTATGTCAGAACTGTAGAGCAACTTAGGGGCTCCTGGGTGGCTCAGTCGGTTGAGTGTCCAGCTCTTGGTTTTGGCTTGGGTCCCGGTCTTGGGATCCTGGGGTCTGCCCTGCTTGGGGCTCTGGGCTCTGCGCTCTGCATGGAGTCTGCTTGAGACGCTCCCTCACCTTCTACCTCCCCGCCCGCCGCCTCAAATAAAATCTTTTTTTTTTTTTTTTTTTAAAGATTTTATTTATTCATTTGACAGAGAGAGAGACACAGCGAGAGAGAGGGAACACAAGCAGGGGGAGTGGCAGAGGGAGAAGCAGGCTTCCCGCGGAGCAGGGAGCCCGACGCGGGGCTCGATCCCAGGACCCCGGGATCATGACCTGAGCCGAAGGCAGACGCTTAACGACTGAGCCACCCAGGCGCCCCCAAATAAAATCTTTTTTAAAAAATAAAATTTTTTTTTAAAGATTGTATTTATTTATTTGACAGAGACACAGCGAGAGCAGGAACACAAGCAGGGGGAGTGGGAGAGGGAGAAGTAGGCTTCCCCGCGGAGCAGGGAGCCCGATGTGAGGCTCGATCCCAGGACCCTGGGATCACGACCTGAGCCGAAGGCAGACGCTTAACGACTGAGCCACCCAGGCACCCCCAAGATAAAATCATTTAAAAAAACCATAAGGCAATTTAATTTAAAGAACATGCATTTGGGGTGCTTGGGAGGCTCAGTTAAGCATCTGCCTTCAGCTCAGATCATGATCCCAGAGTCCTGGAATTGAGCCCCAACTTGTCTGGCTCCCTGCTCAAAGGGGAGCCTGCTTCTCCCTCTGCCCCTCCCTCTGCCCCTCCCCCTGCTTGTGCGACCTCGCCCGCACACACTCTCTTCCCCTCTCCCCCCACCTCAAAATCTTAAAAAAAAAAAAACGTGGATTTTTTGCTCATTAAATGGCAACCATGTCAATACAGTAATTCAGCTATGAAAATGGGTTGCATAAGAAAAAAACATGCAAGGACCCTGAAGGAGGACCAGCTTTAAAGCGGGGCCATGGGGGGAGAAAGGCGGGGAGGAACACTAGAAGCCCACAATGAGGTACCGCAAGCAGTGGGACAATCAGCAGAGTGCTAATCGGAAGTAGCAGATGAATTGTGTTAAAGCCACAAAGAGGTCAGGTGGAGCTGAGACTGAAAACTACAAGCAAGTTTGGGGCTTTTACTACAGACCAGCCCCTATGTGCAGGACCTCTCCCCCTTTACTAACCATAGGAGGTAGGTGCCACAAGTATCCTCGGCTGGAGGAGGGACCCCACAAGGAGACAAGGAACTTGCCTGCTATGGCAGAGCTAGAATAGCAGGGGAGGGAAGGATCAATAGTAAAGTCCTAGGTGCTTAACCATTAGGCCAGGCTGTTTTCTCTGGGAGTCTCCAGGACACGGCTAACCTAATCCAGCCTAGGGAAGTTTAGCAAGCAGATGATGGAACCAAAGCTGGGTCTAAGCCAACACAGGAGCCAGGCAACGTTCAACAGAAAAGTCTGGTTGACAATGAAAGCTTCCAGGAACACTATTTTCACCATTCAGCAAATGAATTCAAATTCAGGTCCAAGTCGATGGCTACTTTGGCTAAAAGATGAAAGAAAGAAAGAACAGACAACGTGGAGAAATGGGGGAGAGTGCTGGAATGATTGAGGCCTGCCTCCTCCTGTTCCCGATGCCTCAGACCTCTCCCCTGAGCTTCAGGGGCATCCGCTTACCCCTTGACCTACTCACCTGAAACCCAACTGGACACTGAGACCTTTGATTTGCTCAGGTCTGCTACACCCAACCCCCTATCTCCCCACCCACTGACAGGCTGCTCTGTCCCGAACCTCTCAGTGTACTCCTCAGAAGAGCCAGGGCCTTGCTCTTGCCTTTGTTGACTGCTGTCTGGTTATTTTCTACAGGAAGAGGGAAAAGGAAAATAAGACACCAATACATAAGATATTTGAAATTGCACCGTGGTTTTCAACCAGGGGTGATTTTTGCCTCCCCTCCCCAGACCACACTTAGCAATCCCTGGAGACATTTTTGATTGTTACAGCTTTGGGGGTGCTATACTACTGGCATCCAGTGGGGAGACCCTACAATGCACAGCTCTCTCTCCACCACTCCTCAGTGAATTATTCAGCCCAAAATGTCAGTAGTGCTAAGCTGCAGACACCCTGAGATTTATGAGATTTATGAGAAATGCTGGCAGAGAACAAGACTGTGATTTGGTAAGAAGGTGGCCAGGGAAGGCATCTTGGACGAGGTGACATTTGAGCTAAGATGGGAAAGAGGCAAGATGTGGAGGCTGAGGAACAGCCCAGGGAATGAAACGGAGTCATTTAATAGAATAGAATAGAATAGAATAGAATAGAATAGAATAGAATAGAATAGAATAGAATAGAATAGAATAGAATAGAATAGAATAGAATAGAATAGAATAGAAATAGAATAGAATAGAATAGAATAGAATAGAATAGAATAGTAGAAGCAACAGGCCAAGCTGACGAATGTAGGAGTGAGATGAAGGGAGCATGAAGGATGTTTCAGTGGGGACACAGAACCATTTTGGATAGAGTCTGAAATCCAGGAAGAGAGCCCAGCAAAGGTGGTAGGGCATAGGCTTTAGGAATGGGGGCTCCAAGGCCAGGTGGCTGAGTTTGGAGTCCCTGCCACCTACCAACTGTGTGACTTTAAGAAAATCACCTAACCTGCTGTGGTTCAGTTTCCCCATGTGTTAGAGAGGGAAGATGATAGTAACTACTTCTCTGTTAAGGTTGTTAAAACACATAAAGCACTTGGAATGGTGCCTGGCACCACTGACCGGTGAGGCTGGAGACAGAATCAGCCTCCACCGGGGCATAGAAAGCCCAGGCACCGGATGAAAGCCTTTCAGCAGAAAGTGTACATTCAAATTTCTAGAGAGCCAGGGGGCTGACGCACATTAGCAGGCAGGGTGAAACTGGTGGCCCAGAGGAGAGCTGGTGTTTCTTGCCCAGGAGCTGCCCAAATCTACCCCAGAGTCGCCACAGGAAAGCGGGCCAGGTAGAACCAGGCCTAAGTCAGGGGCAGGGCTCCCCAGCCAACCCTGGCATGGGCCTGCACACAGGGCCTCCGGGAACCCCCATCTGTGCCTCACTTTTCCCGTCATCAAAGCCAGTGATTCTCTGTAAACTCCCCCACTTCCCTCCACCTCTGCCACAGAGCCACCCCTGCCCGAGTCCCCACCAGCTCTTGCCTGGAGGATCCCAGGATGCTTCTCCCTGTTTTCCGCAGTAGACTATGAACGTCATGAAGGCAAGGGCCACGCCTGATTTTATCATTATAGAGTGCGTGCTCAGTAAGCACAAACAAATGGACCAATAGCCTCCCAGGAGCAAATGTAATAATTCTACGTATTTGTTTTTGTTTTTTAAGATTTTATTTATTTATCTGACAGAGAGAGAGAGATCGTGCACAAGCAGGGGGAGGGAGAGGGAGAAGCAGGCTCCCCACTGAGCAGGGAGCCCGACAGGGAGCTTGATCCCACAACCCTGAGATTCATTTCAGTTTTACCTACGCTGGCCGCACCCCCTCTCTCCCACCGGGGTTTAGGAATCGGGAACGTCCGCAAGGCCTTTCTCGGGGCCGCTATTCCCCTCTGCGAAGGGCCCACGGTGGGTGACGGATGGCGCAGACCGCAAGATGTAAGTGGGCTGGCGCGGCGAGGGGAACGCAGCCCTAAAGGCCAGCCTGCACGGTCAGCTCTGGGCCGCGCACACACGGCGTGCCGGTGCTCACGAGCGCCGCACAAGCGCGTCTTACTAGCCCCCATGCAACAGACACCGAGACAGGCGTCTAAGCAACGGGCCTCACGTCATCAAGTCACGGACTAGGGAGCAGGGATCCCAACCCGGTTCTTCGAACTCCAAAGCCTGTGCTTGGGAGATGCAGCCTCACCAAATAAAGGCCCGGGAGAGGGGCGCCGGCACCCGCCACACCGTCATTCACACACTAAGGGAGACACCGCCCCACACCCCCGGGAAACCTGAAAACCTTCAGGCCCGGAGACTGACGCGGTGGGGCGGGAGGGAGGAGGCCACGCCCACATTGCAATCTGACTTGTATGTGGACCAATCCCAAGAAAGTAAAAACAGCTTGGGGGCGGACTTATGTAAAGCATACCGAGGGCGAACAGGCAGGCAAAGCAGTAAGGAACAAAATTTAAGGTTTTTTTTTAAAGCCTGGCTATTATTACGAAGTAAGAATAATGGGAAATTGAATTTTAAAAGTACTTCACATTGCAAAGTAATCTAATCCTTATACCACCAAAATCACCACAACCGTAAAAGCTATTCTAAGGGTAAGGGTTGCTGGGAAGCCGACGAGTCAGTATCGCTTCTCGGCCTTTTGGCTAAGATCAAGTGTAGTATCTGTTCTTATCAGTTTAATATCTGATACGTCCTCTATCCGAGGACAATATATTAAATGGATTTTTGGAATTAGGAGATGGAATAGGAGCTTGCTCCGTCCACTCCACGCATCGACCTGGTATTGCAGTACTTCCAGGAACGGTGCACCCCCCCTTCGGGGGATTTATGCTGTTTAAAAGTTAGAACTGGTGTTTTTAAACTACAGCTGGGTATCTACTTGCAGTAAACTGTACATTTCAGGATGTACTAATTAATCATCCGACGGCATAATAGCGAAGAGTGTCTTATTCGGTGTTCTTTAATGTTTAGTTTCATCCCGAGAGACCGCTGAATTACATCCCATCCAGTCTAAGCTTTTGGTATGTTCCCCGACCTGACGAGACAAACTGTCCAACAGAAAATATCTCAAGAAGTAATTTAAGTAATGTTTTAGAAATAAGGAGGGGAGGGGTTTTAGGTTTAAATCAGGTGTTCACTGTAAGGTAAACCCAGGGCGTTTGTTTCCTTAGGTGGAATGTGGTGCTCAGAACTCTCACCAGCAGCTCTGTACTGATACAATGTTTCTGGTTCTCTAGTTTTAGAAAACAAAAATTTCTCTGTTAGGAAACAGTAGTCACTCAAAGAAGTGGCTGTTATGACAGGGTAAAGAAGCAGTTTGTCCCTGGGAAAAATACCGATTTAATTTTGCAGATTTTTACTCTCAGTTGGAGCTGAGTTTTACCATCACAAAACCTCAATATGAGGAAAGAAAGACGATGCTCCTACCTCCACTTTCCGGATTTAAGATTTCAATTTCCCCATCTTTCTTCCTTGTGTTTTTTATACATCGAGGTTGAAACCATGAGCCTCATTAGTGATCTGAATTGATTCTGAAGTGCGCTCTTCTTTCTTGTACAGAAAACAAGATGTACATGATGCTTCGGAGCAGGGAGACGGACTAGGCCCGGCTTCAGGAGACGCGGTCCGCTTAGGTGCCTTCCACTCCAAGTGCAAAACTGTCAAGTTACTCTCCAGATCACAAACAAGTATCTCCAGATTTCGTCTTCGTAAAGCAAAACCAGCTGGCGAAGTTAGGGGATCTTTACTCTTCCAGCTTTTTGTTTGTTTTTGAGTGATCTCTACACCCAACCTGGGGGCTCAAACTCAAGACACCGAGATCAAAAGTCGCAAACTCTTCCCACGGAACCAGCCAGGTTCTTTCCTTCCGGCTCCTTAAACTCCAGGAGAGGGCGGTCCTCCCGATGGGGCTCGGCGCGCGCTGGTGACGCCGACACTGCGCCGGAAGTACGCGCCGTGGGCTGCCGCGTCCCGCTATGGCGGCTGCTGGGGCACGCTGGAACCATGTGTGGGTGGGCACCGAGACTGGGATCCTGAAAGGTTGGTGGCTGGACCGGGCGTCGGGAAGTGGGGGGGGGGATATCCCCCGCTCGCGACTGCGGCGCGACTGACACCCGCCTCCGGCAGGGGTGAACCTTCAGCGCAAACAGGCGGCGAACTTCACGGCGGCAGGACAGCCGCGGCGCGAGGAGGCGGTGAGCGCCCTGTGCTGGGGCGCGGGCGGCGAGACTCAGGTGAACGGCCGCTGTTCGGTCCCGAGCTGGGGGGCCAAGGTGCGGCAGCCTCGCTTTGATCTTCATCTTGCGCTCCTTTGCCCGCAGATCCTGGTGGGTTGCGCCGACAGAACGGTGAGGTACTTCAGCACCGAGGAGGGCCGATTCCGGGGCCAGAAGCACTGCCCTGGCGGGGAGGGCACGTTCCGAGGTCTCGCCCAGGTCGACGGGTAAGACTGAGCACGTCGCTGAACGCTCAGGTCGCAGGGAGAGCGTGGAGGCTCCCTCAGGAAGGGCATATAATGACGATCAACCCATAGTGACACGGGCCGGGGCTGGGTGACAGGGACCTGTGTCCTGCCTATAACAAGCGTTTATTGAACACCTGCTGAGTAACAGGCATTGGGCGAAATGCACGGGCTGCAGGTAAACCAGACACATGAAGTAGGTACCTTCATGGAGTTTGCATCCGCAGGGGTTTTGCATCCTGGCTCCATAGCGTTTTGGATGACCCTGAGCAAATCGTTTAATAGTTTAGAGTGTGTTTGAAAACTGACACTACAATTACCAACAATATGGTGAAGTTCCCAAAGTAAAGGATAGGAAAGTGCTAGCGGTTAGGTAACTGGCCTAGCTTTCTTCCAAAGATGGAGAATGCTGTGAATAGGCTGTGTAGGTTTGGTGATGTTCCGACAAGTGAGATCTAGAAGTGTCTGCGGGTGAGACATTTGTACTGGGCCATGCAGGATGGGCAGAATTTTGACAGGAGGAGAAAGGGGTAAGTGCATTCTAGAAAGAGGCTACTGCCTGGGCAGAGGCCAGGATTGGTGTCAGGTTACACCATATTTTGGGAAAGATAAACAGCATTTAGGGGTTGAAGCCAAGGATGCATTTTAATACAAGATGGACAAGATAGGTAGGGATTATATGTAAAGGGCTTTCAGAGCCAGGCTGAGAGATTTGCACTTGTGATTGGGTAGGTGGTGGTGGGGTATTGGGTTTTGAGTAAGGAGGGGTGTGGAGAATGGATTGGAAAGAGCAGTTGGGAGGCTGTTGCCACAGCCCAAGCAAACAACACAGCCTGAACTGAGGTGAAGGTGGGCAGATGTGAGAAAGAACATAGGCTCAGACTCTACAGATCCTGGGAGAGACTTGCTTGGGCTTCATGGGAGGGGTGTGTACTTTGAGGGACAGATCAACATTTAGTGTCTGGGACCCTGAACTGGGAACTGGAGAGAAGCTGGTGTTTGACCTTGGCCAGACCCTAAATTTAGACCGTCCCACTTCAGTCCTTTCATAGCTACTGATCCTGACTCCTGGTGAGCCACTCAAGATTGAGAAAGACCAGCAGGGCAGGTGCCCCCAGATGTAGCTGCGGAATAGCAAAGGCACTTTGCTTTGGAGTATCACAGACTTGATTTCCAGCTCTGGTTCTGACGTTTAGTTGTGTGGGCAAATCTTGTCATTTCTCAGAGCTTTAGTTGCCTCACTTCCAAAACTGGTAACCCCTCCCCCCATCGAGTATATTAAATAACAGACCTGAAAGGAGAAAGTCTCGTTAATGTGAATCTGGGGGTGGGTCAACTGGGGCCTGGAGCAGACTTTTACACTTTTTTTTTTTTTTTAAACTAACTCTGTCCTCCCTCTGCCTGCAGCACCCTTATCACATGTGTGGAATCTGGGATTATCCAAGTCTGGCGTGACAATGACAAGGAGGCATCCTCTGACCCAGTAAGGTTCCCCTGCCTTGCTGGTGATGGTTGGGGAAGATGGGGGCCAGGGTAGGAACCAAGTGAGGGCTTTGGGGGAAGAGATTTAAAGACTCTGGAACTGCTTCTCATCTCCCTTCTCATCTCCTGTTCTTTTCAGCTCCTGGAACTGAGTGTGGGTCCCGGGGTGTGTAGGATGCGCCAAGACCCGGCACACCCCCACATGGTTGCCACGGGTGGGAAAGAGCATGCTTTGAAGGTGTGGGACCTACAGGGGTCTGAGGAGCCTGTGTTCAGGGCCAAGAATGTAAGTGACAGGGGTGGGATGGGCTGGGGCTGAGGTCCAGGGAGGCTGAGGCCACTGACTGAGTCAGAGACCAGATGGGCTTTAGGGGATGTTGCTGACGGGCTGCAGGAAAGAGCCTGTGAGCCTCCCACAACCTGTCCCCCATCTCTCCACCCCCCACCAGGTACGGAACGACTGGCTTGACCTGCGGGTTCCCATCTGGGATCAGGACATACAGTTCCTCCCTGGGTCTCAGAAGCTTGTCACCTGCACAGGGTACCACCAGGTGAGGCACCGTCTCACCCTTGCCGGGCTTCAGCAGCCTCCTGGAGAAACAGCCTCCCTGCACAGGCTCAGTCCTCATCGTTTCGCACAGCTGCCCTTCTCACCAGGCTCTGTCCCTGAGTTAGAAGCAGCATTTCCTCCATCCGTCCCAGCCCTGTGGCTGAGCCAGTGACCTTTTAGTGCATCCTTGGATGAGTGTTCTGGACTGTGAGCCTTCCTTTGCTTCCCACCTGGGAGGAGAAAAGAAGAGAGTGCCCTTTTCACAGTAGGAGCACAGGGTACAGGTGTGATGAGAGGACACTGGGTGTCAAGAGAACTGGGTTCTGGTCTTGATGCAGCCTCTGATTTGCTTTGGGACCCAGGCCTGACCCTTTACTCTCCAGCCTCAGCTCCTTGGCTTTATAGGAGGGAGGAAGGGAGCGAGGGTCCAGCTGGGGATCTTTACAGCTGGCCTCACTTGAAGTCCTAAGACCCAGGCAGGATTGGGTCACTATATTTGCCCCATTTCCTTTACTCCTGCATAATGACATCTGATCTTGGTGATATGCCTCTATTCAAAACACACCCTGAGGGCTTCCTCTCTCCTCTGTTGTTCAGGTTAAATTTCTCTGAAATGCAGTACTCTCTGACAGTTGGACTGGCTTGCTTTTTCATCCCAAGGTGGGAGTCTGGAGGGATGGAATGCTCACACATGCGGACCATTCATGCTCCTAAGCAGGTCTCCTCTACCCACTCCTCCCTAACACTCAGAGAAGAGGGGGTACATTTCAGATGAGAAAGTTTCTCTAAGAGTCGGTCATAAACAAGAAAGCGGTGTGTGAAGGAGGGGGTAAAGATGTGGAGAAGCCAGGGGCGGGGGTGGGCTGGCCTTGTGATGCCTCGGTGTTTTCCAGGTCCGTGTCTATGATCCAGCCTCCCCCCAGCGCCGGCCAGTCCTGGAGGCCACCTATGGAGAGTACCCGCTTACAGCCATGACCCTCACTCCTGGGGCCAAGTAAGTGTTGCGAGGACAAGGTGGGGGCGGCTCAGAGAGGACTCCAGAAGGCCCCTGCTGACCGCACTCGCTCTGGCCCCCTCCATAGTTCAGTGATCGTGGGGAACACTCACGGGCAGCTGGCAGAAATTGACCTTCGGCAAGGTGAGTGGGCCAGGGAGCCTTGAAGGAGGGCAGGGCGTGGGAGGAAATGCAGGATGCCGTCTGACGGGGTGCAGGGGAGTGGTTGAGCCCTCATTCAGGTGCCTGTTGCCTGGGTTCAAATCCTGGTTTCACCAGAAGCTATGGGGTCTTGGACAAGTTACTTCAACTCCTTGTGACTCCTAGTTCCTTTCCATGTAAAATGGAGATACCAGTGATAACTCCTGTCCCGGCGTTACGTTGAGGAATAAATATTGAAACATAAAGTGATTGAGACAGTAAACAACTGGGGCGCCTGGGTGGCTCGTTTCGTTAAGCATCCAACTCTTGATTTCGGCTCAGGTCATTATCTCAGCGTTGTGGGATCAAGCCCCAGAATGGGCTCCACACTGGATGTGGAGCCCTGTCTAAGATTCTCTCTCTCTCTGCCCCTCCTGTACACGAGCACTCACTCTCTCTCCCTCTGTCAAAAAAAAAAAAAAAAAAAAGAAAGATAGAAACATTTAATGGTTGTTGGCTGGCCAGCTCGTGCTGATGCCTTCCCCCCTCCCTTCTCCAGGGCGCCTCCTGGGCTGTCTGAAGGGGTTGGCAGGCAGTGTCCGAGGATTACAGTGCCACCCTTCAAAGCCCCTACTAGCCTCCTGTGGCTTGGACAGAGTCTTGAGGGTACACAGGATCCGGAATCCACGGGGTCTGGAGCATAAGGTGAGAGCTGGCTGCCTCATGTCTCCCCATCCGTGTTTCTGTTTCAGTTTGCTCGACTCCTTAAGGCCCCTGATCTTTTGCAGGTTTATCTCAAGTCTCAACTGAACTGCCTTCTCTTGTCAGGCAGGGATAACTGGGAGGTAAGCAGTTGGGTCTGGGAATGGTGGGAGCAAGGGCACAGATGTGAGCATTTCCCTGGGGAGAGAAAAAAGTAGCGGCTGGAACACAGACCTGGAACTGTCTGTCAAGTTAATAAACTTCTCTGAGGGGTGTTAATAGTTGTAATCCTGGGGTGCCTGGGTAGCTCAGTCGGTTAAGCGTCTGCCTTCAGCTCGGGTCGTGATCCCAGGATGCTGGGATCGAGCCCCACATCAGGCTCTCTGCTCAGCGCGGAGCCTGCTTCTCCCTCTCCCTCTGCCTGCTGCACCCCTACTTGTGGGCGCTCCCTCTCTCTCTCTGTCAAATAAATAAAATCTTAAACAATAGTTATAATCCTGACAGGGTTACTGCCAAGGGCTGATAAAGGAGCATGGATGGGAATAGTGTCCGGGAGCAGGAAATAAAAGATTATTTCCCAGCCAGATCCTCCTTCCCTCTGCATGTTACTGTGCCCCTGATTCCTCTTAAGTTTTCTCCCACCCACCAGGATGAGCCCCAAGAGCCCCAAGAGGCCAAAAAGGCGCCCCCAGAAGACACAGAGACAGATCAACTTTGGGCCTCCTTAGAGGCAGCTGCCAAGCGGAAGCTCCCTGATTTGGAGCCGACCCAAGGGGCTCTCCAAACCAGACGGAGAAAAAAGCAGCGGCCTGGGTCCACCAGCCCCTGAAGAGCCTGTGCTCACTTTGTAAATAAATATCTCAGCACTCACCATGACCCTGAGCCTTTTGTGATGGGAGAAAGGAAAAAGGGGTGGCTGCTCCCAGCGCTGGTGCAGTGGGGTATCTGACGTCACAAAAGCAAGGCCGGGAGC
The DNA here is from genome assembly GCF_009762305.2 of Zalophus californianus. Classification (NCBI taxonomy): domain Eukaryota; kingdom Metazoa; phylum Chordata; class Mammalia; order Carnivora; family Otariidae; genus Zalophus; species Zalophus californianus. The sequence goes on along the minus strand of NC_045605.1, from coordinate 104,528,158 downwards.
CTGGCGGCCTGGCGAGGGTGGCACGGAGTTCGGGGCCGCTCGGGGGTATGGGCTGCTGCCAAAACAAGGACTTTCAGATCTCCGATGAGCCGGCCAAGGAGGCCGAGTCGGAGGAAGGCGAAGGTGGGACCCAAGACACACCAACGGGCCCGGGGAGCAGGAGAAGGGGCTGCCCCGACCGGGACCGCCCAGGAGGTTGGACCGGGGAGGGTAGAGCAGAGCTCAGTGGCCTCGTCATCCCCGCAGGCTTCGAAAGGGTCGATGAGGAGCCGCAGAACCGCGGGAATCGCAGGTCGAATGAAAGCCTTTTGATCACCGTGCTGTGGCGGCGGCTATCCCTGTTCGGCCGTCGGGGGTCAAACAAGAGGCAATCAGCCCAGAATCAAAAGCAGGGGTTACGGGAGAGGACCCGGGAGGGGATCCTGGAGGAGCCGGAGAAGGGGTGACCCCAGCCCTGCTCTCAGTCTGCCCCAGCCCCTAGAGAATAAAATTTCTAACATGTACCCGCCCGAGTCCAAGCGCCTCCGCTGCCGGTTCTGGGCGCACCGGCCGCGGGCACCGCGGAGGTGCGGGCTCTTTAAGGCTCCTCCCCTGGGGCTGGCCCAGCCCCCTGGGCCCCGGCTCTAGTTCCTCGGGGGCGGGGTCACGGGCGGCCCAGCCAATGGGAGGATGGAGCCGCTTCGGCGTTTGGGTGGGAGGGCGCGTCTCTCGGCCCGCTGTGCTCCAAAAGGCGTGGCACCGCCCTCTCGTCACCGGGGGTGGGGTTATGTGTGGGTGACGTGGCGGCTTCTAGCCTTTGGTCGGATTTCGGCGGCTACGGCGCTTGGGGAGGAGGCGGTGACCATCCGGGGGACTGTGGCACTGGTGGCGGCGGCAGGCGGCAGAGAGGAGGTAGGACTCGCTCTAGGAGGGGTCTGGCCGCCTTGTCCGCTCCGGGCAGCGGCTTTCCGGGGGCGGCGACGAGAGGGGGGAAGGGAACCTGGGGCGAGCGGGCAAGTCCTGCCGGCCCGGCTCGGGGTGAGGGAATACTTCGCCGTCCAGTCAGGAAAGCCCCTGTTGAGAAAGACGTCGGCATTAGCTAATCAGTGATTTCAGTCCTCCAGAAGGCGGTACTTGGGCGGGGGTGGGACTTCCTGTTTCAAATAAACACCCAGAGATTCCCCCCCCTCCGCCCACCGAAGTGTGTCCCCCTCAGGGGGTCCGTCACCGTTTCTCCCTCAGGAGTCGAAGGGATCCGCGGATACGGGAGGGCCCGGTTAGGGCCTGGGGCAGTTGCACAGGCCGGGCTGGCGCCTCGGGGCCACGGGACCTGCCTCTGGCCCTGCCCCTGCTTCACGGCCCCCGGCCCGCGCTCTGGCCGCCGGAGCCAAGTTGGTAGAGTCTGAGGAGCGGGACGGATCGGGCGGGAGAGCGGGGCCCTGCCCGCCGTGGGCCGGCCCCAGGACCTGCGGGTGGCTTTGGGCGCGAAAGCCCGTGCCAAGTGCAGAAAGGGCCCGAGAATTTACTGGTGTGTGGGGGGGGGAGGGGCGTGGGATTTGTGGGGAAGGAGGCTGCCTGGGGAATGACACTCTCCCCTCCACAACAGTCCGAGGTTATGCGTCTCAATGATCCCGCGGAAACGCTACGGGTCTAAGAACACGGATCAGGGTGTCTACCTGGGTCTCTCAAAGACACAGGTCCTATCCCCTGCAACTGCTGGCAGTAGCAGCAGCGACATCGCCCCTCTGCCCCCCCCAGTGGCCCTGGTCCCTCCCCCTCCCAACACCATGTCCTGCCGGGATCGGACCCAGGAGTTCCTGTCTGCCTGCAAGTCCCTGCAGAGCCGTCAGGTAAGGACCAGGAGTGGGAAAGGCAGGAGTGAGCCTTACTGAAATCTGGGAGAGGCTGTGCTCCAGCACCGTTAATTGACATAATTTGGGGAGAACTGATGCAGCTTGGAGGGGGCTGTAGGATCTACTGAGCAACAGAAAAGGAGTGCGTCAATTATCTAGAGGCAAGAACCTAGACTGTTTTTTGAGAAATTCCACCAGAGGATAGGGTTGCTCCTCTTTGAAGGAGTATCTCGGGATGAGAGACGGCTGCAGTATATTTGGTTTGGATAAGGAACAGGTTCTAGGAAGAGCCTTTAGCTCAGAGACAGGCACTTTGAATTCTAGTTCCGGAATAGTCCTACCGTAAGTTTGCTCTGTGGCCACAGGGAAGTTAGTCTACTTGGACCTCGCGTTTTTTGGGAGGTGAAGGGGGGTATTTTGTTTTTGTTTTAAAGTAGGCTTCATGTCCAGTGTGGAGCCCAGTGCTAGGGCTTGAACTCATGACCCTGAGATCAAGACCTGAACTGCGGTCAAGAGTCAGAGGCTCAACCCACTGATCCACCTAGGTGCCCCTGGGCCTCAGTTTTTACATCTATAAAATGAAAGCAGTCTTTTTGATAAGTAGTTTTTTCTTTTCTTTTTTTTTTGTTTTTTTAAAGATTTTATTTATTTATTTGACAGAGAGAGAGAGAGCACAAGCAGAGGGGGCGGCAGGCAGAGGGAGAGGGAGAAGCAGACTCCCCGCTGAGCAGGGAGCCCGATGCGGGGCTCGATCCCAGGACCCTGGGACCATGCACTGAGCTGAAGGCAGCCGCTTAACCAACTGAGCCACCCAGGCACCCCGATAAGTAGTTTTTTTCAAAATTACTTTGGAGTGCTTTTTTACAAATTAGATTCCCTTGTTTTAATCCAGACATCCTGAATCAAAGCGGGACCTGAGTGACTGTAATTTTAAATATTTTTACTGCTCAGCTCTTAACAACTGCTTTTCTGTATGATCTCCGAGAGCTTTCCAGTTATCCTCTTTGATTTCCTGATTGGAGAAATAAAATGGTAACAGTGCCTATCATTTATTTAGTGCTTACAATGTAGGAGGTATCTAACTAAAATACTTTATAGCCCTTGTGTTGTTTAATTTTGGCAACAACTATAGGAGGTGTGTAGATTGTCTCCATTTTATGCAAGAGGAAACAGATTCAGGATGGTTTAAGTCACTTGCCCCAAACCTCCCAGCTAATAAGTGGTGGAGTCAAGATTTGAACCTGGGTCTACCTGTGTTCAAATGTGAGCTCTAAGTGACTGCTGATAAAAAAAGAACCGTCTGGTGGAAGTACTAGGGAGAATTTAGTGGACACCCGAGGAACAGTGAAAGCTGGAAATGGGGAGGGGGACTAAAGTGTCACCTCTTGATGTTGCATTTCAGAATGGAATCCAGACAAACAAGCCGGCTCTGCGTGCTGTCCGGCAGCGTAGTGAATTTACCCTCATGGCCAAGTAAGTTGAGAGAAGTTACGTGGTGGGGTGCTGCAGTGTCTGGGGATCAGTAGGCTTGCCTCGGGTGGCCTTGGCTGTGAGGGAGGGCCGCATCGGTTGTGCTGGAGCTAATGTGGGAATAGGCCCTGTCCTGCCCTTTCCCGTGGTGCCCTCACTAATGCTCCTTTCCAGGCGCATTGGGAAAGACCTCAGCAACACATTTGCCAAGCTGGAGAAGCTGACAATCTGTGAGTGTTCTTGGGGTCTTTCAGAGATGGGGCAGTGAACCAGAGAGGGCCGAGGAACCGTACTCCCTGAGCCTTGTCTTTGACCTCCCCCGTTGTGGCCTCATTTGTCTCTGCAGTGGCAAAGCGCAAGTCCCTCTTCGATGATAAAGCAGTGGAAATCGAAGAGCTAACTTACATCATCAAACAGGTGAGCTGCTAGCTATCAGGAGCTAGCATTCCAGTCAGATCACTTTGATGAGTTCCCGTTATCATGGGGCCCAGAGTAAGTTTCTAGAGCCAGCCCCAGACATCCTGCTCATCCGTTGAGTCAGTGGACACTGATTGGTTATCAACTGTGTACAGAGCACTGCTGGGCACGTGCCTCACAAACTTGAGGCAAGATTTCTGCCTTCAGGGCTTATTGTCTACAGGAGGTATCCAGTCCCACAAACTCATACTTACAGTGAGGAGAAGGCAAATGGTCTAGACCTTGTGAAAAGATGAATGAGACAGTCTGGGGACACTGATTTTATGGATTTTGTAGAGGGAGTGAAATCTGAACTGGTTTCAAGGCTTGCACAGAGGCAGTGGAAGAACATTCCAGATTTTATAGAGGGAGTGAAATCTGAACTGGTTTCAAGGCTTGCACAGAGGCAGTGGAAGGACATTCCAGACACAGGAAACAGTATGCGCAGTGGCCGAGCTTATAAAAGAGAAAGTTGAAGTCTTTGTTCAGATGTTATTTGCTCAGGGAGGCCTATCCTGAGCATGCTGTTTAGTACTTCAGTGCTCAGACCTGTGACCTCCCTAACCTTACTCTATTTTCTTGTTACAGCACTTGATACTTTCTAACATTCTCTGTCATTGACTTACTTACATTTATTGGTTTTGTTCCCTCCCCTCTACCTCTTCCGCCCCCCAGCAAAGAAAAAAAGTATAAGTGCCACAAGAACAGAGATTATTTTTTTTTCTTTCTGCTTGTTCACTGATGTATCCCCAATGTCTGTAATAGTGTCTGGTGTAGAGGAGGTACTCACTATGTGTTGACTGGACGACTGGTCGGCAGGAGATGAGGCTGGGGGGCGCCTGGGTGGCTCAGTCGTTAAGTGTCTGCCTTCAGGGCGCCTGAGTGGCTCAGTTGGTTAAGCGACTGCCTTCGGCTCAGGTCATGATCCTGGAGTCCCGGGATCGAGTCCCGCATCGGGCTCCCCGCTCAGCGGGGAGTCTGCTTCTCCCTCTGACTCTCTTCCTTCTCGTGCTCTCTATCTCTCATTCTCTCTCTCTCTCAAATAAATAAATAAAATCTTAAAAAAAAAAAAAAGTGTCTGCCTTCAGCTCAGGTCATGATCCCAGGGTCCTGGAATCGAGCCCCACATCGGGCTCCCTGCTCAGCGGGAAGCCTGCTTCTCCCTCTCCCACTCCCCCTGCTTGTGTTCCCTCTCTCGCTGTGCCTCTCTCTGTCAAATAAATAAATAAACTCTTTAAAAAAAAAAAAAAGATGAGGCTGGGAAGGTAGGTTTGTGGCTGATTGTGAAGATCACTGTGGGCCTGGGTAAGGAGCATGGAATCACTGAATGCCATAGGCTGCAAGGACGATGAGAATCTGGATTTTAAGTCTGTCTGAAAGACCCCCCTATAGTTGTATCAGAATCTGTACAGTTGTGATTCCTTCTTCTCCCAGCACAATGTCATGAGAATAAAACGTGAAGTTGAATGACTGCAGGGGGAAAAAAACCAGCCCGGAGCATGGCTGCGCAGAGAGGCTAGGGAGGAAGCTCTGCTGCTGTCAGTTGTGAAGGGACGGTGACTCTGGCAGAGGCTGGGCCAGCCATGACAGGAGGCGCCGTGCGGGGTGGAGGAGAGGGGACACCATGAACTATTGGGGCACTGTAGCGTAGGCTTTGAAGAACCACTGCCTGGATTCAGACAGACGAGTTCAAATCCCAAGTCCACCGACTATGGTGTAATGTTGGGTAAGCCACCTAACTACTCTGAGCTTCAGTTCCCTAATGAATAAAAGGGGGCTAATAACAGCACCTGCCTCAGAGGGTTGTTGCGGGGATTCAGGTGTTTATTTTTGAAGTCACATTATTGAGTGACTTATAGCTACCTGGTTCTGGGGGATTCAGCAGTGAGCAAGACAAGATGTGGTACCTGCCCTGGGGAATTTCCTTCCTGCCTGCCTTCCTTTGTTATTTATTTACTTTTTTTTTTTTTTTTTTTTTTTTTTTTGAGAGAGGGAGAGCGAGAATTTCAAGCAGGCTCCATGCTCAGCACAGAGCCCAATGAAGTGCTCAGTCCCAACCCCGAGATCATGACCTGAGCCAAAATCAAGTCGGATGCTCAACCGACTGAGCCACCCAGGTGCCCCAGGAATTTCCTTTCTGAATGAGTGAACAGACACTAGACAAGTAGATAGAGAAAACAATTTCAGGTTGGTGAATCCTATTAAAGAAACAAGGGAAGTGAGTTCCTCAGGGTAGGGGCTTACTGTAGATGGGGGTGATCTAGGACAGCCTGTGAGAAGTGGCATTGAGACCTGAATGGTGAAGAAAACCAGTCATGCAAAGATCTGGTGGGAGCACTTTCCAGAAAGTGGGAATAGCAAAGGGAAAGGCCCTGAAGGGGGGGCCACCTTAGGGCATTTGATGAACACGAAGGAGGCCAGTGTGGTTGCAGCACAGCAAGTGAGAAGGAGACTGGGAGGGGATGAGGTCAGGGAAGTGGGCAGCGCCAGAGCCTAGAGAGCCTGCGTCAGCCAGGTAAGGAGTTTGGCTTGTGTTCTCAATTTAGTGGAAAGCTCTTGGGAGATTTTTTTTTTTTTAACTTTTTTTTTTAAGGATTTATTTATTTATTTATTTGAGAGAGAGAGAGAGAGAGCGCACATGAGAGGGGGGAGGGTCAGAGGGAGAAGCAGACTCCCTGCTGAGCAGGGAGCCCAATGCGGGACTCGATCCCGGGACTCCAGGATCATAACCTGAGCCAAAGGCAGTCGCTTAACCAACTGAGCCACCCAGGCGCCCGCTCTTGGGAGATTTTAAGCAGAGGGATGACGTGCTCCGTTTCTGGTTCAAAAGCTCACGTTTTTTGCTGTGTTGAGGGTGGATTGTTGAGGGCAGGCTGTAAGAGGAAGGCCATTTAGGAGGCTCTTGGTGAATGTTGAGAGAAGGTGACGATATGGTCTAGGGTAGGTTTAGTAGAGAAGGAGGTGAGCTGGGTTCTCTGTGGGCTCCCACTAGGCTCCCTATGGATCAAGGGGGAAAGAGAAGAATTGAGGATGGCTCTCCAGTGTCTGGTCTGAGCAGCTTGTGACTGGTGGTGCCATTTACCAAAATGGAAAAGGAGAGAGAAGGGGGAACAGCTTTTGGCAGGGAATTAGGAGTTGTCTTCTGTGTTAAGTGTAAGGACAAAGAAAGTTGTAAGCTGCTTGGCGTGCTGTGTGGCACACAGCACACAGATACAAGGCGCTCAGTGCCTGGTAAGTGATCCATAGAGTGTGATTGTGTTGTGGCATAGAGATGGGCTTAGGAGGTATGAGTATGTGACTTAGAAGCTTCTGGGGGCACCTGGGTGGCTCAGTTGTTAAGCGTCTGCCTTCGGCTCAGGTCATGATCCCAGGGTCCTGGGATCAAGCCCCACATCAGGCTCCCTGCTCCACGGGAAGCCTGCATCTCCCTCTCTCACTCCCCCTGCTTGTGTTCCGTCTCTCACTGTCTGTCTCTGTCAAATAAATAAATAAAATCTTAAAAAAGAAAAAAAAGTTTTTAGCTTGGGTGCTTTGGTGGGAAGTGGTACCATTTTCTAAGCTAGAACTGTGGGAGAGGAGATTTTATGGGGAGAAACCATGGAATGCAGTTTGGACGTGGTTCTCTAAGGAGGCTGCATCAGCTCCAAAGAGCCAGACCAGTCAGCAGTGGATATCATCCATGGGTCTTGAGTGGTTGTGGCTGGAATGCTAACTGGGGGGACTATTGGAAGAATTCTAGAAGTTGACTAATCTAGTTTGTCTCCAGCCTGTTCCTTGAACTCACTATTCCTGACCTCTTCCCCCCACCGCCCCAATCCCCTGGGCAAACTTTCTCTGCCACTCCCCGGCTACCTCCTTCGTCTCTCTTGTCTTCCCTGGCACTCGGCAAGCCGGATCAGGGAGCGGAGGATGCCTTGGTCTGGTGTAGAAAGCCTGGCTGTGCTACTTTACCTCATCATATGTGACTTTGGACAAGTGACATCTATTACTCTTTTGCAATAATGATTTTGAAAGGAGTTCTGTATATAAGAGGCATTTTGTTGATGCTTCTGGGAAACCACGGAGACTCCCCTTCTCCTGACAGCTGCATAGGTGCTTTGCTGGTCAGTGTGCTCTGGGTGTGAGATTTTGACCTTCGAAGTAGTTCTGTGGCCACGTGCCTGGGCCTCACAGGGTGGAGTTGAGCTGTAGGGTGAAGCGGGTAAACAAGTCATTTATTTAGAAATGGATGAGACCAGATTTCGCCTCTTCTGTCTCTACTCAGCGGGGACTGAACCAGAACAAAGTCTGGAGCTTGGAACATCCCAGCAGGCCCTTCTGGTCTGACTTTGAAATACCCTCACCCCTGCTCATAGCTTCCACTCTGTCTTCCCTGCCAGAGCTGTCCATGTGGGAGAGACATTGGCTGAGGACCCCTTGGTTAACAGTTTTTCTGTTGGCTCTCCCTAGGACATCAATAGCCTCAACAAACAAATTGCCCAGCTTCAGGATTTCGTGAGGGCCAAGGGCAGCCAGAGCGGCCGGCACCTGCAAACCCATTCCAACACCATCGTGGTCTCCCTGCAGGTGGGGGAACCTGGGGTCAGTGGAGGGGGAGGCAGAAGGGAGAAAGGTGTTGTCTTCTCTGGCCAACCCTCTCTTTTTTTCTAGTCAAAACTGGCCTCGATGTCCAATGACTTCAAATCAGTTTTAGAAGTGAGGACAGAGGTAAGAAGAATCTGTTAGGAGGGGTAGGAACCGGGGTAAGGGTCCGAGGGGGAAATGGGGAAGGAACAAGTGGAGGGGTGAGGATAACAGCATCCTAGGCCAACAGGAGGGTCTCTCTCTCTCTAACATGCCTGCTTCCCAGAGGCCTCAGGAGCTTTGCATTTCTTCCCCAATCCCAGAACCTGAAGCAGCAGAGGAACCGGCGGGACCAATTCTCCCGAGCACCCGTGTCAGCCCTGCCCCTGGCCCCCAACCACCTGGGTAAGTCAACAGCAATGCGGGGAACCCTGAGGGCTAAGACTCGGTTACTCGGCCTGTGATGGCATCCTCTAACCCTGTGAGGGCAGGGCTCACTTAGGAGAATGGACAGGCCAGGGAGACACCAGGATTTTTCTCTCAGAGGTCAAACCCGATCGCTGGCATTCATGATCCGCACTTAGTCTTCCACATTCTCAACTGTCGGGGCTGAATTCAGTCATGTGCAATAGAATGACTGTTTCTAATATTTTTGTTATTGATTCACATTCTCCCATTTAATTTTCACCACCGCCCTCTGAGAAAGCCACTATTATTATGTGCTATTTAAAGGGGAAGAAACTGGGGCGCCTGGGTGGCTCAGTCGTTAAGTGTCTGCCTTCGGCTCAGGTCTTGATCCTAGGGTCCTGGGATCGAGCCCCATGTCGGGCTCCCCGCTCCGTGGGAAGCCTGCTTCTCCCTCTCCTGCTCCCCCTGCTTGTGTTCCCTCTCTCACTGTGTCTCTAACAAAATCTTTTTTTTTTAAAGATTTTATTTTTTTATTTGAGAGAGAGAGAATGAGAGATAGAAAGCACGAGAGGGAAGAGCGTCAGAGGGAGAAGCAGACTCCCTGCTGAGCAGGGAGCCTGCTGTGGGACTCGATCCCAGGACTCCAGGATCATGACCTGAGCCGAAGGCAGTCGCTTAACCAACTGAGCCACCCAGGCGCCCTCTAACAAATAAAATCTTTAAAATAAAATAAAATAAATAAATAAAGGGGAGGAAACTGAGGCCCAGAGAGGTTAAATGACTTGTCCAGGGTCACAAGGCTAGTAAGTGCCAGAGCTGGGACTGAAACTCAGAGCATGTGGGCTTTGAACCTGCTTTCAAGTACTAAGAAGTGCCTTTTCTTTCTTTCCCCAGGGGGCAGTGCTGTGGTTTTGGGGGCGGAGTCCCGTGCCTCTGGGGATGTGGCCATTGACATGATGGACTCTCGGACCAGCCAGCAGCTGCAGCTCATTGATGAGCAGGTACCTGGGCTCTGAACCGGGGAGGAGATGCTCCTCTGTCCTCCCAGGTGGGCAGCTAGCAAGTGTTTGAAATGTGCCTTGAGTAGAGTGGCAAGCTAGGAGGGTCCTAAAGAGGCAGGCCCTCCCCTGAGGAAGCTCCTCGTGCTCACGTGCACTCTCTCTCCTCTTAAGGATTCCTACATCCAGAGCCGGGCAGACACCATGCAGAACATCGAGTCCACAATTGTCGAGCTGGGCTCCATCTTTCAGCAACTGGCACACATGGTTAAGGAACAGGAAGAAACCATTCAGAGGTGAGACTCTTTTTTTACCCCAGATAGAAGAACCTTCTCTTCCCTGTGGGGTGGCATCCTAAAGGTCCGCAGGGACAGCTTGATGCCCTTTGAAAGAGTAGAGTGAATCTGGCCTGCGCACAGGGTTCATTCAACAAGTGTTTATGGAGCGCCTGTTTCTTGTCAGGCGCTGTTCTAGGTGCTGGTGATACAGCAATGAGTGTAACAGTGAAGTCTCTATATTGTAGGTGTGGAATTCAGGAGCATGGGTGAGGACAGCTGTTCAAAAGAGTTGACAAGAAATTTTTGGTAATGATAAAGTCTACGCGGAGAATTATGGTGGGATGACGTGTTAAGAAAGGGACTGAGTAGTTCCTGTCAGTGGACTCCGACGCTTCTTCCGGAGTTTTGGTTATTGTAGATAATGCTGCAGTGAACATAGGGGTGCATACATTTTTCTGAGTTTGTGTTTTCTTTTCCTTTGGATAAATGCCCAGAAGTGGAATTACTGGATCATGTGGTAGTTCTATTTTTAATTTTTTGAGGAACCTCCATACTGTTTCCCAGAGTCTCTGTATTAGTTTGCATTCCCACCAACAGTGCACAAAGGTTCCTTTTCTCCACATCCTCACCAGCACCTGTTGTTTCTTTCTTTCTTTCTTTCTTTTTTTTAAATGCTAGCCATTCTGACAGGTATGAGGTGATATTTCATTGTAGTTTCGATTTGTATTTCCCTGATGATGAGTGGTGGTGAGCATCTTTCCATGTGCTTCTTGGCCATGTGGATGTCTTCTTTGGAAAAATGTCTATTCAGACCTTTTGCCCATTTTTTAATTATTTTATTTTATTTATTTACTTTTTTTAAGATTTTATTTATTTATTTGAGAGAGAGAATGAGATAGAGCATGAAAAGGGGGGAGGGTCAGGAGAAGCAGACTCCCCGCTGAGCAGGGAGCCTGATGCGGGACTCGATCCCAGGATCCCGGGATCGTGACCTGAGCCGAAGGCAGTTGCTTAACCAGGCAACTGAGCCACCCAGGCGCCCCAGTTTATTTTACTTATTTATTTGCTGTTGAGTTATATGAGGTTTGGCTATTCGCCCCGTATCGGGTAAGTGATTTGCAAACTTCTCTCCTTTTCAGTAGGAGAGAACTTTGTTGATAGTTTTCTTCTCTGTGCAAAAGCTTTTTAGTTTGATGTACTCCCATTTATTATTTTTGCTTTTGTTGCTCTTGCCTGTGGAATCAGGTCCAAAAAATATTGCTAAGTGATGTCAAGGAGCCTGCCACCTGTGTTCTTTTCTAGAATTTTTATGGTTTCAGGTCTTTTTTTTTTTTTTAAGATTTTATTTATTTGACAGAGAGAGACACAGCGAGAGAGGGAACACAAGCAGGGGGAGAGGGAGAGGGAGAAGCAGGCTTCCCACCGAGCAGGGAGCCCGATGCGGGGCTCGACCCGAGCCGAAGGCAGACGCTTAGCGACTGAGCCACCCAGGCGCCCCTGGTTTCAGGTCTCACATTCAAGTCTTTCATCCATTGTGAGTTCACTTTCATGTGGTGAAAGCAAGCGGTCCAGTTCGTTCTCTACATGTAGCCGTCCCATTTCCCCAACACCATTTGTGGACGAGACTGTCTTCCCCATTTATATTCTTGCCTCCTTTGTTGTAGATTAATTGATCATATATGCGAGGATTTATGTCTGGGCTCCCCCCTGTTCCATTGATCCGTGTGTATTTGTGCCAGTGCCGTGCTGTTACGATGACTGTAGTTATGCAGTATAGTTTGCAATCAGGGAGTGTGATACCTCCAGCTTTGTTCTTTCTCAAGATTGCTTTGGCTATTCAGCGTTTTCTTTTGAGTCCATAAAAATAGTGTAGTTTTTAATATAGGCTTACCATTTTACTGTTTGCTTTCTCTTTCTTTTTCCTGTTTTTTGTCCCTTTGTTCCTCCTTCCCTATCTTTTGAACAACTGGAATTTTTTTCAAAATTTAAATTTCAAAAAAATTTTTTGCTGGTACTTTAGCTATATGTCATTGCCTTTTTTTTTTTAAGTGGCTGATCTAGGGATTACAGCGGGCGTCATTGGCTCACAGCCTACTTTATATAAAATGCAAGAACTTTAGGGGTGCCTGAGCGGCTCAGTCAGTTGGAGTCTGACTCTTGATTTCAGATCAAGTCATGATCCTCAGGATCATGAGATCCAGTCCTGTGTTGGGCTCCATGCTGAGTGTGTGGAGCCTGCTTGAGATTCTCTCTCTCCCCCTCTCGGCCCCTCCCCCCTGCTTGTGCACATATGCGTGCTTACATGTGTGCACTCTCTCTCTCTCTCTCAAAAAAAATTTAAAAAACAAAAAAAAAAAATGTAAGAACTGTGCAACTCTGTCATGTAGCCTTTATGCTCTGGTTGTCCTGTCTGTTGCACCTACATACCTTTGAAATCCCATAATCCAGTATTATAATTTTTATTTTACAGAAATTAAGAAAAATTTGTCTTTCATATTTACTTCTATGTTTACGATTTCTTTTTTTTTTCTTCCAAATTATTATCTAAATTCTAATTAGTGGAGCCCCTGGGTAGCTCAGTCAGTTAAGCATCTGCCTTCGGCTCGGGTCATGATCCCGGGTCCTGGGTTTGAGCCCCACATTGGGCTCCCTGCTCAGCGGAGAGTCATTTTCACCCTCTCCCTCTGCCGCTCCCCCTGCTTGTGCTCTCTCTCTAATAAATAAATAAAGATTTATTTATTTCGGGGAGGGGGAGGGAAAGAGGGAAGGGAGAGCAGCAGACTCCCTGCTGAGCGTGGAGCCGAAGTAGCCCAACATGGGACTAGATCCCAGGACCCAGGAGATTATAACCTGAGCCGAAATCAAGAGTCAGCAGCTTATCCGACTGAGCCAGCCAGGCACCCCAGATCTGTTGTTTTACTTTCCTTTTATCTGAACATTTCTTTATTTCACTTTCATTCTCTCTTTCTCTTTTTTGTTTTGTGTGTGTGTAAGATTTAATTTATTTGAGAGAGAGAGAGAGAGAGCACATGAGCGGTGGGGAGGGACAGAGGGAGAAGGAGAAGCAGACTCCCAGTTGAGCAGGGAGACCCAAGTGGGGCTCGATTCTAGAAGCCTGAGATCATGACCTGAGCCAAAGGCAGACGCTTAACCAACTGAGCCACCCAGACGCGCGCCCCCCCTTATGTTTTTAGGTAGACTCTATGCCCAACATGGGGCCTGAACTCACAACCCCTAGATCAAGAGTCACACACTCTTGATCATGTGAGACGGGGTGAACACCTATATTTGTATAAAGCAGGTTTCCCAGTACCAGTCCATTAAGCAGCCTCACCTATTTAATTGGGCAAGGTAAAGAAAACAGGCCCCTCGCCTCACACTTGGAGATCCTGATTCCATAGATGTGAGTGGACTGGACCTCCAGGAATTTCCATTTTATATAAGCTCGTAGGAGGTTCTCATGAGCATCCAAGTTTGAGAACCACTATTTAACAGGATGTTTGTTTGTTTATTTATTCATTGACTATGGTATCAACCATTTATAAGGTGCTAAGAGTCTAGCCATCTTGGTCCTGAAATCAAGAGACCTCAAAAGACTGATTCTTAACCCGGTTCAACCGAGACCTAGGGACCTCCTTAGTGGGTTGTTCCATAAAAACTGTAGCTCCTCAGGCTGTGATGTATTTTGAATATTAGAGTATTATTATAGATTCAGTGAAACAATTATAAAAGGTATTTGGGTTTGGGACGCCTGGGTGGCTTAGTCAGTTGGGCATCTGCCTTCGGCTCGGGTCCTGGGATCAAGTCCTGTGTGGGTCTCCTTGCTCGGCGGGGAGCCCGCTTCTCCCTCTGCCGGTAGCTCCCCCTGCTTGTGCTCGCTTGCTCTTTCTTTCTCTGACGGATAAATGTAAAATCTTAAAAAAAAAAAAAAAAAAAGATTTGGGTTCTTTCTCCATTGCATGTGTTTTATTTATTTTATTTTTTATTTTTTTAAGATTTTATTTATTTATTTGACAGAGACACAGTGAGAGAAGGAGTACAAGCAGGGGGAGTGGGAGAGGGAGAAGCAGGCTTCCCGGTGAGCAGGGAGCCCAATGTGGGGCTCGATCCCAGGACCCTAGGATCATGACCTGAGCCGAAGGCAGACGCTTAACGACTGAGCCAGCCAGGCACCCTGCATATGTGTTTTAAATAGTTAACATTAGGGATGCCTGGGTGGCTCAGTCGGTTAAGCGTCTGCCTTCGGTCCAGGTCATGATCTCAGGTTCCTGGGATCGAGCCCCGCATTGAGCTTCCTGCTCAGCAGTGAGTCTGCTTCTCCCTCTTCCTCTCCCTCTGTTATCTCTCTCACTCTCTCTTGCTCTCAAATAAATAAAATCTTAAAAAAAAAATAGTTAACATTATATGCATCTGCATGCAACTTTACATTCTAGTCTTCCTTGAAAGAGTGTCTGAAGTATCTTTCAGTGTTAGTTTTCATTTGTTCATTAGTTTAGCAAACATCTGTTGCTGCTGTGAGCTAGTCCTGCTGGACCTGGGGATAGGAAGGTGAAAGACCATTTCGGTCTTTGCGGAGCTCATGTCTAGTAGGAGAGACACACACTGAGTTATAGTTCAGTATGGTAAGGGCAGGAAGGGAAGGAGGGAAGGGAACTCAGACTAGGTACCTCTCCTAGAAATAAAAGATACCAAGCCAAGTTCTGAGGTGGAATGCCAGTCAGGGAAAGGAAAGGCCATTCTACGTGGGGGGAAAACCAGCTGAGAAATGAAAAAGGGCTTGGGTGGCTTCCAGGAATGCAGAATTACTGCACGTGGCAGGGGGAGTGGTGAGGGAGGAAGCTGGAGAGGCAGGGCCAGATCACAAAGGACCTGTGTGCCGCAGCAAGAAGTTCATTCTCGGAGAGAACACGGAGAAGTAGATGGATGCTGGGGTGAGGGGAGTGAGCTTTGTTCTGGACATGCTGACAGACTCGATGGGACCTCCAAGTGGCATTTGATGTGTGGTCTGAGGCTCAGCAGAGAGGGTTGGGCTAGAGATAAGGACTTGGGGGAGTCAGTGGCCCCCTGGTGAAACCGTGGACACAGACGAGACGGCCCAGAGACAGTGGGTAAAGTGAGAAAAAGGGCAGGACAGATCCCCATGGGCCCAGGAATATGGGGAGAAGGGAAGGATTTGTCCAGGAGGCTAAGGAAGATGAGGAAAGAAAGCGGAGAGGAACGTGTCCTTAGAAGCTGAGGCGGTGGGGGTTTTAGGAAGAAAGGAGTGGTTATTTCTCAGTGCCCCCTGGAAAAGGAAGTGTGAAGCAAGGCTCCAGGGTGTTCAGGGGGCGGCAGGGCTGGAATTAATTGGATCAGTGCAGCAACTTCAGTTGAATGGTTCAGAAGCAATTTTACAGAGGATTGGAAATACAAAAGGGAAATAACAAAAGAGAGAAAAGTTGTGGGCAACTATATGTACAAGAAATTGAGATTTTGAAAGGATGAAATTATTATTGTATTTATTTTTTTAAAAGATCTTATTTATTTGAGAGAGCGCATGCACATGAGGGAGGGAGGGGCAGAGGGTGAGGGACATAGACTCCCCACTGAGCAGGCACCCCCCCCCGAAATTTTTTAAATAGACCTTCTGTTTGCTTCCTGCATGCCAGTGGATCGAAATTTGAGCACCCTCTTTAGAAACCACTGATTTAGTCCAAAGTTCTTCAGTATGTAGATTCCTGGGCCCCATCCTAGACTTTCTGAATAGGAGACGTGAGAATTTGCATTTTGGGGATGCTCAACAGGTGATTCTTATTTTTTCTAAGGTATGAAAACTGCTGATCTGTTACTCCTTCATTTCCGTTTGCCCCCCAATTTGTAAATTACAAATTTTCTAACTAGAAAAGTTGAGAGGGGGACACCTGGGTGGCTCAGTTGGTTAAGCGACTGGCTTTGGCTCGGGTCATGATCCTGGGGTCCTGGGATCGAGCCCCACATCAGGCTCCCTGCTCAGCGGGGAGGCTGCTTCTCCCTCTGTGCCCCTCCGCCTGTGCCTGTGCTCTCTTGCTGTCAAATAAAATCTTAAAAAAAAAAAAAAAACAACATTTAGAAAAGTTGAGAGGATCGTACAAATGAACAACTATGTTCCTTTCACCCAGATTTGCCCGCTTAATATTTTCTCACATTGGCTTTCCCTCTTATTTTTCCCTCTGAACCATTTGAAAGTGCAAAGGTCATGACATTTTTATCCCTAAAGACTTCAGCACGCACCTGCCCAGAATTGGTATTCTCCTGAACAGCCACGATGCCATTATCATACCTAAGAAAATAAACAATTCTCTGTCATTACCCGGTACTTAGTCCATACTGAAATTTCCCCAGCTGTTCCCAAAAAAGTGCTTTTAGCTTTTTTTCCTTGAATTTAAGACCCAGGCAGTAGTCACACATGGCATTTGTTATGTCTCCAAGTCCGCCTTCTGTTTTGCTTCTCGTGACATTGAATTTTCTTCGAAGAGGCCAGTGCCTCTTGGAGAAAGTCCTGCATGTGTATTTGTCCAGTGTTTCCTTGTCATCAGATCTAGGTTACAGATTGCTGGCCAGCTACATAGGTGATTATTATCAGTAGGCACTTGAGGTTATCCTTTTATTGGTGATGTCAAGTTTGGTAACTTGTTTAATGTGGTGACCATACAACTAAGTCATCTGTGGACTGACGCTTCAAGTCCATGTGAACGTCAAGCTCCTTAGACCCGTGATGGTCCTTGCCTGATTCATTCGTGACTTTGTGTGTGTTTTCTATTTCATCCCTTCTACATTTATTAGCTGGCATCCTTCTGTAAAGCAGGAGCCTTCTCTCTTTAAACGTTACTAGGAATAGGGACGCCTGGGTGGCTCAGTTGGTTAAGTGTCTGCCTTCGGCAGATCCCAGGGTCCTGGGATCGAGCTCCGCATTGGGCTCCCTGCTCAGCGGGAGGCCTGCTTCTCCCTCTTCCACTCCCCCTGCTTGTGTTCCCTCTCTTGCTGTGTCTCTCTCTGTCAAATAAATAAAACGTTTAAAAAAAAAACATTACTAGGAATAATGGATTTCTTTTTCATATCCGATGTATTGTAATCCATTACCATCACTGTTTTTCATTACAGTCAGATTTCCTAAACCTGGCCACGTGGCGCTCCTTTTTTTTTTTTTTTTTAGATTTATTTGAGAGAGAGCGCGCTCACGCATGCGCGCACGTGCAGGGGTGGTGGGAGGGGCTGAGAGGGAGGGAGAGGGACAGGCAGACTCCAAGCTGAGTGGGGAGCCCGATTCAGGGCTTAGTCTCACAACCCTGAGATCATGACCTGAACAGAAGTCAGGAGTCAGACACTTAACCTACTGCACCGTCTAGGCACCCTGAGACTCCAGCTTCTTTTTTTTTTTTTTAAGATTTTATTTGAGAGAGAGAACAAGCATGAGGAGGGGGAGAGGCAGAGGGAGAAAGAAAGGGAGAAGCAGACTATCCACTGAGCAGGGAGCCCAATGCGGGACTCGATCTCAGGACTCTGGGATCATGACCTGAGCCAAAGGCAGATGCTTAACCAACTAAGCCCCCCAGGCGCCCGGAGACTCTAGCTTCTTAATGCTTGATTCCTTCCCTCTATAATTTTACTTTCTCTCCATAAGACATTCCTTCATCCTCTTCGCCATGCTTTTAACCTGTTTTCTTCAGCCTTCTCCTTTCCAAGCCACATTTTCTACTCCCCCCGCCCCGCCATTCTGTCTTCTGCTCCGCACTATTGTGAGTGTCCCACGGATCCCTAATCCCCCGCCCCACCCCGAGTTCCCTCCTTTTAGTTTTCATTCATGGACTCTCATTTAAAATCTTTCTTATGCCAGACTGCATTTACTGTGTATCCATTTTTGTTAAGCAAAGCCATTCATGATTTCATACCCAAGAAAGTATGGGTATGAAATGACAGTTGCTTTCTTGGGTATGAAATGACAGTTGCACCCACACTGAGAAATGAAATTACAGCCCAAAGATAGGAAACCTGATACTTTAGTTAGCCACTCTGACACAAATAGGGAATCATGTACAGTCCAGGCTCCTGTAGTTGAAAAAATTTTTAAGTTTATTTACTTATTTAATCTCTATACCTAATGTGGGCTCGAACCTATGACCCTGAGATCAAGAGTCGCATGCTCTTCCATTTTTTTTTTTTTAAAGATTTATTTATTTGGGGTGCCTGGGTGGCTCAGTTGGTTAAGCGTCTGACTCTTGGTTTCAGCTCGGGTCATGATCGCCTGTTGTGAGATCAAGCCCGGCATCAGGCTTCATGCTCAGTGGGGAGTCAGCTTCAGATTCTCTCTCTCCTCTCCCTGCCTCCCTCCCCGGTCTCTCTAAAATAAATAAATATATTTTTTATTTTTTTTTAAGATTTTATTTATTTATTTGAGAGAGAGAATGAGAGACAGCATGAGAGAGAGGAGGGTCAGAAGGAGAAGCAGACTCCCTGCTGAGTAGGGAGCGCGATGTGGGACTCGATCCCAGGACCCCAGGATCATGACCTGAGCTGAAGGCAGTTGCTTAACCAACTGAGCCACCCAGGCACCCTGAATATATTTTTTTAAATAGTTAATTTATTTGTTTGACAGAGAGAGACACAGTGAGAGGGAACACAAGCAGGGGGAGTGGTAGAGGGAGAAGCAGTTTTCCTGCTGAGCAGGGAGCCCGATGTGGGGATCTTGGGATCATGACCTGAGCCAGAGGCAGACGCTTAATGACTGAGCCACCCAGGCGCCCCATAAATAAAATCTTAAAAAAAAAAAAAGATTTATTTATTCATGAGAGAGAATGCGAGCAGGTGGAGGGGCAGAGGGAGAGAGAGAGAGTCCTAACAGACTCCCCAGCGAGCGTGGAGCCTGACCCAGGGCTCAACCCCAGGACCTGGAGATCATGACCTGATCCACAACCAAGAGTCGGAAGCTCAGGGTGCCTGGGTGGCTCAGTCGTTAAGTGTCTGCCTTCAGCTCCTAGGGTCCTGGGATCGAGCCCCGCATCGGGCTCCTCACTCGGTGGGAAGCCTGCTTCCTCTCCCACTCCCCTTGCTTGTGTTCCCTCTCTCGCTGTGTCTCTCTCTGTCAAATAAATAAAATCTTTAAAAAAAAAAAAAAAGCAGCTCAACTGACTGAGTCACCCAGGTACCCCAAGAGTGGCATGCTCTTCTGACTGAGCCAGCCAGGCGCCCCTGGGCACCTGTATTTGGACAGAGAGTAGTTCGCAGGCCCCATGACAACCTTCTGAGGACCTGGAGCTTGCAGCCACTGGTCCAGGCTTTCCTTTCCTGTTCCAGCTGGATTACCAGGCTCCCAGCTTTTCTGTCCTCACAGCTCACCGCAGTCTCTGCTCCCAGGGCCTCCCTTTGCAAAGGCCAGGATTTGTATTGGGTTTTCAGGATTGCATACGCAGGGTGGCCAGGAAATGTTTTATTTTCCTCAGGAGTCTCTCAAGAGATGGCCCTTTCTCTCTCTTTTTTTTTAAAGATTTTATTTATGGGGCGCCCGGGTGGCTCAGTCGTTAAGCGTCTGCCTTCAGCTCAGGTCATGTGGGATCGAGCCCCGCATCGGGCTCTCTGCTCGACCGGAAGCCTGCTTCTCCCTCTCCCACTCCCCCTGCTTGTGTTCCCTCTCTCGCTGTCTCTCTCTGTCAAATAAATAAAAACATCTTTAAAAAAAATAAAATAAAGATTTTATTTATTTATTTGACAGAGAGAGACAGCGGGAGAGGGAACACAGCCGGGGGAGTGGGAGAGGGAGAAGCGGGCCTCCCACTGAGCAGGGAGCCTGATGTGGGGCTCGATCCCAGGACCCTGAGATCATGACCTGAGCTGAAGGCAGATGCTTAATGACTGAGCCACCCAGGCGCCCCGAGATGGCCCTTTCTTTGAGGACTTCTCTGTACCCTGGAGAAACATGTTTTCTTAATTGTAGGGATTTTCTTACCTCCTGACTTCCTGTCCATATCATTAAGTTTTTCTTCGTGTCTCAGAACTGGGATTTCCTGACTGTAATGGTCTCTGAGCGTTTTCTCCTGTATTACAAATGCAATATTATTTATTAGACAAAAATCAATAAAGACGAGCAAAAAATTATAATAGCTAACATTTTGGGGGCTCTTAGTGTGGGTTGGGCACTTTGTGTTTGTTAACTCATTTGAGGCTGACAACAACCAGAGATGTAGGGTTGGAGTTATCCTCATTTTCCGTCCTTTGCAGTTGAAGAAAGTGAGTCTGGAGGGTAAATGACTGGCTCAGAATCACAAGCTAATAAGTTGCAGAGCTGATCTTCAAACCAGAGCCAAGACTTGTTTGTGTTACCCTTCCAGAGCTTTTCCTATATACAAGCATATATACACAAAAATGGGATCGTATTGTATGTAAAATACTTTTTACCCCCATATATTGTGACCATCTTTTCATGTTGGTAAGTCTACTTCAACAGCATTCTTTTTAATCCAGCGTCCTTCTGTTTCCTCTTCTTTCGGCCCTATCCCTAGGATCGACGAGAATGTGCTGGGAGCCCAGCTGGATGTTGAGGCTGCCCATTCAGAGATCCTCAAGTACTTCCAGTCGGTCACCTCGAACCGGTGGCTCATGGTCAAAATCTTCCTCATCCTCATTGTCTTCTTCATCATCTTTGTGGTCTTCCTTGCCTGAACCCTCTCCACTCTGAGGCACTCCGTGGGGGTTTGGAACCCCTTTGGTAGGGCAGGTGGCCAGTGCTGCCACTGAGCCTATGCAGGGTGCTTGGGAGAAAGGCCCTGTTTCCCTGGAACTGCTGAGAATGGCCACTGACCCTGACCCCTGACCCTTTGCCTCTGGCCACCCTGTCCTCCCCTCACCGCCCTCAGGCCCTCGAAACACACACGGTTCTGGATTTATACTCTGCTGTGAGGTGGCTGGAAGGGAGAAGCCAACCGGGGGGTAGTGGGGGAGGTTGTCTCCACTAGGTAGGAGATTTTTAGAAACTCCCCAGCCTCTTCCAAAGGAAACTTTGGCAGCAAGGGAGATGATGCCCTTTCCCACCTTCCTGAGAGTGAGGAGAGGAAGTGAAATTGCCCCCCCCACCCCCCCGGGACCAACTTTCCCATCTGGGTTAGAATTTGACCTCTTTCTTCTTCCTCTTTCCACCACGTGAGGCAGGGGGCCCTGAGCCCCTTGGCTGCCTGCACAACCCCAACTTTGGCTGCTGGTGACTCTCAATCTGCCAAATGCGCTGCAGCCCATTTTCTCCCAATTACAGCAAGACTGTCAGCCTTACTAGCCATGTCGTCATTTCTGGGTGGGAGCGTCGAAGGGCCTTCACAGCCAGTGGAGTGAGCACACTGCCTGGTACCAGGACTGAGAGGCCGGGCTGATGGCTCTAAGGGCCAAGCTTTGGGCCCTGTGCACACAGCTGCCTCCGGGCAGGGAACACCCAGGTGCAGCAGCACTTCATGAGCATGGAAACTTCCCTTCAGAGGGGGAAGCATGACCCCAGAATGGGTCCCTGAGTGGTGGCAACTTCCAGGATCAACTCCAGCAGTGTTTGTACCTGTTTCAGCTGCATGCTCCAACCAGCTGGCCCCCATTTTTCCTTGAGCTGGATGACACAAGAGCTCTGCCTGCTGCCAGGAGTGAAATGTGAAGAACTTGTTCCCAGCTCCAGCTGAGGCTCTTGGTCCCCTCCAAGCCCCTCACCAAATCCAAGCCAGTCACAGGAGGATGGAGGAGAAACCTGCCTGGAACGCCCACCCTCCAGGGAGGTTAATACACTTCTTGGTGTTATTCTGAAGTTGCTGGGGTCCCCCCACATCTCACACACCCTAGAGGAAGTTCAAGCTACAGAGAGAACAATCACAACTCTGAAAGCTGACCCTAGAACTTCGAGGGGCGGAGGTTGAGCGGAGCGGGGGGCAGTCTAGGAGAACCTCTGTCTTTTCTGGCCCAGGCATTTTACTATTTCCTCTCCCAGGCCTCTGGTCAGCAGGTGGTCTTGCTTGCATCTTCACTGCCCAACCAACACAAGCTGTTCCGGTACAGCACCTCAGTGGTGGGTGGGGAGGTTGTGAAGACAATTGCTTGTGAACGCTAGAAAAATGGTCTGTTCATTTGACATGGCAGCTCATCTTGGGAGGATGCATAGATCGGAAATTCATTTATTTCCCAAGTGTTATGTTGAGTTTTTGGTACATGCCGGGCAGTGTACTGAGCCAGGAGCTGGAGAAAAGTCACGAATTAGTGAACATCCCTGCTCTCTTGGGGTTTACGTTCTAGTTTTCTGTTGCCTGATAATGCATCTTACAGACGAGGAAAGCGTGGCATATATTGGCTGCTGGCAAAAGGGCTGGGCTGAGAGATTCAATACTGGCTGTATAACGCTAGGAGGTCTAAGAACCATCACTCCCGCTCCAAGGCCCGGGTCTCCCCTTCCTCGGAAGCCCTTCGTGCGACCCCCTTCCCCATTCGTCTCGGAGACTTGGGCTGCAGCAGCTTGCTCTTTGCTCCAGCGCTAGCCCCGGAGGTGCTGGCGTAGCGACGAACCGAAGGCGGCGGCGGGGCGGGCCGGGCCGGCCCCGACCCTGGAGTAGCTCGGCGAGCGCAGGTCTCTGGCGGGATCAGGAGCGGCTGAGCCCCGCCCCCAGCGCGGCTGCCAGCCGAGTGCGCACGCGTAGAGGGCCGCGCTCCTCAGGCGGCACCGCCCACCACCGGGGGACGTCGGCGGCGCGCGACGTAGTTCGCAGAATAAATGCGGTGGCGCCGGGCGTAGGAGCGCTTCGGCCGGGGCGCTTTTGGGCGTTCGGACGATTGGTGGCGTTGCGGCCCGCGGCTGAGCCGGCCCTGCTACTCTCTGTGCCATGGCGGACGAGGGGAAGTCCTACAACGGTCAGTGCTGGCTCTCAGGGCAGGGAGCGAGATGATCTGGGGCCCAGTGGGCGGCGCCGGCCTAGGCCGCAGCCCCGGGGCGGGAGGCCGCGAGAGGCCGGGCGTCCGCGGGGTGCGTCGGCGGCGCGGGCCGGGGGCAAGGCCCCCCGCGGGCCCGGCCGCACTCGAGGCTGGGAGCCCGACGTGTTGACGCGGGAATCCTGGCGTTGCGAGGAGCTTCGGCTCGGAGCAGGCGGCCTGGCGGTGGGGTGGCGAGATTCCTTTGAACTTTGTGGGTGGTTGATGCCTGTCAGTTCAGTTTGGCGGCCAGACTCTTCCTTTAATGTGAGTCAGTGCCCGGCTCATCGGCTACCTTGTGTCTTATTTTCCACCGCGTCCAGTCTCTTGCCCCGCCTCCCCTGCGGCCTTGGCTTTAATATTTTAAACCTCCACATCAACGCGCTGTATCCGAACACTACGCAGGGTTTTTGTCCAGAGGAGTGGTTAGGAGCACATGACAGCTGAGGTTTGAGTCCAGAGTTGTCTTCCCCAAGCTTGAGTGAATTCCACTCCCAGGCCTCATTTTTCTATTTTCCTAAGAAGGTAGTGACTGTACTTACTTCCTAAGTTTGCTCTTGTGTATGTTAAACGAGTTTATTCACATCAAGTGCCTGGAGCATAGTGCCTGGCCCTGGAGAAAGTTCTCAGTATATATTAGCTGTGCCTGCTATTCAGTTGTTTGTTTTTCCCCTATGGTCATTTCTTAAGGTTCATTGGTTGCAGAGTGCTGGCATGAGGCAGACCTTTTTGGGAGTCATAGACCTTTTTTTTAGAAGCCATTCCTACAGAGGATTCAGAGGGTTCTGTTCCTGGAGAGCAGTCAAGGAGAGTTGGCTAAGCTCCCTACTTGCCACTAGAACCTGAATCTTAGGAGTTGTCTCCTGAGTTAAAAGGCATTTCTGGGGGTGCCTGTGTGGCTCAGTTGGTTCAGTCAGCATCTGCCTTTGGCTCAGGTCATGATCCCAGAGTCCTGGGATAGAGCCCCATGTCGGGCTCTATGCTCAGTGGGGAGCCTGCTTCTCACTCTCCCTGCTGCCCCACCTACTTGTGCGCTTTCTCTCCCTCTCTAGTAAATAAATAAAATCTTTTTTTTTTTTTTTAAGGCATTTCTGGCCAAGGAAATAAAGAGCTCATTCCCAAAACTTCAGGGTGTCAGTTTGAGAACGAGAATTTTTTTTTTTTAAAGATTTCATTTATTTACTTGACAGAGAGAGACACAGCGAGAGAGGGAACACAAGCAGGGGGAGTGGGAGAGGGAGAAGCAGGCTTCCCGAGGAGCAGGGAGCCAGATGCGGGGCTCGACCCGAGGACCCCAGGATCACGACCTGAGTCGGCTCAAGTCATGGTTCCGGGGTCTTCGCATCGGGCTCCCTGCTCCGCGGAAAGCCTGCTTCTCCCTCTCCCACTTCCCCTGCTTGTGTTCCCTCTCTCGCTGTGTCTGTCTCTGTCAAATAAATAAATAAAATATTTTTTTTAAAAGAGTTTTAAAGAAGCCAAAAAAAAAAGTTTTAAAGAAGCCCTTAAATTGATGATGTTTATAACTGTATGACGTTTGCACTCTGTAGGCAAAGGAAGCGTTGTTTACTGAAAGCTGATGTGATCATTGTGATTGATTAGTTTTAGGAGATGTGAGAGAGGTCCCCATCCAGATTCTGAGAGGGGTTAAATAGATTTGGGAGGCCAAGGGCAAACAGATTTCAGGTGACTTTTCAGTTGCACACTGAGTCCATATTCTGCTCACACTTCCACATTGTACTTCTTCTCTCTGTAAGTTCCAGTTTCTGACTCGTTTTTCCAAAGCTCTATGCTGTCTTCCAATAATGTTTCCCTCATGCTGCCATGCCACAGAGAGGGTTCTCTCTCTCAACAGACAGAAGTTTGCGTGGAAGTGGGCTTCGTAGTCGGTGTGTATGTCATTCTATAGCACAGGCTGCTGGAGCTTTGATTGCCACAGCAGGGTAGCTGGACTAGCAACGTGATTTCTAATTGATGTCGTTTTTAACCCCAGAGCACGATGACCGTGTTAGTTTCCCTCAAAGAAGAAAGAAAGGCCGGGGTCCTTTCCGGTGGAAATATGGTGAGGGGAACCGTAGGTCTGGAAGAGGAGGTTCTGGCATCCGGTCTTCCCGTCTGGAGGAGGATGACAGAGATGTGGCGATGAGTGATGCCCAGGATGTTCCCCGAATACGACAGTAAGTGACTAGTTGATCTGGTTTGATTTTAGTGACCCATTTATTTATTTAGCTCTCTACTGCCCACGCCATTTCTCTTCCCACCTGTACAAGTGAGAGATGCCAGGTCCAGCTTAATGGGTGAACAGTCTTAGCTGCAATCCTGACAGCAGTGTGGGAAGCCTTTGAGAAGACTTTCCTAGTGTTTGTGGACATTTTATTCTCTGCTTCCCCACAGCAACCCCTATCCTTCCCGACCCAACCGTCGAGGTGACAGTTGGCATGATCGAGATCGCATTCATGTTACTGTGCGGAGAGACAGAACTCTTCCAGAGAGAGGAGGGGCTGGTACCAGTCAGGATGGGACCTCGAGAAACTGGTTTAAGATTACAGTGAGTGTCTGGGGCGCCTGCGGGGCTCAGTCGGTTAAGTGTCTGTCCAGCTCTTGATTTCAGCTCAGGTCATGATCTCAAGGTCATGAGATTGAGTCCTGTGTCATCTCTGTGCTGGGCATGGAGCCAGCTTGAGACTCTCTCTCTCTCTCTCTCTCTCTCTCTCTCTCTCTCTCTCTCTCTCCCCCTCCCCCCCCCTCCCTCCCTCTGCCCCTCCCCCCCTAAAAAAAAAGATTACAGTGAGTGTCTGGGGAAGTAGATGCTGCAAGGGAGAGAGGGGGCTGGGCTCAGAGTGAAGGTCTTTACTTTTCACATGACAAAATCAGTCTTCTCCGCTGTTTTCTCCACAGTCAGGTGTCCATCCTTCCTCCTAGAACATCTAAGAGCAGGTTCAGGAAAGGCGTAGAAGAAGACAAGCAGGATCGGGGCGGGGGGCCCCATCTAAAGGAAAACATGATTAACTGGTTGGGAGGTAGAGGAACTCCTCTGAATGTCTCCGTGTGGCTCAAGCCGAGTGTGGAGCTTGGGGTCTCTTAAGTCCTCGGAGGGGCGGACCATGTCTGAATCATATCTTGAAACTTTTAGAACCAAAAAATTTTATTTTCTTGAGGAATACTAAGTTAAATGGACAGGAGGATAAGGAGTCTGACTTGAATAAAAAAAACTTTTAACTGGCCCTTCCTTCAGGAAATGTGAAAGTTGGCAGAAGGTGTGAAAGGAGCGCTAGATCGGTCTGCTGGTCAGCCTTCGTTCCATATTCCGTTCTCTCTCTCTCTCTCATCTAGATTCCCTATGGCAGAAAATATGACAAGTCATGGCTCCTGAGTGTGATTCAGAGCAAGTGCAATGTCCCTTTCACCCCCATTGAGGTGAGATAAGGCCCATGTGGCTGCTGGGCACCAAGGAGGGAGAGGGGCCGGCTGGCCCAGGGGCCCTGGGCTCCAAGTCTCATGCTCTTGTTTCCTCTTTGTACAGTTTCACTATGAAAACACACGGGCTCAGTTTTTCGTTGAGGATGCCAGTACCGCTTCTGCGTTGAAGGCTGTCAACTATAAGATTTTGGATCAGGAAAACCGAAGGGTGTGTATAAAGGGCCTGGCTTGGCTGGGGGTAGGTCTTGATCGCGCGGCTTAGGCTTCCCTGGACTTCACCCTGCCCTCCATGTCTTCCCCTGTAGATATCCATCATCATCAACTCCTCTGCCCCACCCCATTCGGTACAGAACGAACTGAAGCCAGAACAAGTCGAGCAGCTAAAGGTGAGGCAGGCTCCCGTCCCGTGTTTCCACTCCAGTCCTCCCACTTCTCGCATCCACAACCCTCCACACAGCCCCAGTGAGCCCCTGACCCCCCCCACCCCTTTTCTTTCCACTGTAGCTGATCATGAGCAAACGATATGATGGCTCCCAACAAGCGCTTGACCTCAAAGGCCTCCGTTCAGACCCAGGTAGGACCAGTAGCAGTCATTCTCAGGGAGGTGGAGGCAGAGGGGGATCTGTCGGGTAGGGAAAGTTCGAGAATGGTTTGGTACGAACTCTGACCTGGGAAAGCCCTCTCAGACTTGCCTTTTCTTCCTTTCCGCTTCCTGAAGACTTGGTGGCTCAGAACATTGATGTCGTCCTGAATCGCAGGAGCTGTATGGCGGCTACCCTGCGAATCATTGAGGAGAACATCCCTGAGGTGAGGCCTTCGTCCTGTTTTGAGACGGGAGGAAGCGGGGTGTGGTAGGTAGGATGGGGTCGGGAGGTAGGTGTGTCTTTGAATCCTTTGTTGGCGATGCTTCCTCTAAACTTTTTTCTGCCCACAGCTTTTGTCCTTAAACTTGAGCAACAACAGGCTATACAGGCTGGATGACATGTCCAGCCTTGTGCAGAAAGCACCCAACCTGAAGATCCTCAATCTCTCCGGAAATGAGGTGAGCCCTGAGGGCCTGGTTGTGTTGTGGGCGGGGTGAGCAGAGGGCTCCGGCAGGAGACTCGAGGAGGGTGTTTCGGGGATGGGGATCTCGCTGGCTCTCCTTACCAGGATCTCCTGCCCGCTTTTTCTCCCCACCTCTCTGCAGTTGAAGTCTGAGAGGGAGTTGGACAAGGTAAAAGGGCTGAAGCTGGAAGAGTTGTGGCTCGACGGAAACCCGCTGTGCGACACCTTCCGAGACCAGTCCACCTACATCAGGTCAGTTGTAGCCTCTGTCTCCCCTCCTGGGGACCTTCACCCCCCGGGAGGCTGAGCTAATGCACCCTGACCAGTGCCCGTCTGCAGGAGATGTGCAGCCCTGAGCTGGAACCACCTGTCCTTTGGGAGGATCACGTGCTCCTCCCTTCGTCTGTCCGTGTGTCCCAGCTTGGCCCCGAGGTTTCCTTTCCTTTCTTCTCACCTGACTACCTATTTGCTGTTCTGTGGTCTTTCCTCTTCCCGAACACAGCCTTTTCTAGAGTCTCCCTACCCTACTGTTCCAGGAAGGGCATCTCCCGCTTTCTACCACGACCAGGGGGTGTCTTGCGTATATGTCCCATACATGGATCTGCCTTGTGCCAAGAGCCTGGTATCCCTGGGCCGAGAAAGGCCTCCCTCCCTGGGATTTCCCATTGATGGGCCTTCCCTTCTTTGTCCGGTGCTGGCCCCTCTTGCCGTTTTGCCAAGAGGGACTCTTGTCATGGTCCACGTGCCCAAGGCCGTTGCCTGGGCTTTCCCCCTCGCGCTGAGGTTGAGGCCTCCTCGGAGCTGGTGCCACGCACTCTGTCTCTCTTGCCCGGAGCTGTGAGCTGGGCCCTCCCTGGAGAAGAAACCTGGGTTCCCCAAGCCATGTGACCAGAGCCGGGGCCCCTCGCCCAGCAGGCGAGGGAAGCCCAAGGCAGGCGCTGGGCGTGGAGGCCACGGGGGCATAGGCTACCGAGGAGACACAGAACTGACCCTCTCGGGGGGCGCTGCCCCGCCCTCACTCGCACACCTCACATCACCCTGCTTGGCCCCGGAGGATGGCTGGTTAGCCAGAGACGGGTAAGATTCCTCAGGGAAGGAACAACCTAAGACAGGCACAGTCGCAGAGGGGCCATCAGGAGAGAACTTGGGGGCCAACAGAGGTGGGGCACAGACCCTCACCCCCCCAACTTTGCAGGGGCCTGAACCCTCACCTCTTCTGAGGGAGGTCTCCTGCCCCCATGGCTGCTTCGCTTCCCACGCCCAGCTCAGATCGGGACCCAGGTAGCGGACAGAGACCTGGCCAACAGCAACTGCCCTCCGGCTGCAGCAAGAATTTGTTTTCCGTTTGTACCTTGGACCACGGGGAAAGGGGCAGCCAAAGGAAAAGGCTGTGTTGGGTGTCTTCTTCCCTTTTTTCTTCCTTGTTTTCCTGAATGCCTCCTCGCCTTATAGTTCTTTCGCTTTTTCTTTGCTTTCTCTTTCTTTTTACTCTCTACTTCCCTCTGTCTCCCCATCTCTCCCTTGCCCCAGCCCCATCCTGCCTTCTCTCTCTTTCTCTTCTTTTCCTTCCTTGTCTTCTTCCTTCACCTCCCCTCTTCCTGAACCCCCCCACTCCGCCTTGCTCATCTCCCTGCCCCAACATCCTGTGCCATCCCTGTGGTGTGTTCTGGTCTTGGCCACGGCCAGACCAGGCAGAACTGATGGATACCTGTTGAGGCAGCGGAGCCCTTGGGCTCCCACCCCATTCCCTCCTCCCGGGGCTGCACAGGTGAGTAGGTGGAAGGTAAGGGGGGCAGGGAGGGGAAGGAGGTCCTGGCTTAAAGCCTGGGCTGGGAGTGCTGCTCTGTGGCGCTCGGGTCAGGCAGCAAGAAGAGAGTCAGCCTTCAAGGCAGTCATTTCTGGGTGCCCCGGGTGAGGTGGGGAGTGGGGCCTCTTTCCCCAGAGCTCCGAGGCTGGGGAGGAGTGAGAGGGCAAGCGGATGGGGTGGGCGGTCCCTTGGGCATTGGAGTGTTTGCTCCTAGAGCAGCTCAGGAGGCACGGTGGCTCTGAAGCATCACTCACTTCTGTCCCGTTTTTGACAGCGCCATTCGAGAACGATTTCCCAAATTACTACGCCTGGTAAGTCCGTAGCTCTTTAAATTCTTTTCTAACGATCATAGGCTCTCCCACCCAAAAGCTCTTGCCTCATGTATGTTCGTATGACCCTTAATTTGGAGACAACGAAGACCTTTGAGAATCTGGCAAAGGCTATAATCCTTCTCAGAAAAAGGCCCGTAGACAGAAGTTGCCTCTGTCGGGACTCCTGGACCTTTTCTGTGTGTCCTTGACCCTTGATCTCTGACCCCTCATTCCTAGTTTGCCCATGTCATTACTCATCCAGCCTTTTCTCTCTGGTTACACTGTCGACTTCCCACAGGATGGCCATGAGTTACCCCCGCCAATTGCATTTGATGTTGAAGCCCCCACAATGTTACCTCCCTGCAAGGTAAGAAGGGGGCAGCGCTAGAACTCATGTTGGGAGGAGAGGATTGGTTACATGGTCTTGATACCTATGTGTGATTCCAGGGAAGCTACTTTGGAACAGAGACCCTGAAGAATCTGGTCCTGCACTTCCTGCAGCAGTGAGTATGCAGCTCCCCCCCCCCCCCCCCCGCCCCGGCTGGGGAGCGGTGGGCAAGTCCTGGCACAGCTCCCTCTGGGGAGCCAGACCCGGGAGCTCAGACTGTCCCTTTTGTGTTCTCCGCAGGTACTATGCGGTGTACGACTCTGGAGACCGGCAGCGGCTCCTGGACGCCTACCACGACGGGGCCTGCTGCTCCCTCAGCATTCCCTTCACGCCCCAGAACCCTGCCCGGTGAGTGTCCCCGCCCACAGCCTGCCCAGGACCCTGCAGGCGAGCACCTGCTAGCGCGCACACGGCTCTGATCCCTGCCTCCTTGTCCGCCTCTTCCTCTAGAAGCAACCTGGCCGAGTACTTCAAGGATAGCAGGAATGTGAAGAAGCTCAAAGACCCGAGTAAGTGTGCGACGTGAGCAGAACAGGGTGGGAAAGGGGGGGCGGGCGGGACTCGGGCGCGGGGCTTGGGAGCGTGCAGCAGCCCCTGACCTTGGGTCCTCCTCTCCCACAGCCCTGCGGTTCCGGCTGCTGAAGCACACACGTCTCAATGTTGTCGCCTTCCTCAATGAGCTGCCCAAGACTCAGCACGACATCAACTCTTTTGTGGTAGACATAAGTGCGCAGACAGTAAGCACCTGTTTCTTGCCCACAAAAGCCGGAACTGAGGAAGGGCAGTTACGAGGCCTGGGGGCCTCCGGCTCTGGCCGGGAGCCTGCATGGTGACAGGCGCCTCTTCTCTTTCAGAGTACGTTGCTGTGTTTTTCTGTCAACGGGGTCTTCAAAGAAGGTAAGAAGCTTTGGAGTCCTGAGTCCTGAGTCTGCAGAGTGGGCGCTCCCTCAGCACTCTCCGCTCCCTTCCTTCTCCGTCCCTGACCTCCTCCTCGTCTGCCCCCAAGCCACCTTCATGAGGCCTCCCCTCCCCACCTGTCTTTCCTGTCTGGGAAACGGGACAAGCCTGGGGATTGGGAGGACACAGACTCTGGGGGCAGGCAGATCTGGGCTTCCATTCCAGCCTCGGGCCCATGGGTCTGTGGGCAACTTACATCATCTCTGGGCTTCGAATTCTTTATTTGTCAAAGGGGGTTGGTAAGAGCCATCTCACAGCCGTGCCGTGGGGAGCCAGCGGAGCGCCTGACACAGGAGCTGGCGCATGGGTCCTCTGGGTGGGCTAACGCTGGTGGTGGTTCGCCCTGGCCTCCGACATTCCTCTTCCTCTGCTCCCCTCTACACACACATAATCGTCTGTCTGGTCTGCTTCAGTTTAGTTGTATCCAGTAAGACCAGGATTGGAGAAGCTTTTAGTAAACCTGAGGTGTAGCTGATTCTAAGGGGTCGTTGCTGTTGTTAACATTACAGTGGATGGAAAGTCTCGGGATTCTTTGCGAGCCTTCACCCGGACATTTGTCGCTGTTCCTGCGAGCAACTCAGGGTGAGTGAGTGGCTTACCAATTGGGGTCCCAGTCCCCATCTGTGGCCAGCATGTGGGAATTGGTGGGGGGATGTGAAGGGGGAGCGAGTCCTCAGGAAATGTTCAGAATTTCAGGAGGAGGCTCTCAAAGTGGTGGTGAGCTCGGCTCTGGAGCCAGACTGTTTGGGTTTTTCATCTGGCTGCACCACTTCTAGCTAAGAGCAAGTTTCCTCATTGGGAAACTAACATAAGCTACTTACTTCTTTGGTCTATTGTGAAGATCAGTGGGAATAAGAACTTCCCTGAGTTGGGGGAGAATGTGTAATTCTAATGTTGTTTGGCATCTGCCCCCATATATGGCTTCTTAGGGGCGTAAGGGGCGTAAATGATAAAAAGTAATGACCAAGAGTGGGGAGGGGGACTTGGTGGGTATTGAAAGAATCTGTCAAGTGTAAAAGTGTCAAGTGTGAGAACAGGAATAATGGGAAGTTGAGGTTGGCTGTTTGTCCAGCTGTCTAAAGTGCTTTTTGTCCCGAAGGCTGTGCATCGTGAACGACGAGCTGTTTGTGCGGAATGCCAGCCCTGATGAGATCCAGAGAGCCTTTGCCATGCCTGCACCCACCCCTTCCTCCAGTCCAGTGCCCACCCTGTCCCCAGAGCAGCAGGAAATGCTGCAGGCGTTCTCTACCCAGTCTGGCATGAACCTTGAGTGGTCCCAGAAGTGAGTACTGGGCATGTGTAGGAATAGGGGTAAACGGAGGTAGGGGTGGAAGTGAATAATGAGTGCTCCTGACATTTTGAAAGCCAAAATTTATAAATCTGGCCCATAAAAAAATTTGGCCTATGCCTAAATCAGCATAGCAAAAATTTTATATACTATTCTGCAAGTTACTTTTTTTGCTTATCCATGAATGTCTTTCCCTATCATTATAAAAATTACCTTAGTCTTCTTGATAGCTACTTAATACTCCTTTGTATCCAGTAGACCAGTGATAGGCATTTGGATTTTTACTGATTTTCCATTTGTAATACATGGTGCAAGAATGTATGTAATTGTTGGCACGCATGGGTGAGTGTTTCTCTAGGAAGGATTTTGAAGTGGCCTTTAGTGAGCAGGGCGCCCTTCTCCCACTCCAGGTGCCTTCAGGACAACAACTGGGACTACACCAGATCTGCCCAGGCCTTTACTCATCTCAAGGTAAGGTTTGGAAATTCGGTAGCAAGAAGACTAGGGATCTCTGGGCCTTGAGAGGGTCAAGCCAGCTGGGGGGAGGGGGGAAAGGGACTGGCTCTAACTGACCTTTTCTTTTTTTTCTAAGGCTAAGGGCGAGATCCCAGAAGTGGCGTTTATGAAGTGATCTGTAGCCCTGCCCCAGAAGCAACCCCCTGTAAAATAGCCCTTGGATATTGACGTCTCCTTGTCCTGGCTGTCGGCTGTTGTCTCCTCCTCTCTGGCCCCTAGGCCACCCCGTGACTGTGACCGAAGAGGAAGGGCTGCTGGATCCCTCTCCTCACCTGCCTTCTGGAAGACTTTTGGGAGACTTCCGGAAGATTGAGCCTCGCTGGTGCCAGGAAGCCAAAGCTTACTTTGTAGAACTGACACTAAACTCCCCCGAAGGATTTAGGTGCTTTGTGTACTTAACCCCAGAATCTGCCGTACTTTTTAAGATAAAGAGTGATATTGTATTTTGTGTCACGGTGCTACATTGTTTCTGCCTCGCCCCTGCCCGCGGGGCGGTCGGGGTCCCCCTTCCCCCACCAGGGAGGATGGCCTCTGAGCTCGGGGGCGGGGCCGCAGGCCGGATGTCCCGCCCCGGAAGCGGCGACGCGCAGGGGCCATGGCGGCGCTTGGGCGGCGGTGGCCCGTGCGGCTGCTCGTCGCACTGCGGCTCTTGCACGACGGGGCTCCGTCGCGGGACGTGCTGCTCTTCAAGCACGAACGGGGCCGCTTCTTCGCCGTCCTCGGGCTGTTCTGCGCGGGCCAGGGCGTCTTCTGGGCGTCCCTGGCCGTGGCAGCCTTGGCCCGGCCCCCGGCTCGGGCGCTGCCTCCAGACACGGAGCCCGCAGACCGCGGCCGCTTGGACCTGCGCTCCGCGCTCTGGCGCTACGGCCTGGCCGTCGGCTGCGGCGCCATCGGTAAGGCGTGGGCTGGCTTCCAACACGGGGACGTGGGGCGGCTGGACACGGCCCTCCCTGCCCCGGCAAGGACCGAGCGGGGCTCCCGACCCTCCGGGCCGGGCCACGCTGGAGTTGAGGCCCTAGAGCCAAGCCCTCGGACAGGCCTAGGGTGAGGTTTGCCTCTCACTGTGCGAGCTCGAGCAGTTACACCGCTCTGACCCGTCTCGCCCTTAAAACGGGGGTGTACATGAAGGTTGTTGGGGAGGAAGGACGAACACAAGAGTCGGCTAGAAGAGGGGCTCGGTAAATGTTACTGTCATCACAGTTTTTTAAATTCTGGGCCACTGGAAACGTTGCCGCTTAGCTCTTCAGCAAAAACCCCTCACCCCAAACTTTGGTCCTCCTGCAGGTACCCTGGTACTTGGCGCTGGTCTTCTCTTCTCCCTCCGTTCTGTGCGTTCAGTGATGCTGCAGGCTGGAGGGAAGCAGGTGACCCTCACCACTCATGCCCCCTTTGGCTTGGGTGCTCATTTCACCGTCCCTTTGAACCAGGTATCCTGCATGGCCCACCGTGGTGAAGTCCCTGCTATGTTGCCTTTGAAGATCAAAGGCCGGCGCTTCTACTTCCTCTTGGACAAAGCTGGACATTTCCCCAACACAAAACTCTTTGACAATACTGTGGGTGCCTACCGCAGCTTGTGAAGAAACCACCTTGGGTCGCTCACCTCTCCCAGAGGGGAATAAAAACCGAACCTTGGAGATGGGGTGACAACCAAGGGCAGGACACAAGGGGGGCCCAGGGTTCATGAACAGCAAATAAAAGAGCAGTCATCCCGAGGGCAAGGGACAGAACCTCTGACTTTTGTTCCATGTCTGTTTAGTTCTGTCCTCCCATCCACCTGCCTACGGTGCTTTAACACCAAGAACTCAGTAACATGATGAAGGAAGAAAGTAATATAATATTCTGGTACAAAAACAGCTGTAGGAAGAGAGGTGGAGGGGGCCTATCATCATGTTTCCCTCGTGGAGGGAAAACAGGCTCCCAGCATAAACAGGGCCATGAAGGGGCAACAGGATTGTAGGCACTTGGGCACAGAGTCTTTGGCTGCAGGAAGCATTCTTTGGTCACTCTTCAGGAATGGGAAAGGCGTGGCCCAACGAGAGCATCTGTCTCAGAGCTCCATTCAGGGTCGCCCCGCTCCAGAGGCCGGTATGGGGCGGCTTCGGACTTCCACTGCACCACCTGAAGCACCAAGACCACACACCACAATACCAGATTCACCCAAGAAGAGGTCTGTGGGAGACAGGAACAGGAGTGTGAGGAGTGTGGCCATCTCAAACCCAGTTCCACCCACAAACCACTATTCTCTGTTCACGGTCAGGTTGAAAGCCCTTCAGCCTCTCACTGGAGGGCACCCTTAGCAACTACAGATGCTTATAGGAATCCGTGGATCCCTGGGTTTCCACCGGTCTTTCATATCCCGGGATCTCACTTCAGCATTGTGCAGGTTGGAGTAAAACCGCAGGGCGGTTCCAGGGGGTGTCCATGGAATTTTCTGAGCTTCAGAGCAGCTGTGAGGTCAAAGAGACAGTGGTGAGAAAAGGAGGATATACCTCGAACACACCCATGCCCAGGTGCCCTTCAAGTTGAGAGCAACTGACAGGAACAGAAAGGGGGTTATAGCTCCCCTCTGCAGAGGGAAGGCAGCCCCAGCCGGGGTTCCCTCCCTCTCCCATTACCTAATTGTAATGTTCAAGGAGATGATGGATTTGCAGAGAGAACGGGTGCCAAATCGAAGAATACAGGCAGCCACTAAGACCAGGAAGATGGCTGTAGCTGAGATGACCAGTGCAATGCGGAGCCCTATGGGACCTCTATGAGGAGGGAGAGAGTAAGCTTCGTGGTTGAGGTGCGACTTCTCCCAGCTCAGCCCCCCGCCTTCAGCGTAGGGCAGTCACCTGTGGGAGTCCTCGATGCAGCTGCTGTAGACCCAGAAGAGCAGAAGCAGGAGACAGTAGAGGGCCAGGAGGCCAGAGACCCCTGCCACAAAGTAGCAGAGGGATGGGGCCGAGGGTTGGGCTAAGGCCAGGGAGGAGCCATTCAGGGCGGCCACACCATACAGGGGACAGCGGCCACTGAAGGAGCCCTGTGAAGAGAAGCTGCTGAGTCCTACCTAGATTTCAGGTTAGAGCCTCAGTGCAGGCTCATGGCAAGTGTGAGGGATAACCTAGCAGAGGGCTACCCTAGGAAGTTCTATATACACTGTCAGTTCCTGTTTCTGGGCCAGTACACTGATGGAGAAGGCCTGCCGGGGAAGTAAAACCTGCGGTGGCCACAAAGATCAGGAAATAGGCGGTGGTTATAAAGGACAGTGAGCTTCGGAGATGCCTCACAAGTTCTGGTCTCCCCTCGGCAGAAATCCTAGTGTAAAACCAGAACTTGTGTAGCCTTCGGCTATCTCCGGTGTTTTCTCATCCATTAAAAAAAAAAAAAAAAGTCCTAAGAGGGGCGCCTGGGTGGCTCCGTCGTTATGTGTCTGCCTTTGGCTCTGGTCATGGTCCCGGGGTCCTGGGATCGAGCCCCGCGTCGGGCTCCCTGCTCGGCGGGAAGCCTGCTTCTCCCTCTCCCTCTGCTTGTGTTCCCTCTCTCGCTGTGTCTCTGTCAAATAAATAAAATCTTAAAAAAAAAAAAAAAAAAGTCCTAGTAGTGCCTACTTTGTAGGGTTACATGAGCCTGTGCTTATGAACACGACTGCCTGGCTGGGGAAACCCTAGGGCTTTCCGTGGGCGTTTCCTACATGGCTGTTCTGTCATTCACACACACTGGGCTGCAATCCCGCGGTAGCCTGGTCATCTCCGCTACACTAAGCTTTATTTCCTGGAGGAGCTCGGCACAACAGTGTCTGATTTAAGGGATGAAGGCAGGGCCTGCACCGAATTCTGCGGCAGAACCAGTGTGAGGTCATGCAGCCGGAGCCACCAGGCCGGGCTATGTCTGCCGCTGTCAGTCACTCCTGAGGACTCGTCCTTTCGGCGAGGAAACGGCTGTGAAGCAGAACGCCGGCGGGCGGAGCCACAGAGCGCGATCGGCGCCGATGCATCCTGGCCGCAGACCGGCGGCCGCACACCGGCGCCCGCAGGGCCTCACCGGGCCCACCGGCTCCCGGGAGCAGCGCGACTGCACCAGGCCGGCCCGGACAGCAGAGCCAGCACCCCCGCCCCGCCTCACCTCCCCGACCCCAAGGCCGGCCCCGCCCCGCACCTGGGTCCGGGTCAGCGTCGCGGCCGCCACGGCCCCGCACAGGAAGGCGGCGGTGAAGAGCAAGAGCTCGAAGCGCTGCAGCCAGGGCAGCGCCATGGCGCCCCCACCACCAGGAAGGGCCGCTGCGGGAGCCAACCGCCCAAGCCCCGCCTCATCCGGCGCGACCCACGAGCGCGGGGACGTCACTTCCGACACGGGGCTTTATTTACAGAGGCGGGGGAACGGAGCGAGCCAGGAAAGCGCCGTTCAGAGCGGCAGGTACAGCGAGTAGTCCGAGAGTGCCCAGCGGCGGGCCGGCCGGCCGGTGCGGCCGATCATGGGCAGCTTCTGCACGTAGCGGGAGGCCGGGCTGGGCCCGTACGGCGCGGGGAAGGCGGTCTGGAAGAGGCGCCCGCGGCACCGCCTCCCGGCCTGCCGCCCGGCAATAATGAAGCAGAAGTGGGGGGCGCCGCGCGGGGCGAAGCGGCTCTTCTGGAAAACGTCGCGGGTGCCGGCGCCGGGCCCCTGCTGCCGGGGCGCCCCCCGCGCCCGGTGCACGCGCGGCAGCGGCCGGCTCTCAGAGGCGGCGGGCGCAGAGGCCGCCGCGGGGCCGCCGCCGCGGGGGCTCTCGTCGCCCTGGGGGCTGACCATGGCGTTGGCCGTCAGTTGCGGCATCTTCCGCACCGAGTCCGGGGCGGCCGCCGGCTCCTTCTTGTCCCCGGGCGGCCGCGGAGTGGTGGGCGCGGGCTGACCCGTGCCAAAGCGGGTGGCCAAGCTGTCCCCGAAGAAGGCGTACAGCTCCCGGTAGATGTCCGCCAAGGTCACCGATGGGGAAGGGTCCTCCGGCCCCGCGCCTCCTGGCGGCAGCGGGGGGACTGACCCAAAGCCTGGCTCCGCGCTGCCGCCGGAGGGAGACTCCTGCAGAAGAAGGCTGTCCCAGGGCAGGTCGTCCGAGCGCCGGCACCCCCTGCCGCTTGGGCCCCCCTTGTTGGGCTCTGCCGCCTGGGCCTTCATCTTCAGCAGTCGCTCTACGGCCACCTGCAAGAGCAGAGGGACCAGGGTAGGCAAGAACTAGGAGGAACCTGGGCCCATCAAGTTTTCCAAAGCTAAGGCAGGTGAGCTGCTGAGCTCAAGCAGGGAAGAAGGGAGGCGGAAAGGCGCAGGCACTCACCAGAATGGCTCCGTAAACCTTGTGCCCATCTGCTTTAACCTGGGCGTTAGAGACGGAATAATCATCTAGCACAGCCTGCAGATTTGTCCAGTAAGTGGACAGGTGTGGGTACAGGACGCGTTCCACTGCCTGGAAGGGAGAGAAGGCAGGCAGTAAGCACCTCTCTGTTGCTTATTGCCTCTCAAGTACCCTTTCCCATGAAAGACCTACTTTTATCTCCGATATGAAATTAGCTTGGCATATTCAGCCAACATTTATTTGGAACCCACTGTATGCCCAAGCCTTTGCTAATAAGCACTGGGAATAAAGGTCAGGTACAAAAACAATATAAAGTGACCCAACTATCACTGACCTGTATGACAGAGGCTAAGAGGGTATATATAAGTAATGCCCATTGCGAACAACAGACAAATTTAATTTGCCAGCTGTTACCCTATATGGTCAGTAGGCAAGTATTCTTGCTGAGATGTAAACTGGGACTCAGTTCAAACCACCTGCATAAAAACAAGCAACTGATCAGAGACCTGGTCTCTGATTATGTATCAAATTTTAAATCCTGTGATTAATTTTCGGGAAAGCAATTAAGACTTCACAGAGGAGGTGACCTCTGTTACGCGCTTTGCTGGGTGAGAGTTCTCCGTTGGTCATCCACAGCCTAAGGATTTGAAAATGTTAACAAATGGGTAAGTTCCTAGAGAAATATAACTTACTGCTGACTCAGCTATAAAAACTTAAATTCTCTACCCATAGTAGGTAACCAACCACAAATAAAACACTTTGCTAAAATTTACAAAGACAGTCTACAGATATTCAAGGAAAAGAGCATCTCAATCTTACAAAAACAAACGAGAAAGAAATGCTCCCACCCTACCTCAGTCTGTAAGGCCAATATAACCCAGATACTAAAACTCTACAAGGACAGTACATGAGAAGAAACTTATGATTGATTTCACTCGTGAACACAGAAAAATCGTTTAAAATTTAGTAAACCCAACAGTATACAAAAAATGCCTTGTATTCCAATAAAAGATTTAGATTTTTTAAGGTCTATACTATAGCCTATTTGAGTCTATACAGAGAAATGTAATGATGGTTTACTATTAAAAACCCATAAATAGGGGCACCTAGGCGGCTCAGTCAGTTGGGCTCTTGGTTTCCACTGGGCTCAGGTGGTGATCCTGGGGTCATGCGACGCACAGTCTGCTTGAGTGCTTATCCCTCTCTCATCCCCTCCCTCTGCCCCGCTCTCAAGTGTGAAAATGCTCTCTCTAAATAAAATCTTTTTTAAAAATCCATAAATACAATTAATCACATTAACAGATAAAAGCAGAAAAACCTGAGGATCAATTCAAAAGATATAGAAAAAGCATTTGATACAAATTCAACATAAATAATAAAACCAAGAATATAAAACAATATGAAGTAATTTTCTTAATCTGAGAAAGGATATCAATAAACACAAGGTAAACATCAGTATAAGTGGGAACATTATTACCACTTCTCTTATTGGAAATGACACAGGATGCCCCTTACCATCATATGTAAAATGATATTAGCAGTCCTAGCAATAAAATAAAAAGAAATTAAAGGCGTTAGGTTTAGAAAAGATGAAATAAAGCCGTCATTATTTGTACCGTATGATCTACATTAAAAGCCCAAAAGAATGAGGCACCTGGCTGGCTCAGTGGGTAGGGTGTGCAACTCTTGATCTTAGGGTCGTGAGTTCGAGCCCCATGGTGGATATAAAGATTACTAGATATAAATCAGCTTAAAAAAAATAATACAAGGGGAATTGAGGGATAGTTCCTTAACATGATCGGGCAGGAATTTACGAAGTGGGGATATATTAGTGTCTTTATTTTTGAAAGGATAAGACACTGATATACAGAAAGTCAGGCTATCAACTAGCCTGGCCTCGGGCAAGAACTCTATACATAGCAGCAGCAAACACAGACCCTTTTTGTGAGAAAAGACACACAAATACTGTTTTTCTAATTACAAATGGGAGCTCTTATGGCTCTGTCTGTGGGAAAGGCCAGGGTCCTCACCTTCCAGCCAAGGGCATGCAGCCCCACCACAGCCCCGTAGTGAGAGCAGAGAGGCCGCACAGGGTCTGCCAAGACCTTCTGCAGGGAGAGCAGGATCTGCTGATAAAGGCCGCTCACAAGGTCCCCATGGGTCCTACGGGAACAGCATTCAGAGAGGAGAATGAAGCAAGGGGCCGCCCAAACGGACTCAAGTCAGAGCACACAGAGAACATGGCGGTCTTTGGCGCCCTGGGGTAAGCCAACAAGGTCGCGCCATCCATTTATAAAATCCCGGGGTGCCACAGCGCAGCGATCGGGAAGCTCTAAATGGAAAGAGGCTCCCTGACCTTGCAACACAGGGCCTTGCAGCCAAACATTACCCCCGCCCCACACCACAAGCCCCTCCGCGCTGTGGCAGCCCCACCCTTTGCTGGGCTAGGCCCAGTGGCTACCAGAAGATGTGGCTGAGCAGGAGGGCAGCGCCATCTCGAAGAGTCCAGTGGTCGTTCAGAGGGTTAATGGAGGCAGCCAGTGGCTCCAGGACGCAGTAGAGGACGCTGCCGACCAGGGAGCGTACGTAGGGCCCCAGGCACAGGTGTGGGTTCCGAACCAGGCTCCGGGCCACTTGCAAGAGCCGATGAAGCTGCTCCAGGTCATGACTGACAGACTTCACCTGTTTGCAGCGGGCGCTGGCTGAGGGGCACACGAGGGGGCAGGCAGCAGCCTGCCGCTCTGCTGGCACCTGCCACCAGCCCTACCCAGTGCTGGGTCGTCTCCCCGCAGAACCTTCTCCCCTTCCCCAGCCTGGTCACTCACCCCACTGACCACATAGACAAAGTAAGGCAGGAGTGCTGCGATCTTGGAGTTAGTCTGCAGGTCCTGGAGAGCAATCTGAAAAGGAAGGAGCCAGACTGCACTGGGTCCACCAGCCCCAAGGATAAACGGACATTTTTTAAAGGACGGTTGAGTACTTCTGTAGTAAAATTGTACATGTTCACACTCTTTGATTCAACAACTGTACTTCTATAAATTTAACCCACTGTAAGAAATACCCATTCACACACACACCCACTCCTAGCCCTGTCTGTGACAACACGAAACTGAATACACCCTAGATGCCCCACACGTTTTTAACTGAGAGAAGCAGCTGTTCTAAAACCAGATGTTTACTATAATACCACTTTGCTTTATTCTAGAGTAATCACAGTTAAAAAACACACACAAAAAAGGTAAGTTGTTTCCATTGGAGACTCTCACTTTCCAGCTTGTGTGTTTTTATTTTACAATCCTTCTATAATGAACATGCTGGTATTATTTTTATAAGCAGAAGAAAGGAGAGTTAAGTAAATGAGAAAAACCGTCTTAGCCCTGAATCTCCACTGTGACCTCCAAACTCCTCTGGATAAAGCTCCTGTGCTCAGGTGCTGCAGACAACAGGCTGGCGAGGAAGGAGCTCAGCTCCCAGGCCCTGCATCCAGCCATCTGCCCCGAGCCTGGGGACCGGAGCCATGCTCCTAAGGCAGGCCTGTACGGGAGGGACACTCCCCAGTTCTGCCGGGGGAGTGGCAACGACAGCCAGACACGTGGAGAAGTGGAGAATGTAAGCCCTCCAGGAGAGGCCTCGAGCTTGAGCAGACCAGCAAATTAGCGCTGCCCTCATTCTGGACAGGTTGTGTCCGACAGGCCCTGCGGAGTGGAGTCCCAGAGGCTAATGTGGCGGAGTCTCCGAGCCGGATGGCCGGGCACCCTGACCTGGCTGCCTCTACTTCCTTTCTCTCCCTCTCACGTCCAGGCAAATGCAAGCTGCCAGGTGGCTGCCCCCCCCCCGCCCCCGGCAGCCGCAGGTTAACAGACACACTAAAGAATAGACTCTGGAATTAAAGGGGGTGGGTACTGACCACCTGAGCCCCCAAAATGGCCCTGCTGAGTTGCCTGTTCCCCAGAGAAGGTTCCCGCTAGAGTGGGAAGAGAAGTCAGCCCCGGAGGAGGGCCAGCCTCCGAGCACAACACCCCCACCGACAGCAGCTTCCAGCCACAACAGCCGGGTGG
Organism: Zalophus californianus; assembly: GCF_009762305.2. Lineage (NCBI taxonomy): Eukaryota > Metazoa > Chordata > Mammalia > Carnivora > Otariidae > Zalophus > Zalophus californianus. The sequence goes on along the minus strand of NC_045605.1, from coordinate 104,486,123 downwards.
TGTGGAGTGGACAGGAAGCAGGCATCTGAAAGAGTTTCGGGGAACTTGAAAGCTGGACTTTGTGCCCCACTTGCTCACCTTCATCAGCTGTGGATCGTCCCCCAGCACAGCCCGGGTCACTTGCTGGTAGTACTTGAGAAGGTCATCGGTCAGCGAAGACACAGCGCTGGGCACTGTGCGGAGATGGGCAGGAGGTGGTCAGGGTGGAGAGCCCAGCCCCGTCGCGGCCTCCCCTGCCTGCTCTCCCTCACCCCCCTACCCTCCACCCTTCCCACCAGAAGCCTTTTCAGACTGGACTCCCAGAGCACATAGCCACCAGCTCCTCGGAGCAGCCTGCTTGGCCCTGACCTTGCAGGCTTTTCACACCTCTGTGCTCGGTACTCTGCCTCCCACCCGTCCTCCGCTAGGCAGATTCCTGCTCGTCCTCAATCCCAGGGACCCCAGCTGCCCGGACTTCTGTGCTATAGCATCCAACACCCCGCATCAGGACTGGTTCCAGGTCTAGGCTTCTATCTCCAAATCCAAGCCCTCTGGGCAGGGACGATGCCCACTCAGAACCGGGCACCAGTAAATACTTGTCAGATGAAGAATCAGAGGTAGAGGGGCGCCCCCACCGCTCCTAAGAGGAAGGTTCAGAGCCCTTTCCCCATACTGCCCCTTACCTGATCCTTGCGGGGCCAGGTTCCCTTTGCCATCTAGGTAGGAGACATGAACTAGAACCAGAGCAGAAAGATGGGTCAACCTGGGGTTTTGCCTGGGGTAGCACCACCACCCACCCCCCCGAGTGCTGCTCCATCCACCAGCCAGCCTGTGACCCCTCCTCTGACAACCCCGTTTCTGTCCCCGCCCCAGGTAGGGCCGGGGCAGTCACCTCTCACAGCTGTCTCGGCACAGCCTTTAGGGATGTTGGTGGCCAGGGCCAGCTCCACCAGGTTCACCTCTCGGTCCTCAGGAAAGTAAAGCTCACCCTCTCTGGCAGGGCGTAGGGGCAGCGCCTCCTGGGATCCATAACCACACACGGCCTGAGCAGAGAGGAGCAGAGAGCATGCTGAATCCATGGCGGGAGAGGCATTCTACCGACCAGGGCAGGGGGTCTACATGTGAGGCAAGTCCAAAAGTCCCGAGAAAGGGGAGATGCTGGAGGCTTCGAGCCTACCGCTGGGAATCTGGCCGGAGCATCCAGTGCTCACTGGGTCAGAGAGTAGAACATGGTCCCTCCTCCCTGATTCGTACGGGCTCTGAGCCCCATACCCCTATGCTGCCGGTCCTCATACTCACCCAACTTTGAAAACACGACTTTTTCTTTTTTTTTAAGTAGGCTCCATGCCCGACATGGGGCTCAAACTCACAACCCTGAGATTAGGAGTCACGTGCTGTACTGAGTGAGCCAGCCAGGTGCCCCAACACTACTCTCTTCTAAACACGACCTTCTTCCCTCAGGTCCCTGCCCCACAACAACTATGCAGGACGTTTTAATACCCACATTTGTGCCCAGGCTCCTCCTTTACCCAGAACGTCCCTGCCTTCCCCTCCTGGCTTAGTCTAATGCAAGCCTCCCTTCAAAGCCTGCCTCAAATCCCAGCTCTTCAAGAAGGCTTCCCTAACCTCCGGGCCCCCCAGCACCTATCCTGTGGTGGCCATGGCCATCTTATGTGCGCATTTGGTTTTCATGTCTCTCTCTGCAGTGCCAGCCCCGAGCCGGGCACGGAGGTGGGTCGTGCCAGCCGAGGCCTCCGAAGCCTGTGCTCCACTCACCTCCACACTGCTCCATCGGAGAGCCCTGTTGAAATCCTCGACGGTCAGCTTCCGCCGTTTCGTGTGTTTCATGAATTGAGAGCTATTCTGGGAGGGGAGAAACAAAGTCAGGGGACAGGAAGAAGGGGGGTGTGGAGTTCGCCCAGGGAAGAGAGACAGCCAGGAGGCAAACAGGACACCAGAACGGAGACCAGAAAGCCTGGAATCCAGCGCTGGTCTTGTGCAAACAGCCCTCGATGTAATGTTCCCTCTCTGTGACCCAGTTGCTCACATGCAGAATGTGAGTATGAATGGGACTTGGCCTGCCCGGCAGGGCTGTTGATAAGATGGGCACATGAGGCAATGCTCAGCCAGCACTCTGTTTGCCCAGAAGCCCCGCTGGCTCAAAGGGGAACTCAAGAGGGCAGGGACTGCCTCTGTTGCATTCCCTCAAAGCACAGAGTAGGGGCGGGCCACATACCTGTTTAATACATCCCTGCGGGAGGGGGTAGCCACCGGGAGGGGCAAGGAGAGTTGGGAGGGTGCCGAGAGCGAAGGGGAGCGGACCTGCGTGGCCTCTCTGAGCCGGTAGCACACATCCTCCGCGAGCAGGGCCGCCACCTCATCGCTCAGCTCCAGGCCCGTGCTCTCCGCCATGAGCCGGACCGACTCCCGAGGGATCTCCACAAACCGCCGCTCCTCTCGCTCGGACATGGCCCCGATGGAGCTGGGAGCCAGGAGAGAAGGTTTGAAAGGCCCCCCAGGCCCCCTCCGAGCCCAGGAGCCTGACTCAAGGCCTTCTGAGCCAGGCTCGCTGCTGTTGCTCCAGAATCCCCAAACACGGAGCTACAGAGGCTCTGAGTGTCTGAGGTGAAGCGCAAGAAACAGACGAGCTGGGTCAGACAGGAGGGCTGCCTGAGAAAGGACCTGGCCTTGGGGAGTTCACAGAACGGGGCCCCAGCCGTGCCCTACCACTTCCTGAGCGAATGTGGCCGAGGTCCTCGTCAGCCTGAGCCCCGCTGTCCCAACCTGTGAAACACAGGCAATCGCCCCTGCCCTCCGTAACTCGCAGGGTTGCTGTGAGGACAAAATGAGCTGGGGCAGGAGAAAGCTGGGGACTAGAATGCCACCCAAATGGACGATGGAAGATGGAACCATGGTCAGTTACAAGTAAAAACTTCATGTCTTCTTCCTCCTGATTCTTGCTACAACCACTACCTATCACATCTTGATGAAAACAGTACTTCTCCCTTGCTCAAAAACCTTCAGTCCTTCCCCACCGGTTCTAAAAGAAACTCTAAACCCCCCCAGCTTGACATTCTGTGTTTGATCCCAAATCCCAAGAGCTGTTCAAGCCGATCCCTCCTCCCAGTAAGACCAGCCTAGTGTCTTCCAGCCTGCCTTGTGAGCCACCACCAGCGCTCAGACTGGTCTGCCTCCCCCTTTACCCCAAGCATCCACCCCCTCCTCTCTGCTAAGGCAAATCCAGGCTGCCCTGTAAGGTCTTCCTGCCTGTATGCCACTGGGGACTGTCAGGCTTTTAGTAGCTGGGCCTTCTGCCCATGTGTCTCGTCTTCCCCAGTTTGGCTGCGAGGCCTAAAAGCAGGAACCTGCTCTTCCGTTCACAAGATATGGCAGAATAGGAATCCAACAAAAACAGAGGCTGATGAAGGACTCCGACAATTTACACCACAATTAGAAGGCAGGCCCATAATGGCCAAAGTGAGGCATCGGCACCACGTGCAGCAAGGCGCCAGTTCCAGGGTGACCCACCCAGGGTCTGCCCCACTACTCCTCTCTGGCGGGGCTCACTGGGTCACCAGGGATCTCAGGGCCCCTAGATCCAACGGGCATCCTAACCTGGCCTCCCGCATTCCTCCCAGTGGCTCCACATGGCTCTGGAATAAAGAACAAACCTGGTTCCCAGGTCGTGCATGTCCACTGACTTCTGCAACACCTCTTTCCCTCTTGTGTTCTGCATTCCCACCGTGGCCTCTTTCCACTTCCCCCAAAACACCTGCCATCAGGACGTTCATACACTGTTTGCTCTACTTGAAACACTCCCCTCTTCCTCTACCCCCAATCTCTTTGTCTAATGGACTCCTAGTGGCTCCTTCAGATCTCAGTTCAAATGTCACTTGCTCAGGGAAGTCTTCTCAGACCTCCACAGTGTCCTGGTACTTTGCCTTCAAAGCAGTTATCACAGCTTGTAATTATATATCTGTGTAACTTTGTGATTAACACCTACCTCCCCACTAGTCTGTAAGCTCCACACCAGCTAGGATCATGCCTGTTTGCTCACCTTTGCATCCCCAGCGTCGGGCACAGTGTCAGCACATAATACGCCCTCAATGAACACTTGCTGCAAAAACGAATAAAGAATAGCTATTTTTTTCTAAGGACATGCAACGCCTCAGGCACAGAGCTAAGTGCTTTATATGGCTTGTACTTCATTCTATCCTCATTAACAATGAGATAGGCATTATGTAAGTACTGCGTCTATTTCACAGCCAAGGAAATCAAAGCTCAGAGAGGTTAAACGTTCAGTGACTTGTCCAAGATCACCCAGCGAGCACTAAGGAGCAAGGGCTCAACTCTGGTTCCTAATCATCAGGAGTGGCGGGCTGTGTGGGGAACAAGGCCTAGATTCCCAGCCCGGAGACTTGGCGCTGGAGACCCGCCAATGGATAATTCTGAAGTTTCTGTTTCCCCGTCTGTAAAATGGGAGCATGAAGTCCTGCCCACGCGGAAAGCGCGGAGGGAGTTTCCTTACTGTGTGCCCACATGAAGACCCACAAAGTCCGGGCTCTGACCAAGGTCTCCCCCCTCCTCAACCTCCTCCCTGCACCCTCAGCCACTAGCCACGCTGGTAAAGAGCGTGGGAACTGACCGCCACCGGCCTCGAGGGTGCGCATCCTCCCACCACGCCTCGCTTCATCCCAGATCCAGAAGTGGCGGGGTGGGGTGGAGGAGGTCAGGGGTTACCGAACTTGGGTCACGTGGTCAGCGAAGGGGGCGGGCCCCCAGCGGAGTCGGCCCCAAGACCAGTGAGTACGCGGCCCACAGCGGGACGGAGAGTCCTCGGGCCTGCTCGGGCCTGCTCACCTGAGGGCTCCGGCGCAGCGAAGGCGGCTACCGAGACAGCGGTGGAGGCGGCGGCGGCGGCGGCGGAGGCAGCTCCCACTTACCCTGCTCACCCTAATTCCCTCTCTCTGAGCCCAGGCCCCACCCTCCAAGAGCACAGCCAATCGGCGAGCGCTTTGCGAAGTTCCCGCCCTCCCGGGGGCTTCCGGCCAAGCGATTGGCCTCTGCGAAGGGGCTGAAAAGCATCTGGGCGCGATGGGGGTCACGTGACGCCGAGGAGTCGGGCTTCTTAAAGCAACAGCTCTTGAGAGTTTTGCGAGTAGGTGGGTACCTATGGTTTGGCGTCTGTTTGAAAAGCGTGTTGTCAAAGAAAGCGTCCTTATTCCCTTGGTCTTGTCTGCTCCTGAGTTTCCGGGCATTTGCGTTTACGCGACTGCAGCAAAGCTTTAAACTTTGATGTCTAATCAAAGTTTTCTTTGCCCCCTTGGTGGGGCTCAGCTTACCTCTCCAGCATCACCTGCACTTCTCTTTTCCGCCGGATGCATGGAGCTCCTAGTGGGTATTCTCTTCGGACAAAAGGGTCTTCCCACTGGCCCAAACTCACGTGCAAGCTGCAGACTCCAGGGCCGTGCTCATTCTGACACCCTACCTCCTATCTTTCTCATTCTTGTTCAGTAAGCGAAATATAACCCCTCATCTGCCTCGCAGACTTCCTTGACCATTTTACGTGCACACACTTTCCCGAACTTGGGCAGTTCTCAATTCAGAACCAAGTGGATTTAGTGAGTTAAGGATGGTATTTGGAGTCAGACCAACCTGGGTTCAAATTCTGCCACCAGTTTGGAGCAAATTACCTAACCACATTTTCGCCCAACTACAAAATGAGGTCATAATACCCACCTCACGGGATTCCGTGGATTAAATGAGATAATGTCTGTGAAAGCACTTGGCAGAGTTGTGGTTGAACCTTCTTTCACACAAGAGGCAGACAGTGAATTAATTCCATTATGTTCATCCAAGATGAGGTAGTTTGCAATGGGCTATTCATTATAGAAAGGAGTATTACGCGGGGGAGCACGAATGTACACATCCTCGCCCTTCGTCCCTCTCAAGGTTAGAAGCTGCTGCCTCTAGAAAAGAAGATCCTCCCAGGCTGGGAAAGCCAGATGGATGTGGCTGGGTTGTCATGGCAACACCACCTAAGGAGACTATGACCCTGCTGAGTCTCTTCCAGTTATATTCAGAATGACATTCGGAGTAGTTTTTAGTACTGTGCTTGAACACTGGAGTGTCGGCCCACCTCTGCATAAGGGAAGGGGTGGGGGCTCCCCCGAGGTCTTGAGTCTGAGGTCAGCTTAGCAAGATCTGGGCTGCTGTCAGATCTCCTTGCTGAGGTGTTATTAGTCTGGACAGCCATTGGCAACCTTGGAAGCAGGAGACAATGGGGGAAGGCCCTGGAGCCTGTGCAATACAGTGAAACTGAATTCAAGCTATCTGGGGCCCATCTGCTCCCAACCTCGGGTGGAGGCAGGGGCCAAGGGAAGCAGTAGTGAGACCCACATGGCCACAGATAAAAGTGGGTCCCACTCACTCTCCAGCCACCTAGTGCCAGGCAAAAAGAGCTAATGATGGCTTTGGAGCCAGATTGAGTTTAAAAACAAAACCAAAGCTCTACCACTCACTAGCTGTGTGACTTTAGGCATTCTAGTTTAGGTGTCTAACCTGTTTTATCAACTGTCAAGTGGGCTAACAGAACCTACTGACTGTTGTGAACTATCCAGTAACGTGTGTAAAAGATTTAGCATTAGCAGGCAGATACTCCTGTTACCTGTGACCTTTGTAAGAGGCCGTAACTTTCAGTTACAAACCATCTCCAGGCCATCCGTATGTGATCCCTTCCCCCCACAGCGCCTGCCCTCTTAGTGGGTGCCACACCCCACATCCTCACCACCACCCACGTGCTCATGTTCCACGAGCTGCTTCCGTCCATCAGTTGCTTCCTTTCTAGGCCTGGTGTTACTTCCAGGTTATCCCACACACAATTTACAGATGAGTGTTCCATCTGAGAACTTGGAAGGAATTTTGCTCTCGGTGACATACCATACATGGGGTGTTTACAGCTTAGGGGAAGTCCCTACAACCCAGGTGATCAACTCAGAGTACCACCAAGTGGTAGCACAACTATAATGTGGTTTTCGTGGGAAAAATTCATTGCAAATCCAGCCCAGAAACTGTCCCCAATGCAACAAACTTCGAAAACCTGGCCCAGTGCCAAGAGCCGGCGATTAAAAAAATGAAAGGGATGCGTGTGAATCTACAATTATCTCAATAAAATAACAAACTTTACATAATGAAAAATGAGGGGCGCCTGGCTGGCTCAGTCCGTAGAGCAGGCGACTCTTGATCTCAGGGTCATTGAGTTCAAGCCCCATGTTGGGCGTAGAGATTACTTAAAAGAGGTTAGGGGCGCCTGGGTGGCACAATCAGTTAAGCGTCCCACTCTCGGTGTCAGCTCAGGTTGTGATCTCAGGGTCATGAGATGGGGCTTCTCCCCATTTGTGCTCTCTGTCAAATAAATAAATAAAAATCTTTTATTAATTTGACGTAGAGCAAGAGAGAGAGACAGAGAGACAGAGAGCAGGAACACAAGCAGGGGGAGCGGCAGGCAGGGGAAAAGCAGGCTCCCCGCCGAGCAAGGAGCCCAATGTGGAGCTCGATCCCAGAACCCTGGGACGCTTAACTGACTGAGCCACCCAGGTGCCCCAAATAAATAAAAATCTTAAAAAAAGAAAGAAAAAGGTTAAAAAAAAGAAACGGGAGACAGTAACAAAACCATATTTTGTGACACACTGTTAAGGTATGAATGGAAAAGCCTCGATCTATCTGTCCAGGAGTGGTGAAGGCAAGGAGAAGGAAACCACATTCAAGTGCCATTTTCTTACCATGTTCCAGCCACTATTCTGGATGTTTCATATCAGCGTCTGTTTGGCATGATTGACATTTGGGACCAGATAATTCTTTTTTTTATTATTATGCAATCTGAACTTTATTCTTAGGTCTCTGTTTCCAGTTTTGGAAAGTTTATCTTTTAGCAGCAGAAGCCTTTTTATTCAAATGAGAATGTCCCCAGAACTGCATCGTATGGAAGCCGGGCAGGAGTGAGGCCGTGTGGGAAGCTGGCTCAGGGGCTGGGTCTGCAGTCCTGCCCGCTAGGGTGCCCAGCTGGTGGCTGGGCCGGGGGAGCCTGGGGGTGGGGAACTGGAGAGAGAGAGGGGGCAGGGAGGGAGCAAGTGGAGGGAGGCTGGGTCCTCGTCCTGGGGGGGGAGTTCTGACACAGACTGGGGCCCAGGGCCCTTGGCCCCTCTTGGCCACACGGGACATTGGTGGTGCTTCCTTGGGGTGCAAGACAAAGGCTTAGGATCTGTTCAGACATTTATCGAGCACGCACCTGGGCCTGGGCTGGGCTGGGAGCCGAGCTCCCAGGTGGTGGGGGGGATGGACACACTGAGGGAGTTCTGTCCTCTGGGGAAGCACAGGGTGCTGGGGGCACCCAGGTGGGCAGTGGGGATCAAGTGGGCTTCAGGAAGGCTTCCTGGAAGCAGCAAATGCTTGGGCAGAGCTGGGAACAGTTAGTAAGGTGAACCTGGCCAAAAAAGAAAAAAAAAAGCAAGCTGGAAGGGTGTTCCAGGCAGAGGGAACAGCATGGATAAGGCACAGAGGCTTGCCACAAACGGTCCATATAGAGGTGGGGCCCTAAAGCAGCACGGGCTCACAGGAGGGGAAATGGAAAGGTAGGAATTAGACAGGAGGGAGTTGGGCCTGAGTGCTGCACTGGGGTAGCAAGTCTTCATTGCCCTCTGGGTCCCCAAAGCCCTGTCCCTTCCCCCACAGGTCCCGGTGGCCGGCACTGAGGCGAACATACCAGATAATTCTTTGTTGGGGGTGGGGGGGTGCACTGTCCTATACATTGTAGGATGTTTAGTAGCATCCCTGGCCTCTACCCGCTAGAAGGCAATACCATCCACCGTTGTCACAACCCAAAAACATCATTGCCAAATGTCCCCTGGGGGCAAAATCACCCCAGCTGATAATCACTGCTTTATATGCACTATATCACAATAATCACAATTAACAGTTGAGGGCCTATCATGGGCCAGGCTCTATGCAAGCCACCTGCACATGTGAGCTCACACTAGCAGCAACCATCCAAAGAGGGTTGTATGGGGACACCTGGGTGCCTCAGTCTGTTAAGCGTCTGCCTTGGGCTCAGGTCATGATCCCAGGGTCCTGGGATCGAGTCCCACATCGGGCTCCCTGCTCAGCGGGGAGCCTGTTTCTCCCTCTGCCTGCCGCTCCCCCTGCTTGTGCTCTCTTTCTCTCTCTGACAAATAAGTAAAAATAAAATCTTCAAAGAGGGTTGTATGCCCATTTCATAATGAGAAAACATAAGGTCGCCCAGCTAGGACTGAAACCCAGTTCTGCTTCAACCCAAATACCACGCTTTCTACAGCACAGCTCTGCTGAAAAAGGAGGGGGGGAGGGGGAGGAAAGGAGGAGTGGGACGCCTGGGTGGCTCAGTCGGTCAAGCCGCTGCCTTCGGCTCAGGTCATGATCCCAGGGTCCTGGGATCGAGCCCCGCATCGGGCTCCCAGCTCAGCGGGGAGCCTGCTTCTCCCTCTCCCTCTGCCTGCCTCTCTGCCTTCCTGTGCTCTCTCTCTCTCTCTCTCTGTAAAATAAACAAATAAAATCTTTAAATAAATAAATAGATATTAAAAAAAAAAGAGGAGGAGAATGATTGAGATTTGCTAGATAAGCAGGAAACAAGCAGACAGGCTGGGAGAGGGCATTCCAAGACAGACAGACTGCATTACAAAAGCAGCGTGAGCGTACTGTGAGGGACGGAAGCACGGTTGTTTAGTCTTATGTTCATTTCATGGATTTTGGCCGTGTCACCCTAAGGACATTTTGAGGCTGCTCACATTTTCAGTTCAGCTTAGGGACTGATGAGCACATGAAGGCTTCTGTTGTTTGTGGAGCCATTCTAGGAAGGGCTACATTGGGACGCCACAGTCTGGGTCATTACTATCCTCTTGTCTGCCTCTCCCTACCCAACCATCTTGTCTCCCCTCGTGCCCAGCTATACCCTTGGTTATGTTTAAGGGGGAGGGAAGGGCGAATACTCTGAAAATAGATGGGGACTCGGAATGGCTCTAAAGGCAGAATCATTTGCTGGAAGCCAAAGACCTAACACTGGTGGCTTCCCTTCAACGAGGTCAACTTTAGCCCTCTGAAGAAGGGTCTAGTCCGATCTCCTGGGTCGCTGAGGCTACTTGAGGCATGAGGCCACCAAAAGAGAGGCTAGCAAGCAACTGGCCTCCAGCCCTTTCTAAGAAAGAGTTGTTCTTACCAAAGAAAGGAGGTAACACTTCCATGAGAAAAAGGACTTTTTATGGTTAGAATGCACAGTCGAAAATCTGGGGAGGGGGTGGCTGCTAAGCAGCAAGAAGAACCAGACGTTTTCCGGGGATAATGAACCTTCTTTGCCTCCCTACAGCAGCCAGACTAGGCCTCTGGACAACATGAGGACCATGACCATCACATCTCCTACATAAGGGCCAAACAGAGCAGGGGGCCCCGGCGCTCAGCTCACAAGCCCTGCAGAGAACAGGAAAAGCACATCAGTTAGGCTCAGAGCTTGGGGCAGCCATCACCAGGCATCCCCCATCCCATGAGGCACATGTCCTGGATCTTCCAAGCAGACAGTCATGAGAGTTTTCTTCATCTGAGACTTGGCCATTAAGTCCCACATCTGCCCCCTGCCTCCACACACCCCTTCTCCAGGTAACAACCCTGGATGCATGATCAGGCACTCACCCAAGTAATCGTCCATCAGAGAGCCAATGGCAAACTGCAGGAGGGAAGGTAGAAAGGAAATAAAGCCTGAGCAAGCACAGAACTAGCCTCTAACCCGTAGCCCCGGGCCTTCTGCCTACCCATCCCCTCCTCCTGGCAGAAGAGCACAAAATCCCCAGGAACCCTGGGTGGTAAGAAATCAACAGCTCCCAGCTCTGCCTGGTACAGGCAGGAAGGCAGGCAAGAGACTCACAATGTCATTCTTGTCCACACGAGTCCCCACAATCTTCAAGCGGATCTCATCATCCTGCTGAATCACAATGTCCTGGGGAAGAGGGAACAGAATACGCAGATAGCCCCCAAGCCAGAAAGCCCTGGGAGGGCTCATTCCTCCCGCTCTCACGGTCTTCCCCACTCACCTCGTCCATTGTCTTGTAACACGGTGGGTTGGAGTTGGGGTCAAACTCCATCTCTGACGGGATGGACTGAAAGGAAAGCAAGACGGGGTCAGCGCTTTACACGGGTGCTCCCAGGGGTGGTCGTGAGCGGCGCCTCCCCTCAGCACCCGGCACGCCCAGACTTACATGTCGAGAGATGAAGCAGGACATAGGTCCAATTTCTGTGAAGAGCCCAACCTAGGGGGACAATGAATAACTCTGCTTTGTCTTTTATCCCCCAACTCTTCCAAGCTTCCCAACTTTATGTGATTCCCAAAAATATTCTCCATGTTTTGAAACCACTGAGTCGGATCATTTGCTTTCACGTCTCTCTTCTGCCAAGATTTCATTTTAAGTGAAGCAAAGTCAGTGCAATCAGGGGCCAAGGCTTGGGACCTATCCATTCACAATTTGAACACTTGTTGATCACATGACCTTGGCCAGTAGACTTAACTTCTCCAAGCGTAAGCTTCTATAAGAAGGGATGAAAAGCACCCACCTCAGTCGTCATGAGGTTTTGCACCACACCTGGCCCACGGTAAGTACTCAATGCATGGAGGCTGCTATTGCCGACCACTCACACTGACTTCCATGACCCCGAGGGAGGCAGCAGAGGCGATGTACCATTTGACAGGTGAGGAAACCCAAGTACAAAGTGTCTTAGCCAAGGACACAGAGTTAGCAAGAGCAGGCGGGACCCATCCCCCATCTCCTGAGCAGCCACCCAACTGCCTCCGCTATGTATGGTCTCACCTTGTTGACTTGAGTGACGACAGCATCCACGACCTCCCCTTTAAAGGGCCGGAAAACAATGGCCTTGTACTTAACCGGATAAAGGACAAAGCCTCGGCCTGGCTGGATCACACCAGCACCAATATTGTCAATGGTGGTGACAGCAATTACAAAGCCGTACCTGTAAGGAGGATGGGAAAAAGAAAGGCACCGTGCGGGCAAGAGCCTCTAAAACCATCTGCAACAAGACAGTGAGCATGGGCGTTAGGGGACAGCACAAAGGGCAGGAGATGGCACCCCTGCCCCCAGAACTTAATGCCTGAGAGAAGACAGGACACCAATCAGTATCTACAATGCCAAATGCTGCTCTCATAATTTCATAATAAATGTCCAAGGAGGCTGCAGTCCTTGAGCCAAGAGACCTCAATCTTGGGCATGCCTCGGAATCACCGAAGAGGAACTGACTAAAACACAGATTCCCAGGTCTGTGCCCAGTCTTGATTCTGTCGGGATGAGATGAGGCTCAGGAACTTGCATGTGTTTTTTTGTTTTTTGGGTTTTTTTTAAGATTTTATTTTTTATTTTTTTCAGAGCACGAGCAGGGGTAGGAGGAGAGGGAGGAAGAGACCCCCCCCGTTGAGCGTGGAGCCCCACATGCAACTCAGTTCCAGGACCCTGAGATCAGAACCTGAGCTGAAGTGAGACACCTGACCTACTGAGCCACCCAGGCGCCCCTGCCTGTGCTTATTCGGATGTGGGAGGCCCATGTGCTCCATAGCCCCGGGCTCATCCGAGCTCATTCACATCACCATGTGAGAGGCCGCTGTGCGCAGAGCCCAGAGATATGCCATGCCAGTCATGTGGGATGGAAAAAACCAGAAGAATAACAGAGGGAGAACAGACACAGGAACAATGATTAGGCTGTGAGGCCCACGAGAGCTGGCCTCATTCTATCTCGTTCCCTGCATTGTTCCCAGGGCCCAACACAGAACCTGGCACACAGCAGGAACTTTAGAAATGTTTGCGGAGTAAATGAATGACCAAGCTCTGCTAAAGTAAAGCAGTCTTGCGATCCAGCTTTGCCGAGGGCGCCGCGGGAACCCAAGGCAGGAAGCAAGTGACTGCGTGGGGTGCTCAGAGGGTGGGAGGGTTCCCCAGGGTAGGTGGCAGGTCCTTGCGGGACGAGCAGGAGTTGGGGAGAGGCTGCAAGCATCGGGCGCCTCGAAGCGCGCGGCACTCACTTGCCGGTGCAGGTCCCCTCCACCTCGGTGAAAAGCTTCTGCTTTACCGTGTTGAGCAGGTTGGGGCCGAAGTAGCGCGGGTGCAGCAGGATCTCGTGCTCCAAGGAGATCTGCGGGGAAAGTGGAGTGGAGACCAAGCAAGGCGCGGTAGGGACACGGTGCCAACAGCAACTCCTCGTCCCGGGGCCCCGCTTCGCTCCTCCTCTCAACCCTGCCCTCGCCGCCGCCCCGTGCTCCGCTTACGTGATAGAACATCTTCCCAGCAGGGACCCGACAGCAGCGGGATCCACGGGGGCATCGGCAGCCGGGCCTCCGGCCAAACCGGAAACACACACAGCCTCCCCAACCCTGCTTCCGGGCCTGCCCCCGCGAAGTGGGCGGGACTCTGCGCCCTCCGCAGACCCAACTGGGGCTCGCTGTCGTGGGCGGGAAATCCGTGAGCCCCGCCCACTTGTGCCACGCCCACGGGGGGGTCCAACCTCCAGACTCTTTTAACAGTGCCTGGCCTAGAATGGATGCTCAAAAGATAAGTACTTTTTAAAAATTTTCATTTGTGGGCACCTGGGTGGCTCAGCTGGTTAAGCGACTGCCTTCGGCTCAGGTCATGATCCTGGAGTCCCGGGATCGAGTCCCACATCGGGCTCCCTGCTGAGCGGGGAGTCTGCTTCTCCCTCTGACCCTCCCCCCTCTCATGCTCTCTCTCTCTCTCTCTTTCATTCTCTCTCTCTCTCTCTCAAATAAATAAAGTTTTAAAAAAAGAATTAAAAATTTTTATTTGTTTATTTATGAGAGAGAGAGAGAGAGCACAAGCATGGGGAGCGTCAGGCAGAGAGAGAAGTAGGCTCCCCGCTGAGCAACGAGCCTGATGTGGGACTCCATCCCACGACCCTGGGATCATGACCTGAGCTGAAGGCAGAGGCTTAACAGACTGAGCCACCCAGGCATCCCAAATAAGTACTTTTAAATGGAATTAGTTAGCTAATGAAAGACAACAGGAATAAAGCGCTTTAGCAGAGTGCATTCGTATAGCAAATATCGGAAGACTGCTTTCACATAGTTAAGCATAGGAAGTAGCTGTCTTTTTCCAGCAACCCCACCAGGCAAGCTTTACCAATGAGGGCCCAGGCTCAGAGGGTTGAGGTCACTTGAGGATTACTCAGGGGCGGGATTCAAATTCACCGTGTCTGACCCCAAGACTCTTGCATATTTGGGCATCCCAGATTTTCATGCAGGATTCGTTCAACAAACATGGAGTACCCACTTCTTGCCCGCAGGTAGTTAGGAGATGAAGCAACCAAAATCAGAGCCCAGAAGGCAGCGCTCCCACCCCGTGTGAGAAACCAGGTCACTGCACTTCTCCTTCCTGGTCCCCCTTTCCACTCCCCCCAACACACACACCAGGGGCTTAGAGAATTGATGAGCCTTTGTCTGTTCCTTCAACTCCGCCCACTTTTTTGTAAACAGTCCCTTTATTAAACTCACCTCAATTAACCAGAGTGAGCGTACAGTCTGTTCCCTGCTGAGACCCTGACTGATAAAACGGTGGTACAGAAAGAGGCAGAAACCATGAGACACAGACCCAAGAGAAAGGCTTAGCAAGGGCAGCAGTTTCTAGAGCCAGGACAATACTGTGGCCTTGAGCAAACTCCCAGTTGCCTAAGTTTTTTTATGTTGTAAATGAAAGAGCCTGACCCACCCTCCTTCAAGAACAGAGACATCTGCTTCCTCAGAGCTGTCACACACCAGTTGCCATTGACACTGCCCATTTCCTAGAATGTTTGAGCCCACCAGTCTCCCACTCAGACTCCATGGGGATCCCCTTTGGAGGATCAGGCAAGGAAGCAGATGAATGGGCCTCAGTTTCTCTTAATTTCTCTTCTTTTCCAGCCAGCCTCCCCTCAAAGGCAACTTTTGTTTTGTTTTCCTTTCTATTTAAATCCAATTAATTAACATATAGTGTATTATTGGTTTCAAGAGGTAGAGGTCAGTGACTCATCAGTGTTATATAACACCCAGTACTCATTACATCACGTGCCCTCCGTAATGCCTGTCACCCAAGTAACCCCAACCCCCCACCCACCTCCCCTTCAGCAACCCTGTTTCCTAGTTAAAAGAGTTTTGGTTTGTCTACCTGTCTGATTTTGTCTTGTTTTATTGTTTCCTCTCTTCCCCTATGATCTTCTGTTTTGTTTCTTAAATTCCACATGAGTGATATAATTATCTTTCTCTGACTTATTTCGCTTAGCATAATACCCTCTAATTCCATCTACATCGTGTTGCAATGGCAAGATTTCATTTTCCGATGGCTAAGTAGTATTCCATTGTGTATATATACACCACATCTTCTTTATCCATTCATCTGTCAATGGACATCTGGGCTCTCTCCATAGTTTGTCTATTGTGGACCCCTCAAAGGCAAACTTAAGGACAGGGGGGTGCTGGAACCAACTACAAGAGCCTTTTTTTTTTTTTTGGTGGGCAGCAAAACAAGGTTTATTGAGCTATAGCAAAGTGACAGTACAAAGTTTCCAAGGAGGGAGGGGACCTAAAGGGGTCGCCACTGGAATTTCTTTTTTTTTTTTTTAAGATTTTATTTATTTATTTGAGAGAGAGAATGAGAGATAGAGAGCACGAGAGGGAAGAGGGTCACAGAGGGAGAAGCAGACTCCCTGCTGAGCAGGGAGCCCGATGCGGGACTCGATCCCGGGGCTCCAGGATCACGACCTGAGCCGAAGGCAGTCGCTTAACCAACTGAGCAACCCAGGCGCCCGCCACTGGAATTTCTAAGTCTAGGGGTTTTCATGGGCTTGTTGGCGGGCTGTTTTCATCTGATGAACCCTCCCTGAGCCTGTCATCCAATTGGGTTTTTGTCATATGGGAAAGGGTGGAGGGCTCCTTCCAGGGTGGTGTAAAAGGGTGTTTTAAGGGTGGTTTCCTCTTAGGGCGCGGGGGGGGGGGGGGGAGGGCCTTGTCCCACCTGCCTTTCTTCCAATTATCCTTCATTATCCCCCGTCTGAAGAGGTAACCCTAACTGCTCTTAGGGAAAAAGGCCAACGACCCACCATAGCTATTTCCTGCTGGTCAGGGACGTGGATGGGGCGGCAGTCAGGGTTCCTCTCATCCAGATCTATCAAGGGGTCCCCTGCAAGTGTCTGGTTTGACCTTCTGGAAAATATGAAGTGGGTTAGGGCATTTAGGAGGCAAGGCCCAGTGCACAATAAAAGACTTGAGTACAGCCAGGGGTCCGGCGAGAGATAGAGGATGTCTTCGTGAACTCCCCACATGCTGTGAGGAGAGGGCAGCCAAAAGGAAAAAGACTTACCTGTGTCTTGTCACTTCAAGACTAGCTTGAGTCCTCTCTGGGTTCACAGAGGGATTTTTGGTTCCTTGTTGTTAGGCCCCATTGGGGACCAGGGTTTGACCAGGGTTTGACTCTGGAATGGTGGATCCAGGCTTCACTTTGACTGCTGGTGGAATTGCTAAAATCCTGGTATACAGCCTTCCCAGACCAGCTCTAATAAGCACTTGGTCCCCAGGGTGAAATGGGAGACATTGGTTATTTTGACGCTGGGAGTTAGGAAGCTCCTTGCAAGAGGGATGAAATGATTAAAGTCCAAAACCTTGGATACTCCCTTATCGCTTCTGAGCCTTTTTTTTTTTTTTTTTTTTGAGAGAGAGAGAGTGCACATGTTGGGTAAGTAGTAGGGGGACACAGAGAGAGAGGGAGAGAGAGTCCTAAGCAGATTCCACTTCCAGACCAGAGCCCAAGGTGAGGCTCAATCCCACAAACCTGAGATCACAACTGGAGCTGAAATCAAGAGTCAGACGCTTATGGGGTGCCTGGGTGGCTCAGATGGTTAAGCATCTGCCTTCAGTTCGGGTCATGGTCTCCAGATCCTGGGATCGAGCCCCACGTCGGGGTCCCAGCTCAGCGAGGAGTCTTCTCCCTCTTCCTCTGCCTCTCCTCCTGCTTGTGATCTCTCTCTCTCTCTCTCAAATGAATAAATAAAATCTTAAAAAATAAGTCAGACGCTTAACTGACTGAGCCAACCAGGTGCCCCTTAATTTAATTTTATTTTGGGTTTTTTTTTTTTAAGATTTTTATTTATTTGACAGAGAGAGAGGGAGAGAAAGAGAGAACACAAGCAGGGGGAGCAGCAGGGAGAGTGGGAGAGGGAGAAGCAGGCTTCCTGCTGAGCAGGGAGCCCGATGCAGGGCTTGATCCCAGGACCCAGGGATCATGACCTGAGCCAAAGGCAGACACTTAACGACTGAGTCACCCAGGTGTCCCTAATTTTATTTAAATAATTTCTACACCCGCGTGGGGCTCGAACTTACAACCCCAAGATTGAGTTGCATGCTCTACCGACTGAGCCAGCCAAGTGCCCCTAGCCAGTTGTTAGTACTTCAGGAATTTTACAAGCCAGCTGTTAAATACAGCCTCTATCAAACATTTAATGCTATTATTATAACTTACGATTAAATTAATTATACTGAAAAAAACAAAGGCAGGGGTGCCTGGGTGGCGCAGTTGGTTAAAATGTCCAACTCTTGCTTTCATTCAGCTCAGGTCGTGATCTCAGGGTTGTGAGATGGAGCCCCCCGTCGGGCTCCTGCTAATATGGAGTCTGCTTGAGATTCTCTCTCCCTCTCTCTCTGTCCCTCCCGCTCACTCTCTCTCATACTATTTTAAAAATATATATAAACTTAAAAAACAAAGGCAGAGGTGAGGTAGTTTTTTGCTTTTTGCTTTTTTTGGGATGTCGGTGAGGTTGGTGGGGTCCGGTGCTGATGGCCAAGAAAGAATTCTTGGGTCGTCTTTGGTGCAAAAAAGGTGGTTTTATTAATAAAGTACCGGGACAGGACCCCTGGGCAGAAAGAGCTGCTGTGGATGGAGCCCCACTGCTCCCTGCTGCCCGGGGAATGTGAGGAACAACAGATCATATACCTTGGGGTTGGGGGGGACATAAAGATAAGGGAAATTCTAAAAGGACTTCCATATGCTAAAGAAGACTCAGGATCCTGGAGGAATGTTATAATCCGCCTATTTCAAGTATTTGTCAACGGGCTGCCGGTTATAAGGATGTTTAATTTTATCTACATGTCCTTCTGTCTTTGTTGCCCACATGAGAGGTACAGACGAAACAAGTTTGGCAATACATTTGTAATTGCTGAAGCCGGATGATGGGTAATAATGGTTTCTTATATGTTTCCTTCTAGTTTTGTGTGTTTGACATTGTTCATAATAAAAAGTTAGGAAAAAAAACCCACAAAGGTTATTGTGATATTGTGATTTATAATAAGAAATATATATTTGGTCTTCTCTGTTCTTGGCACAGAGCTCCTAAAACCCTCAAAATTTCCTAAGTGATAATGGTGTTAAAGGTGTCTTGATATTCATAACAAACCCCTTTCAAAACTGAGTTTATGTTAATGAGGTGACATTTGAAAATCACCTAATAACAGGGACCGTTTGCTGGGGGAACCAACCTCAAGATTCGAGGGTTGGATCTTTCAGTCTCAACCTCCTGACCTCCAGGGTAGGGAGAGGGCTGGAGGTTGAATCCTTGACCTTTGGCCAACGATTTCATCAATTGTGTGTGTGTAATGAAGCCTCCATAGAAACCGAAAAGGATGGGGTTCAGAGAGCCTCTAGGTTGGTGAATACCTTGGAGATACTGGGAGAGTAGCACTGTAAGAGAGAGCATAGAAGTTCCACACCCTTTTCCCATACCTTGCCCTATGCATCCCTTCACTTAGCTATTCCTGAGTTATACATCCTTTTATAATAAACCAGTAATCTAGCAAGTGAAATGTCTTTGTGCTCCATGAACCACTCTAGCAAATTAACTAAACCCAAGAAGGAGTCTTTGGAACTTCCAATCTATAGCCAGTAGGTGAGAAGCACAGGTGACAACCTGGACTTTCAATTGGCATCTAAAAGGGGGTGGCGGGGGCAGGGAGCATTCTTATAGGACTGAGCCCTTAACCTGTGGAACCCAACATCTCCAGGGAGATGGTTTCAGAATTGAATTGTAGGACACTCAGCTGGTGTCTGAGAATTACTTGATGTGTGTGTGTGTGTGGTGGTGGTGGGGGGGAACAGACATTGTAATTAGAGTCAAAATTATTAATAGATACTTATTACTCATCACTTCCTGGGGTGCCTGGCTGGTTCAGTTGGTAGAGCATATGATTCTTGATCTTGGGGTTGTGAGTTCAAGCCCCTTGTTGGGTAGAGAGATTTCTTAAAAGAGTAAAATAAAATCTTAAAAAAAACCCTCATCTCTTCCTAGTCAAAATTTTACCACAGTTTACTATTATCAATGCTCTTGAGTTTATTTACACCTATTGTGCCTGTGTGGTATGGTAAAATATTATAATTGCATATGCAGGTATAAGAATTCCAGTTGCTCTAATATCCTCACCAGCACTTTGTATTGTCAGCAGGAGTTGTTTATTTAGCTATTCTAGTAAATGTGTAGTAGTATCTCATTGTGGTTTTAATTTTCACTTCCCTAATGACTAATGATGTTGACCATCTTTTTTCTTTTTAAAGATTTTATTTATTTATTTTGACAGTGAGAGACAGCGAGAGAGGGAACACAAGCAGGGGGAGTGGGAGAGGGAGAAGCAGGCTTCCCGCAGAGCAGGGAGCCCGATGTGGGGCTCGATCCCAGGACTCTGGGATCGTGACCTGAGCCGAAGGCAGACGCTTAACTGACTGAGCCACCCAGGCGCCCAATGTTGACCATCTTTTTATGTGCTTATTTGCCAAGAGTGATGTATTCAAAACTCAAGTCTAATTATGTCTCTCCTTTTTGGAACCCAATGGCTTCCCAGGGTAAAAGAGGGCTTTGGCTGCCTCCATTTTGACCTCAAACTTTCTAGTTGGGTTCTTCATTCCAGCTTGTCTCTTGGCTCGTGCAGAAGACCTTGAGGGCAAAGCATCCCTTGATGGAAACCAAACTATCCCCTCAAGCAATAAGGACTGTACTGAGCTAGCAAAACCCCACTGATGATTGCCTGCAAGACAATGATCCATTTGACCTTCTCCGCCTACCTGCACGTACCCACCTACCTTTGCCCTGCATTTTCCTTACATGAACATGGAAGTATCAGCACTTTGGAGACAGTCTTTGAGACGCTAATCCATTGTCTTCCCCACTGTTGGCCACCCTGAAATAAACTCCTTTCTTGTTTCACCACCACTTGTTTCTCTGCCTTTGGGTTTTGTCAGCAGACTGGCTGAACGTGGTCTGTCTCTGAGCTCCCCAGGCATCAGTTGGCCATGACAAATTTTCCCCAAGCCCTGATCCCCTTGCTTCCAAAGCTTCAGGATCAGAGAGAGACAAGCTAGGATAGAAGAGAAAACAGCAATGGCTACCAATCAGCTATACTGAGATTTGGCATACAGAGAAAGTCTATTGGAGGATTCAGTTATCTTTTGCTATATCTCTTTTTAGAGAGGAGCCCTTGTGATGTCTGTCACCTGTTTCCTAAAGACAAACAGAAGCAGCTGATCCTGCTGGAGGGCAATCTCTGAGCAAAATCATCCATCTCAGCTGCCCCTCTTCTGGGTTCTGGGCTCCTCCCTCTGTGCCTCCAATTCTTCCAACAGTAGGATAACCAAGTCTAAATCCTACGGCCATTGGTACAACAACCCTGAAAACCACCTGCTGACTCTCTAGGAAGATAGATCTACAGGATGGTTAGCGCTGTGGTTTTGAAGATAGACTTAAATTCAATCTTAGCTCTGCCTTTTATTAGCTGTGTGACCTTGGCCAAGTTACTTAACCAAGCTGAAGGTGTCATTTCTGTCTAAGAAAGAAGGCTTTTATGGAATTAGAGATTATATCTTTAGCACACTGTTAGCACTTAACAAATGCTAAATAAATGGTAGATGTTTATCTGACTTCTATTAATACACAGACACAGTAGCAAAGCTTTTCAAGTTTTTTTCTTGGGGGAAAGTTGCTACTATAAGTATGAAATTTCTTTTGGTATTTATTAATTTATTTATTTACTAACAGTTTATTTTAAGTAACCTCTACACCCAATGTGGGAAATTTAAAGCTAAAACAAGAAATTTCAGGGGTGCCTGGCAGGCTCAGTCAGTAGAGCATGTGACTCTTGATCTCAAGATCATGAGTTGAAGCCTTACCACGTTGGGCATAGAGTTACTTAAACAAACAAACAAAAAAATAGCGGGGGGCACCTGGGTGGCTCAGTGGTTAAGCATCTGCCTTCAGCTCAGGTCGTGATCCCAGGATGTTGGGATCGAGCCTCACATCGGGCTCCCTGCTCAGCCGGAAGCCTGCTTCTCCCTCTCCCACTCCCCCTGCCTGTGTTCCCTCTCTCGCTGTGTCTCTCTCTGTCAAATAAATAAATAAAATCTTTAAAAAAAAAATTTTTTTTTAATCTAGGTCCAGTAAGCATGGCAATTTCGAAGTGTGGCATGCACTCACTCTTTGTGCCCAAACTCTGACTCACCTTCATTCTGATCTCTTCTGAACCTGTAGAAACAGGATTGCTTCACCTTCCTCAACAGCCTATGTTACCACTCCAGCAGCCCTCTACTGTACAGGGGGTAATCTCTCTAGTCCTTTGGTTTTAAATATACCACCTATATGCTGATGATATTCCCAACATGTATCTCCAACCCCGACATTCCCCTTGATCTTCAGGCTCACAAGTCTAACTGGCTAAGAGGAAGCTCTACTTAAAGGGTCAGAAGTAGAACTCTCGATTTCCCATTGCCCCCCTCTAGGAAAATGGTTCTATCAGCCACACCACTGCTCATGCAAAAATTTTGGCCACCTTTGACTCTTTTTTTTTCTTGTCCCTATTTCCTACCCTCGTCTTAGCAAAATTCTATTGACCCAGCATTTCTCTCCAGCTACATCCACCACTACCTCTGTCAAGGCACCATCATCTCCTATGGGACCATACCTACACCCTCCTCCCTGCCCCACTTTGATCCCCTATAGTCCCTTCTCCACTGAGTAGGCAGGATAAGCCTCTAAGAACTAGAATCATATCAGAACATTCCTCTGCTTAAAACCCATCAATGGCTTCTCATTACACTAAGAATAAAATACAAAGACCTCACCATAGCCAATGAAATTCCATGAACTCATACCTGTCTGAGGCATTTTCTTCACATAAGCAAGACAACATCTCATAGTAGCTTAAAAAAAAAGCAGCAGATGTGAGAATCCATCTGTCTTCTATTAAGGCAGACATTAAAGGAATTTGGGAAAATATAAAACAATGCCACTAATCATCACATTTTTTTGGTTTTGAAAATACAGTTATTTTTCAAAAAATGAAATGTTGCTTAAATTAATTTTAATTTCTATGCAATACTGTGTGGCTTGGAAGATACCTTGAAAAGATGGGATCTCAAGCTGAGGCCAGTATGGCCCACACGGCTCAAATACAAGGATGAAAGGTTGATGAATGTCCCTAATTCTGGTTAGATCTCATTGGAGGGCTTGGCTGCAGAACAAAGTGAAGATACTTAGTATTGTGGGTGATGGGGCGAGTAGGGGAGAAGGGCACTGAGTTACCCCTATGATAATCCTGTCAACACATTGCCCTGGTCAGGGAAGAGGCAGGTACCACTGACTCCCAACTAATACCCCTTCCTCTGCTGGTTGCCTAGGTACCCTCAAAAGATTTATTCAGGGGGTGGCTGGGTGGTTCAGTCGTTGGGCGTCTGCCTTCAGCTCAGGTCATGATCCCAGGGTCCTGGGATCGAGCCCCACATCGGGCTCCGTGCTCGGCAGGAAGCCTGCTTCTCCCTCTTCCACTCCCCCTACTTGTGTTCCTGCTCTCGCTCTCTGTCAAATAAATAAATAAAATCTTAAAAAACAAAAACAAAAAAACTACTATCTTTCTAAAAAAGAAATACTATCTTAAAAAAAAAAGGTTTAGGGCGCCTGGGTGGCTCAGTTGGTTAAAGCGACTGCCTTCGGCTCAGGTCATGATCCTGGAGTCCCCGGATGAGTCCCGCATCGGGCTCCCTGCTCAGCAGGGAGTCTGCCTCTCCCTCTGACCCTCTGACCCTCTTCCCTCTCGTGCTATCTCTCTCATTCTCTGTCTCTCAAATAAATAAATAAAATCTTTAAAAAAAAATTAAAAAATAAAAAAAGGTTTATTCAGAAGTAACCACACTCAAAAAACAAACAAACAAAAACCCAAAAAACAAAACAAAAAAACATGCTACCATGCTCTTGGGGCTCAGTCGGTGGAGCGTATGACTCTTGATCTCTGGGTCGTGCGTTCAGGCCCCATGTTGGGCATCAAGCCTACTTAAAAAAAAGAAGAAGAAGAAGTAACCATGCTCTTTATTCTCCTGTTCTCCTGTGCTGGTAAATTTTAGGGCCTTGTGCCCACTCCCTCCCTTCCTTCCATCAGCACCTCCCAGGCCGCTCCAGACACAGAAAAGGGCACTCTAATCTCTTCATTGTAAAATTGCCTACAGGGATCAGGCTAAGGACGGTATGATCAGGTATAAGGACACCACCATTTCTGAGCCAGGAGTCTGGAGCGATCAGACTGGGGTAGTGAAGCAAAAGGGCATCCTGACATTTTTGAGGGAGGAAGGGACCTTCAAGAGACACTTGCAGTTCAGAGCGGCATAGCTATTGCCCACCGTTATCTTGGAGCCGGGTCAGGAGCCGGGCCGCCTGGGCACCACACCAGTTTGTGGGTTCTCCCTTTCCCAGTCGCCCTGAGCACAACACCCTGCAGGGTGTCGGGCCTCGCTCCCCGCCCAGAGGACTTCGTGCTCATCTCCATGGAGCCGGTGCCCGCCCTCCTACCGCCGCAGGTAGTTGGAGAAGCTCAGCCAATCAAG
This sequence comes from Zalophus californianus, assembly GCF_009762305.2. Lineage (NCBI taxonomy): Eukaryota > Metazoa > Chordata > Mammalia > Carnivora > Otariidae > Zalophus > Zalophus californianus. Next base: position 104,462,178 of record NC_045605.1, on the reverse strand, counting down.
AGGTCTCTGGGGCAAAGAAGGCGGGACGAGGAGGAAAAGTTTAGGACAGGAGCGCCAACCAATCCTGCGCCTAGCTGCCGGAGCAACCGCCACCAGCACCCACTTGCAGACGCCGCTCAGAGCGTGGGGGTTGGTTCCTGGACAGTGAGCCAATCCGTGCCCAGGGGAGGCCAATTTGAGCCAATTAAAACTGAGAAGGTGGGAAGGGGCGGAGTTCGCCGGTGGTTGTTCGCTGGTGGGTGAGGGATCTGCTTTCTCCGCTAGTTCCCACCCTAGGACTTCTTAGCCCCTGGAATGCGAGAGAGAGAGGCTCAGGGGAGTTCCTGGAGTGGGGCGTAGAGGTACCCTCCGGAAAGGTCTGGAAGCAAAAGAGACTCCTAGTTGAAGGAGCTGCTGGAAGCCACCGGGTGGGCATTGAGGAAGCGGAGGCTGGTTAGGGGGCGGGACTTCCGGGGCGTGTCCTTTGCGAAGCGGGGGCGGGGCCTGCTTCTAAGGTGGTGCCGAAGGGGCGGGGCTAAAATGAAACCACTGGGTGTGACCTAGGAGAAGGAAGGGTAGTAATTTAAGCGGGCGTTTTGGGGTCAGGACGGTGTTGCCAGAGGCTTTGGGGTGGCAGGTGATAGCTCAGGCTGAGGTGAAGGTTGCTGGGGAGGTTACCTGCCCTAACCTACTGTCCTCTCTTCCCAGGGAGCCTCTGGTGGGGACCTTCCTAGGGTCCTTTTCCCTTCGTGGGGTACTATGGAGTTCCCAGAACACAGCCAGCAGCTGCTGCAGAGCCTCCGAGAGCAGCGGTCCCAGGGTTTCCTTTGTGACTGCACCGTGATGGTGGGTAGCACCCAGTTCTTGGCCCATCGGGCTGTGCTGGCCTCCTGCAGCCCATTCTTCCAGCTTTTCTACAAAGAGCGGGAACTGGACAAGAGGGATCTGGTGTGCATCCACAATGAGATTGTCACGGCCCCAGCCTTTGGGCTGCTTCTGGACTTCATGTATGCTGGCCAGCTGGTCCTGAGGGGGGATACCCCTGTGGAGGATGTGCTGGCTGCTGCCAGCTACTTGCACATGAATGACATTGTTAAAGTGTGTAAGCGGCGGCTGCAGGCCCGGGCCCTGGCAGAGGCAGACAGTACCAAGAAGGAGGAGGAAACCAGCTCACAGCCCCCTAGTTTGGAGTTTTTGTCCACTTCCCGTGGCCCCCAGCCTTCGTTGGCATCTGCCGAGACGTCAGGCAATTGGGGCAAAGGGGAATGGAAGGGCCCTGCAGCTCCCTCTCCAACTGTCTGTCCTCCAGATGAGCCACCAATGCCTGGGGGGGCTGACACTACACAGCCCGGCATGGAGGTCGATGCACCACATCTACGGGCACCTCCTCCACTAGTGACTGATGTCTCTCTTGCCAGCCCCAGTAGCTCCACAGAGACCATTCCTGCAAACTACTTCTCTCCGGGCCTTCCAGCAGTTTCGGTGGAGCCGCTAGCTCCCCTTGATGTGGGTACTGAGAGTCTGAGGATGGTGGAACCAAGGGGTGCTGGGGGACCACTGCAAGGCTTCTATCCTCCGGCTCCAGCAGCAGCCCCAGTCCCAGCCCCAGTTCCATCGCAGGCTCCAGCGCCAGTGGAAGCTGAGCTGGTCCAGGTGAAAGTAGAAGCTATTGTGATTTCTGATGAGGAGCCCGATGTGTCCGAGGAACAGCCTCAGGGGCCTGAGGGACTATTCCCGCCCGGAGGGGCAATGTATGGTGGACAGCCCCCTCAGCCAGAGGCTTTTGAGGAGCCAAGAGCGGCAGGACTGGAAGAGGTGGGGCCAAGTGAGCACTTCCTGCCCCCAGATTCTCACCTACCCTACCATTTGCTGCCAGGTCCAGGGCAGTATCCTCGAGGACTGGTGACATCGCCCCTGCCTGCGCCCCCAGCCCTGCATGAGCCACTTTACCTGCCTTCCGAATATGAAGCAACCCCGGGAAGCTTTGGGGTTTTTACTGAGGATGTGCCCACTTGCAAGACATGTGGGAAGACCTTCTCGTGTTCTTACACACTAAGGCGACACGCCACAGTGCACACGCGCGAGCGCCCCTACGAGTGTCGCTACTGCCTACGCAGCTACACGCAGTCAGGGGACCTGTACCGACATATCCGCAAGGCTCACAATGAGGACCTGGCCAAACGCAGCAAACCGGACCCAGAGGCCGGCCCCCTCCTAGGAGTGCAGCCCCTCCATGGCTCCCCTACAGCAGACAAACAGAACAGCAGTGGTGGAGGGCCACCCAAAGATTTTGTACTGGGTCCCAAAAACTGACATCTGCAGGAGCATCATAAGCTGATGCTAGGCCTGCTGTTGCCATCGTTAGGGGGCAGCAGAGACTGGAAGCTTCTCCTTTTCCCTGCAGGGGGAGCAGAATGAACCTCCTGCCCAGGCTGAAGATTGCCACCAGTTTTTCTTTACCCAGCCAGACAGCAGGACTTTCTGGGGCAGTGCATCTCAGTCAGCTCCTCTCCAAGGGCACTGGGAATCTTTCTGAGCTGTAATCGCTTGCCACCCTGCCTTCTGGACCATAAAGCTAGCAATGAAAGTATCTCTTTGAACTGGTGTTGGCTGGTTTATTCCACAAACGTGCATGCCTCCTGATTCTTTCATACCTCTCCTGCAGATGTTTTAGGAAGCTGACATCTGTACCTGGGGTAGGGTTCGGGGTCAGGTTGCTTTTGAGGCAGAGGGCAACATGGATTTGGCTTAGGAGAAGTGGACCGATTAGGGAATTGTACCCAGTGATGGTTTATCGTTACAGCTGAGCTCCTGTGTCCTGGGCTGTACTGAGGACTTCATAAAAATCCTCAATTCTCAACAACTTTATGAGGTATTAGCACCCCCCCCTTTTTCCACAGGCAAGGAAATGTGAGACTCAAAAATCAAATTAACCTATTCAAGGTCACAGGGTGAGTTAAGGGGCAAGCCAGAATTTGAATCATGGCTTCAAACACCAAGCCCACTGTGCTGGGTTAGAACATTGTTGAGGAGAGTTGACTAAGAACCAGAAGTTTTCTCTTCCATCCTCGTGAGGGTTTGGTTTTGCTCCCTTACCCCTTCGCCTCTACTTCCAGTGTAGGAAGTCTTTGGCTGACTGTTCCAACAACACTGTGTCGATGACTCGAAATTTTTGCCTGTGTGTCCTAATAGGAATTGAGGTCTCCAAAGAAGAGGAACCCAAACGCAGAAAACATGAAACTCCGGCGTGGTGGGTTGGGTGGGGGAGGGGAAGGGCCTGTGGTATGGAAAAGATGGGTGCTTGGGAAAAACTAAAGCGAGGAACTCCAGATGAGAGAATCTTATAGTTCCTCTAGCCCAACTCCCTCACCTGAAAAGCATGAGGACAGCCTCGAGAAGTCAGATTACTCAGTTGTAGTCACCCAGATGGTTACTGGCAGCAGAGACAGCAGAGAAATGGGAGTCTTGAGTGTTGAGGTGGGTTCTGGGAGCTCTGGGAATGTAACAGAAGGGGCCTGCCCTTCTGTTCTCTGTGTGAACAGTGATGCCATAGGGTAAGAGGGCTCCCGAAAAACCTTCTCGATTCTGCACATAAGGAACTGAGTGCAAAAAAGGCAGGAAGGACAATTTAGGAAAAGATGAAAATGAGTGAATTTTCTGAATTTTCTTTCTCTCTTTCTGGATTTGTTTGTCCTATTCAGCACTATGAACTCTTGCCAGCAAGCTACTCTTTCTGAGTTAGCGGAAGGAGGACCGAACATCAGAGGTTTGGCCAAAGGAAGCTCCTTATCTGGAGCATTGAGGGAAGCAAACCATTGATGCTTAACATTTTCACAGCTGAATGAATTATATGCCTTTCACTTTCCTTGTGTTGGAATAACCTTTTAGTTTGTCTTCCAAATGGCCAATTTTATCTGTGCAAATATATATTCCTACTTTAACTCCTTGGCGTCAGTAACAAGGCAAGATTTACATACACAAGATAAGTTATTCTAGCTGAGCGGTGCACCTTTTCCAAAGTCTTTCCTAGAGTAACTATCAAAGCAAAATGCCTAAAAACAATCAGTTGCCTTTAAAAGGGTAAATTTTGGGCACCTGGGTGGCTCAGTCAGTTAAGCATCTGCCTTTGGCTCAGGTCATGATCCCAGGGTCCTAGGATTGAGCCCCCGTCGGGCTCCCTGCTCTGCGGGAAGCCTGCTTCTCCCTCTGCCCCTCTCCTCGTGTTCTTGTGCACACGCTTTCTCTCTCAAATAAAATTTTTAAATGGGTAAATTTTATGGTATGTGAATTATATAAAATTTATATAAATGGTAGGGAGAGAGACAAGGAGAAAAAATAAAATCAGTTGCCTCAGAACATCAATTCCTAAAAGCAAGACATAACATCGGTGTCTACAGGCATATAGAATGTATACAATTTCTCTAGACAGTCCGGAAAACACAGTAACCACTGTTAAAGTTTTGACCATGCATAATACCTAACTAAAGAGGATCTGTTGCTTGGTGAGATTCTCCTCCAGAGCGAGCATTTGCTTTCAGCTCCCAGCATGAGATGCAGTTTCCTTGGAGGTGACAATTAGAAATCTGCAAGATGTTTAAAGCAGCACAGAGCCAACACAAAAGGCCACGGTTGTCTGTCTCCCTGTACCTGCTGGACGCCAGGAACAGTCTCTACCAGTCTGTAGAGGTGTGATCAGTAGAGAATTTTCTCATTTCCTCTACTCTCGATGGTCTCATCCATGGATTCAAGGAACCACAGGTGAGCTCATCTAACCTCTAGTCTAACACTGGATCCTCCTTTTGCCAGTGTGAAGCCCCTGCTTGAAAAAGAATTTGGGGCACCTGGCTGGCTCAGTTGGTGGAGCTTGCAACTCTTGACCTCAGGGTCATGAGTTCAAGCCCCATATTGGGTATAGAGATTACTTAAATAAATAATCATTATAAAAAAATAACTCATTATCCCCAAAGGAAACCTAGTCTATCGTCAGACAGTCTTAATTGTTGGATAATGCTGCCTTTTACTGAGCCAAAATCAGCCTCCTTTTATGAGGGTCAGGGTCAGGCTCCAGCCTACTAAGAGTTTCACCCTGAAAAGTTATTTTTGAGCTATAAGCTGATTTAGTTTTCAGACAACCACCTTTTGCTCTCCAGCTTTAGAGATATAATTCTTTTGAGATTTTTAATTTTAAGTAATCTCTATACACAGCGTGGGGTTCGAACTTACAACCCCAAGATCAAGAGCTGCACGCTGTACCAACTGAGCCAGCCAGGTGCCCCTAGAGATATAATTCTGGTTTAGGATTCCAATTCTTTTCTTTTTTCTTTTTTCTGGATTTCAATTCTTCTCTTAACTGGCAATTCTGTAAGTGTATGACTTCATTTGCTGCCTATTTTGCCTCTTCAATCACCAGACATTTGGCCAAGCTTGACTTCACCAAAGTCACCATTTCAGTCCTTTGCATTCATTTCCTTTTTATTTATTTTTGTTTTGCTTTAGAGAAGAGTGTATGCACGCGTGCGCAAGGCTGGGGATGGGATGTGGGCGGGGGGAGGGGCAGAGGGAGAGGGAGAATCTCAAGCAGGTTCCACATCCAGTGCGAAGTCCAATGTGGGGCTCCATCTCAGGACCCCGAGATCATGACCTGAGCCGAAATCAAGAGTTGGGTGCTAAACCGACCAAACCACCCAGGCGTCCCAACTATTTTTTAAAGTAATCTCTATGCCCAACATGGAGCTCAAACTCACAACAGAGATCAAGAGTTGTGTGCTCGAATGACTGAGCCACCCCGGTGCCCCTCAATTTCAATTTTAATGTCACAAAGCCAATGTTTCCAAAGATGATTTACCTGGACATATACTATTTTTATTGTAAAATATATTTACTTTTATGGATTTTTGTTTTGTTTTGGCAAATAATATGAAGTGTTCCAAAGTCCCCTCCCCAATTATCAGTAAGCAATTTCGGTATGCACCTCTAAAAGAACCTTTTAAGATTTTTTATTTATTTGACACAAAGAGAGAGAGAGAGCACAAACGGGGGGTGCAGCAGGCAGGCAGAGGCAGAGGGAGAAGCAGACTTTCCTCTGAGCAGAGAGTCCTGTGTGGAACTCGATCCCAGGACCCTGGGATCATGACCTGAGCCTAAGGCAGATGCTTAACCGACTGAGCCACCCAAGTGCCCCTAGATTTTATTTATTTATTTGACAGAGAGAGACACAGCGAGAGAGAGAGCATAAGCAAGGGGAGTGGGAGAGGGAGAAGCAGGCTTCCCGCGGAGCCCCAATTCGGGGCTCGATCCCAGCACCCTGGGATCATGACCTTAGCCAAAGGCAGACGTTAATGACTGAGCCACCCAGGTGCCCCTGAATATTTTATTTTTAAGTAATCTCTGCACCCAGCGTGGGGCTTGAACCCACAACCCTGGGATCTAGAGTCATACTCTCCCCTGACCAGCCAGCCAGACACCCTTTCCTCATAAACGTTCGGTTGTTTTGGGGTGGGTTTTTTTTTTTTTTAAGATTTTATTTATTTATTTGACAGAGAGAGAGAGAGAGAGCGTGCAAGCAGAGAGAGCAGCAGGCAGAGGGAGAAGGAGAAGCAGGCTCCCCAGTGAGCAAGGAGCCCCATACGGGGCTCGACCGCAGGACCCCAGGATCATGAACCGAGCCGAAGGCAGATGCTTAACTGACTGAGCCACCCAGGCGCCCTGGATTTTTTGCCTTTTTTTTTAAAAAGATTTTATTTATTTGAGAGAGAGAAAGAGAGAGAGAGAGAGAGCACATGAGAAGGGAGGAGTCAGAGGGAGAAGCAGACTCCCCGCTGAGCAGGGAGCCCAATGCGGGACTCGATCCCGGGACTCCAGGATCATGACCTGAGCCGAAGGCAGTCACTTAACCAACTGAGCCACCCAGGTGCCTGTTTTTTGTTTTGAAAGATTTCATTTATTTATTTGCGAGAGAGCACGTGTGTACAAGCAGGGGGAGTGGCATAGGGAGAGGGAGAAGCAGGCGTCCCCCCCTGAGCAGGGAGCCGGACATGGGACTCAATCCCAGGACCCTGAGATCATGACCTGAGCTAAAGTCAAAGGCTTAACCAACCCAGGTGCCCTTCAGTTGTTTTGTTTTCAAATCAGAATCCAAAGCAGAGTCACATTTATTTGGTTGTTGTGTCTTAAGCCTCTTTTAATCTGTAAGTTCCTCTCTCCTCTCCCTGCAATTTTTTTTTAAAAGATTTTTATTTATTTGACAGGGAGATAGTGAGAGAGGGAACACAAGCAGGGGGAGTGGGAAAGGGAGCAGCAGGCTTCCTGATGAGCAGCGAGCCCGATGCGGGGCTCGATCCCAGGACCCTGGGATCATGACCTGAGCCGAAGGCAGACACTCAACAAATGAGCCACCCAGGTGCCCCGAAAATGTATATTTAAATAAAATATTGAAAATAATAGTATAGATAGTATGTGGTTTTGGCAAAATTGTAAAGGTAGTGGGTATGAGTTCAGAAGACAATGACTAGTCTAAACTGTCCCTTATGTGCCCAAGTATGGACCTTCACATCCACAATACTTTCTCTTCAATCAAATCCTGAAATTCTGCATGGAATCCATTAAGGACTGGTAAAGTGAGCTGCCTCCCCCTCCACGAACTTCTGTGTACAGAGATTTAGGTGCCCTCTGGCTGATTCCTTCAGGATGTGGGCTGGCTGGACCTCCTCTAGACCCACATCTGACTGCCTATCTTTGAAAAATTTCTTGTTCATTAACATCTCCATTAGAAGTTGGCCTTCAAAATAAAGACTGAAATGTAAGCCTGACTACTTTGTCTCTTAGCGGTGCTAATAAAAGGATTAGTGTAGTAAGTTTCTAAAATACGTTTTTAAATACCAGTTTTATTTTTTCCCTCATTGATGCAGAAGATAGCTTAGTGTGACATCATGTCTTTGGAAGGAAAAAAAAAAAAGATCAGAAAGCAAAATTTGCCCAAAGCAAACATGCAACCATGACATAATTTTGCCAACAACCTAGGCTTAGAAACTTAAGCATCTTGGGAAAGGAGCAAAATATTCTGTTAGTTCTGTCCTTGGACTTACAAGGGAACTTTTTTGTTGTAAGTCCTGTTTTTTTTTTTTTTTTTAAGATTTTATTTATTTATTCATGAGAGACGGGGGGGTGGAGAGAGAGAGAGAGAGAGAGAGAGAGAAGCAGAGGGAGAAGCAGGCTCCCAAGGAGCAGGGAGCCCGATGCGGGACTCGATCCCAGGACCTCGGGATCATGACCTGAGCCGAAGGCAGATGCTTAACCATCTGAGCCACCCAGGCGCCCTGTTGTAAGTCCTGTTATTTAAGGGTATGGGGAGACACAAAGAGGAGCCTAGCTCTTTGGGGGGGGCATTACTGATGAAGGAAGAGGAATTCATGCATACTTGGCAAGACTAAGGGTTTTGGGGTTGTTGTTCTTTCTGTCCTTACATTGGCCGTGACACATGCTTACTACCTCCACTCATAAAGGTCGAGACAGTGCTACATGATCTCATTGACTCTGTAGAACTCAAACATTGTGGACATTATTCACAAGTAAACAGAATGACAAAGGAGCTCATGGTTGATGGAGCCTCCTATTGAGACATGACTGCATCAGATCTGCAGCCTGCACTGACAAAGCTTCTAGAAAGTTCCATGGGTGCTTCAGCACTAGGGAAGGAGAACCCTTCCTCATTATTTCCCTCCTCTGTAAGGAACTGAGCTCTTGCAAAATATAAGGTGACAAGGGAAGAATATATTTATGTTTTTATCCTGCTCTTTCACGGTACTGTTTCAAGACGACATGGCAATCTGCTTTTCCTTTTCTTTTTTTTAGAGAAATGAGCATACTATAGATATGCACCTATTAAAATTAAAATGTTTACTTGGGGTTTTTTTGTTTTTTGGTACAATGGTTGAAGAATTATTAAATATTTAAATGCTTGGGCGCCTGGGTGGCTCAGTTGGTTAAGCGACTGCCTTCGGCTCAGGTCATGATCCTGGAGTCCCGGGATCGAGGCCCGCATCAGGCTCCCTGCTCAGCAGGGAGTCTGCTTCTCCCTCTGACCCTCTTCCCTCTCGTGCTCTCTGTCTCTCATTCTCTCTCTCAAATAAATAAATAAAATCTTTAAAAAAAAAAAATTATTTAAAAAAAATATTTAAATGCTTGACTCAAGGTTTTAAGACAGAAGAGTTTAATGAAAAAATAAATAAGTATATGAATGCTTTGAGTATGAACAATAGGAGGAACTAGAAATTATCACCTGAAAAAATAGAAACCAGATACTTTTGTGCGGGGGACAAAGAATCTGAATGTACATGGAATATTAATAATAAGGAATTTATTTTTTTTTAAGATTTTATTTATTTGAGAGAGAGAGAATGAGAGAGAGAGCACGAGAGGGAAGAGGGTCAGAGGGAGAAGCAGACTCCCTGCTGAGCAGGGAGCCCGATGCGGGACTTGATCCCGGGACTCCAGGATCATGACCTGAGCCGAAGGCAGTCGCTTAACCAAATGAGCCACCCAGGTGCCCTATTTATTTAAAGATTTTATTTATGTATTTGACAGAGAGAGAGAGAGCCAGAGAGCACAAGTGGAGAGAATGGCAGAGGGAGAAGCAGGCCCCCCATGGAGCAGGGAGCCCGATGTGGGGCTCGATCCCAGGACCCCGGGATCATGACCTGAGCCGAAGGCAGATACCTAATGACTGAGCCACCCAGGCACCCCCAAAGTGGTTAATTTCAAATCTTTCCTTTTTAAGTCCTGTGGGTCCAATTTATAATTGTCTGTTTTCACACAAAAATATATTTCCCAGTTTGTGGCCTGTGTGACTTTGGCTTTGGTTATCTGAGGAAACAGAAAAAACTCTTTTGTCATTCTTTCATCCTTTACTAGCCTTCTCCTCTGTATATGGATACATATAACATCTACCATTAAAATCTATCCCATAGACAGGATTAATTGCACCTATAGCTGATTGTATTTCTCAAGGCAAATATCCCCAAGAATATCATGTATGGAAAGCTATACAAATACGTAGATGGACAGACCAAAAAACAAAAACAAAACAACCAAAAGACAGAGACTGCATAAGTGCCAAAGAGTTTGTGCAGGGCTAGAAGCAAAACAGAAATCCACCTGGGTCAGAGGTATGGGGTTAATTTCTCTTGCTGAGGCTCAGGCTTTCCCCCTCTGGTCTTTAACTTTCAAGTTCAAGTGGAGGAGCATCTTTCTTCTTTGTTAACCAAACATGCCCAGGTAGAGCTGTCTCTCTTTCTGATGGTAGCTACTGAGTTCCGACTGTGTTAGCTGGAGGTACCGCCGGACATTGGCATCTTAGAATAGGGCAAAGAAAGCAATTAGAGACTGTTAGAACATGATCACACCTTGAGGGAGGAAAGGATTGTTCACACAGTTCCTCTTTTTTTTTTTTTCAACTTTTTCTACTTTTATAGAGTCAAATACTTCCTTTTTAGCCATGGCCAAAATTAATAAACAAGCCCTTTAAAATGTTCAAAGCAAACATATTGGTTATAAATACTTAGGGAAAATACCAAGTTACTGTTACTGGCTTCTGCAAGCTAGCATTTTTACCCTCACTTTACGGATGAGGTTACTTTACAAAAATAGGTCAGAGATGACCCCAAATGACATTCTGAATAAATGATATAAACCAGCACTATTATTTCAAATCAAGATTCCAGTCTTTCAAAGGACTTACTATAGAAAGTAGGTTTGAGGAAGACCGGATTTCTGAATCTGGAATCATTTGGGTTTACTTAGTGCTGTGCTGGAACAAATTTTTTTTTTTTTTTTTTTGGAGAGGTGTATGTGTTTAAGTATCAGAATAAACATATTCTCTGGGACAATAAGTTTGTTCCGATCTACAAAGTATGCAGAGTATTTTTTTACTCTCTAGAGCCCAGGAATCTTCCTGTGAAGAAACACACATAAAAGTGGGTGTAGGACTTCAGCTGCTAATTTAGCCCTTCTTCAATGAGGCTTCTTCTCTACCTTTAGTTGTGGAGTTTGTTCTGCCAGTCTTCAGGTTGATTTCTGGGGTATTTAGGATGATTTGATAGGTACCTAGTTGTATTTGTGGGAAAAGGGGAGCCTAGGGTCTCCCTACTCTGCTGCCATCTCCCCCCTCCACATACTTCTGTTTTTAAAAATCTAAGATCTGAATATATCTTTGCAATAGTAAATCTCATTCATTAATACCACTGTGAATTTTTTAAAAATCTCTGTACAATCAGGGCTGGCTGGTTGTTAATCTGATAATGAAAAAGAGTTTCAAGAAATAAAAGAGTTCGGGGCGCCTGGGTGGCTCAGTCGTTGGGCTCTGCCTTCAGCTTGGGTCATGATCCCGGGGTCCTGGGATCGAGCCCCGCATCGGGCTCCTTGCTCGGTGGGAAGCCTGCTTCTCCCTCTCCCACTCTCCCTGCTTGTGTTCCTTCTCTGTGTCTCTCTCTGTCAAATAAATAAATAAAATCTTAAAAAAAAATAAAAAATAAAAAAATAAAAGAGCTCAAGATAATGAAAAAGAGTTTCAAGAAATAAATAACTGTTGTCACATCTAGAGAGACTCTAAAGATACCATACGTGAAAAAAAAAAAAAATAAAGATACCATACGTGGCTGGCAGTTCATCTATGTACTTGAAGGTAAGAAACACGAACAAATGCCTCATGTTTTAGGTCTTTATTAATTCACACTGGCTTTCCCATTCATTTATTCTATTATTATTATATCTTATATTTAGATTTTATTTTTAAGTAATCTCTACACCCAATGTGGGGCTCGAACTTACAACCCCAAGATCAAGAGTCACACGCTCTACCAACTGAGCCAGCCAGGCGCCCCCCCGCCCCCATTCATTTAGAGAGTTTTTGCTGCATTGTTATGTTTGGGGACCCTGTGCTTCTAGCATCTCATAGCTCTAAGCCAGAATGCAAAATGGCGACAATTTTCAGCGCCAAACCACCAACACAGGAACGAGTCTATAATCCACTTCACAATATCCTTGCCTTGGAAACAAAGAACCAAGTCTCAAATTCTCTCTCAGTAGGCCTGCCCTTTTTCTAGGTCATACCTAGGCCTAGCCGAACTAAAGGATAAAATGACAGCTCAAGCAAAGGCCAGACCCAGTGGGGGAGCTGCCAGAAATGAGGATCATCAAGTATATTCACTGGAATCTAGATCCCATTTCAGTTACAGTCTCGAACCTGAAACTTGAAAAACAATGCTTTAAAATCTCTCTCACTGGGGGGGATGGAGGGGAGATTATATATATGCCTGTTGAAGCATAACTACTTCTGGAGGGTATACAATACTGCTTTCCTGTGGAGGCAAGAATACAAGGAGAGAAGGCGGCCAGTTTGTCAAATACCTCTTTATACTTTTTGAATTTTGAACTCTGTGAATGTATTATTGTCTATTCAAAACATTCAATAAATCAAAAAAGTAAAATAAAATACTCCCCCCCCGCCCCCCTGACAGAAACCACCTCTGCAGGACAATTTTATTTGTTCTTACCACTTCCATCCCCTTCTCTCTCACCTTTTGGCTGCCTACTGACAGCAGCCAGGAGGTAGTGCTGAGCCTGGTCATAGTCCTGCAGATGGAAAAAGGCCACTCCAGCCCGATACAAGGCCTTGGCATTATCAGGTTGTCGTTCCAGGACTTTCTGACTGTATTCTTTCACTCGTTCATAGTTCACTGGCTCCATCTGAAGAAGACAGGCTAATAGGCCAAATGAAAGGAAAGACAGAAGAGGGAGGAGGGGCTTATTACACTTAGTTCCACTGGCCAATTGGAGGCAGCACCAGAGGACAATACCGACAGTATTCACTCATCTAATGCATCTAACTGTCTACCATGTGTCAGACATTCTTCTAGGCACTGGGGCTGTAACAGCGAACAGAAGCTTTATGTACCTTATAAGTGACTTTAATAGCTACCAAATGCTTACTATGTGCCTAGTGCTGGGTTAAGTCCAGCTATAAAACTGATAGGAACATAAAGTGTATTTAAAATTCTTCATTGTTTCTCTTCTACACCAGGCTCTCCATCTTGAACCCCCATTTAACCACAATTATTGTACTGCAGTTTTAAAATAAAATATTTTATTTATTTGAAAGAGAGAGGGGCGCCTGGGTGGCTCAGTTGGTTAAGCATCTGCCTTCGGCTCAGGTCACGATCCCGGGGTCCTGGGATCGAGCCCCACATCAGTCTCCCTGCTCTGCCAGGGGCCTGCTTCTCCCTCTCCCTCTGCCTCTGCCGCTCCCCGTTTGTGCCCTCCTGCTCTCTATCAAAGAAAGAAAGACACAGAGAGAGCACGCACACGTACAGGAACAGGAAGGTGGGCAGAGGGAGAGGGAGTCAGCATACTCTCCGCTGAGCAGGGAGCCCGAAGGAGGGCTCAATCCCAGGACCCTGTGATCATGACCTGAGCCAAAGTCAGAGGCTTAACCAACTGAGCCACGCAGGTGCCCCTGTACTGCAGCTTTATAAACAACGGTTGCCATCAACTGTGTGAGAAAATAGCAAGCACTGTGGTTGATAAAACATTATCTCGTTTAGGGACGCCTGAGTGGCTCAGTGGGTTAAGCGCCTGCCTTCGGCTCAGGTCATGATCCCAGGGTCCTGCAATTGAGCCCCTTGTCAGGCTCCCTCCTCAGCGGGGAGTCTGCTTCTCCCTCTGCCTGCCTTTCTCTATCCCTCTCACCCTCTCTCTCTAATAAATAAAATCTTTAAAAAAACAAACAAAACATAATCTCGTTTAATCTTCTCATCCACTCTATGAAATTGGTGTTACTTTCTCCATGTATTGGACAAAGAAATCAAGGCTCAGAGAGATAAAATAACTTGTCCAAGATCCCACAGCTTCTAGGTGGAATATGAAATTTGAACCAAGGACTCTCTAATTCCCAAACCATCATTCTTGATAATATATTACTTCACTATTACCTTGGATTATATAAGGGGACTTCGAAATACAAATCTGTTTAAGGAGGCGATGTTCAGCCTTTCTATAATTAAGAAGGGAAATGTGCTCCCTATTTCATGACTGTAGGAATTAAACATAGTATTATTTAATCATGGTGCTGAGAAGAAAGGAGAATCAGGGCTTCTGAGGACATTAAAGGGCCCAGGCTTACATCTGCATCCCTTCTACAATATCCCCACCAAGTGGTCATATGGCTTATACTTAACTAATCCATCACTGTAGCTTCATTCGTTATTTGATAACTGGTTATGCAGCACTGACCATATGTTAGGCAGAGCCAGGAGCAGCAGGGAAGAGGAACCAGACAGACATCTTGATGAGTAAACACCACTTGCATCCTAGCCCCCAAGTAGGAGGAGGACACAATAAACAAATGAATTTTTAGAAGTGTTTTGGTTTTTTTTAAAAGATTTTATTTATTTGAGAGAGAATGAGAGATAGAGAGCACGAGAGGGAAGAGGGTCAGAGGGAGAAGCAGACTCCCTGCTGAGCAGGGAGCCCAATGTGGGACTCGATCCCGGGACTCCAGGATCATGACCTGAGCTGAAGGCAGTCGCCCAACCAACTGAACCACCCAGGCGCCCTGAATTTTTAGAAGTGTTTTGAGGAAAACAGAACTATGCTAGGAATAGAGTGAATGGGGTCGGAGTGATGCTTGATTATACAAGGCCTCTCGAAGAAAGTAACTTTTGAACCAAGATCTGAATGACCAGGGTCACTCAAGGGATAGGGCATTCTAGCCGAGAGAAGAAGAAATCCTACAAAGCTAGAAGGTAGAAATAAATGTGCTTTGCAAATTCAGTGTATGGAGGAGCCAGACCATGTCAAGCCCTACAGGTGAGCGTCAGAGTTTGGGTTTTTTCCTAAGTGTAATGAGATACCACTGGAGGATTTTCGGCAGTGACACGATCTCATTTCCTTATCTGCAAAATGGGAATAATCACAAGTAGCTAGCAGAATTTTTATGAAGATGAGAAATATTGTAAATAAACTGGCCCATATGTTAACAGGCATTCAATGAGTGAAAATGGTTAATTGAGTAAGTCTTTATGGAGCATCTCCCAAGCACCTCCAAGCAGAGGCTCTATGGATGGCTAAGCCATAGTCTTTGCCATCAGGTCCACCTACAAAGTGAAGATATTGGCTGGCCACTCTCTTGTGGCACTCACTGTCCCCATTCTCTGTTTTATTCCTTTCCCCAGCACTTAACATCATCTCATACATTATGGATGTTACCTTTGTTAATTGTCCATCTCCTTATTTGAATATATGTTCCATGAGCGCAGCTCTTTTTATCTGTCTCACTATCCTCCCATATCCTCAGTACCAAATAAATGTTGAATTGAACGACTTGAAATATTAGCTACTATAATTACTATTATCGGTATTTGAGTCTAAGAGTAGTGCTGGACACACACTATAACAAAGCTAGATTTTCACCAAATCATAGGTGAAAACTATTGTAGTAAAAAAAATCACTTTTAAACAACCATCACGAAGTATAAAAACCAATCCTAATAATTTCCATGGCCTCAGCTGGGACCATTTAGAATGCTTTAATATACTTCAAAATAATTTCATTAGCCTCTATGATTATTTTGTCCGCCACAGAACAGACCTAAGAAGTCTACTTTCTTTTCAGATTAATCTTAGTGATACTAACTCTGGCATTTGTCTCTTCATCCAAGGCCATATGGAGATGGATGACACTAGTTATCCAGGAGCTGATTTTTTTTTTTAAAGATTCAGAGAGAGTGAGTGAGCACATAAGTAGGTAAAGGGAGAGGGAGAAGCAGGCTCCCCACTGAGCAGAGAGAGCCCAACGCAGGGCTCGATCCCAGGACCCCGGGGGATCACAACCTGAGCCGAAGGCAGATGCCCAATCGACTGAGCCACCCAGGTGACCCGCTGATTTTTTAAAAAGATTTTATCTATTTATTTATTTGAGAGAGAGAATGAGTGATGGGAGGGACAGAAGGAGAAGCAGACTTCCAGCTGAGCAGAGTCGGGACTCCAGCTCGATCCCAGGCCCCTGGGATCAAGACCTGAGCTGAAGGCAGATGCTTAACAGACTGAGCCACCCAGGCGCCCCTAAGAGCTGACTTAAAGGAAGGAGGAAAAAGGGGAAAAGTTGTCCAGAACATCTAATAATGACTGATTATAGAAGCAAGTGCCTTCTTTCCTATATTTTACATATTAAAGAAACAATGCCGTAAACGTAAGTTCAGTGTTTTCTCCAGAGCGTGCAAAATTCCCTAATTCTATCAGGATCACCTGGGAATTTGTTAGAAACACAAATTGGTAGTTCTCCCCACTCCACAACTCAGACCTACTAAATTGGAATCTCTTGAGGGTGGGGCTCAGTTAACAAACTCTCCAGGTGAAGTTTGAGAAACACGGCCCTGTAGAAACTCATTTAGAACCCTAGAGACTGGAAATACATTTCAATTCATGGCAGAATAATTACATGGCAGAAGAGCACGCCCGTGTTTTTCCCAATGTTCACAGATTTCCACGTGCCTGCCTTGAGACTCTACCCGCCCCTCAGCCCTGTTCTTACCAGCTAGATTGTTGTAGCAGTCTGTCTGGGTGGTGTGCAGTATGTTCTCCTGTTCAGGTGTGAGGGCCGGGCCCTGGGGTCCTAGATTAGGTATCGGGGAGGGCAGACTTGGATCCAGACCCCGCAGCTGAAGCAGAGCTCGATGGTACCCACTTACAGCATCTCGGTACTTCCCTTCTCGGTAACGCTGGTTCCCTTTCTCCTTGTACAGCTGAGCCTCCTTCAGGCGCTTCTCCATAACTCTGCCGCCCAGAGCTCTTGTGGAATTGGGAAGTGAAAGAGCAACTGAAGGTCTGGAGATAGGAGCAAAATAATTGATTTAGGTAGCCGATTTAGGAATGCAGGAAATTACCCTTCTCCAGGACGCCCCCCAGGGAATGAGTTTTGCTTGTTTCTTCTACAGCCCCTTCCTCTCTTCTCTGCAGTATTTTTCAATCTCTAGAAGTAGAGGACTAATCAGGGAGAGGATGTGGGAATAGTAAAGCCAGAGATTAAGTGATTTCTTAAAGAGACTGCGGGGTGAACAGACCCTCGCTAAAAATCAAAGGCCGTACTAAGGAACTGTAGCAGGCGTGGGAATGCCGGCGGATTTTGCTTCCTCCTTTCTTTTGGACACACCTCCCTGACCCGGAAGTGGAAGGGAATAGGCGGGGACAACCGCTAATAGAGGTCTACCGCGCTTGCCTCCACCCTTGCTCTTTATTTGCACGTATTCAACAAGCATTTGTTTATGTCTGTGTCAGAAGCTGGGAACCGAGCTGAATGCGTTCCGTGCACCCAAACCACAGGCATAAACTGACGCGGCAGCAGAGCAGCTCAGCTGCAAGTCCATCAAGCCCCACGACCAACCGCTCGCCCTCTGCAAATGCCCAAGCACGGAAGTCTCCTCGTCGGCTTCGGTTTACGGGCGGAAGCACCTAGAGCACCGACGCCAGAGTCCCGACAGTTTGGGGTCTAAAGGGTCGAGCGCATTGCGCCACGGCGCCCAATCAAAGGCGGCCTCGAAAAAGTAATCCCGCAGAAACGACCCCGCCTCTCCAGCCCCTCTGCAGATCAACCCGGAAAAAAAAACTCCCGGCAGCTTCGCCAATTGGAAGAATCCGGACGATCACGCATGACCAATCAGAATTGCAGCTGTCGATTCAAGTTGGCCAATAAGAAAGCTAAAAGGGGAAGTCCGGCCGTCTGTTGCTGGGTAGAGAAGTTGAAGGATTGCGAGAAGAGGGCCCGGGGGTCACTGTATATTCCTTGGTTTGGGGAAGCACTTTGCGTACTAAGCAGAAGGACAATCGCTAGTAGGCTTTCAAGGTGCAACAGCTTCCCTCCTGGCTTTTTTTTTTTTTTTCCCTCTCAAGAAGCTGCTGCACATATAGGTAGTAGAGAAGAAAGACTAGCAAGCAAGCCCTAAAACGACAGCGCTATCGGAAGCCAGACGGGAGTAAGGGTGGTGACGGGGTGGGAGGGGCGTGTGGGAAGAGAGTTCCCGGCGGCTGCGCAGAGCCCGCGGCTGGAAGTACGGGAAGGCGGGCGCGCACACCCCTCCGTGCTACGAGGCACTTGAACCGTAGCCAGTCTTCCCCGTCTCCGGCTCCGGTGCGGCTGCGCGGTGAAACTACTGGCGGCGATTGGCCCAGGGGTGAGAGGGGGCGGGAGGTAAGGGGAGGGAAGTCCGTCGTCCTCGGCGCGCGCCCGCCCGCCCGCGACAGGGGAACCGAGGGGGCTGTAAGGGAAGCAATTCCCCGCTGCGTTGTTTTGGGCTCCGTGAGGCGAAAGGGGGAGGGGAGCAGAAGGGAGAAACAAACACTACGTAGCGGAGGCTGCGCGCGGCCTTCGCTGCCTGCGTGCGTACGTGCGTGCGCTCGCTCGCGCGGGCTCAGTGCTGGCGCGTGAGGCGGAGGCGGGCGGCGGCGGCGGCGCCTGCGCGGTCGGGCTCGGTCGACGGTTCGCAGGGGAGGAGGCGGCGGGAGGCGGAGGAGGCGGCGGCGATGGAGGTGAAGCGGCTGAAAGTGACCGAGCTGCGGTCGGAGCTGCAGCGGCGGGGCCTGGACTCGCGCGGCCTAAAGGTGGATCTGGCGCAGCGGCTGCAGGAGGCGCTGGACGCCGAGATGCTCGAGGACGAGGCCGGCGGTGGCGGGGCCGGGCCCGGCGGGGCCTGCAAGGCGGAGCCTCGGCCTGTGGCCGCGTCGGGCGGTGGCCCGGGCGGGGACGAGGAGGACGACGAAGAAGAGGAGGAGGAGGACGAGGAGGCGCTGCTGGAGGACGAGGACGAAGAGCCACCCCCTGCCCAGGCCTCGGGCCAGGCCGCGCAGCCGCCGCCGGAGCCCCCGGAGGCGGCAGCCATGGAGGCCGCGGCCGAGCCTGATGCCTCCGAGAAGCCGGCGGAGGAGGCCACGGCCGGGTCAGGTGGGGTAAATGGTGGCGAAGAGCAGGGCACCGGCAAGGGGGAGGAAGACGAGCCGGAGGAGCGGAGCGGGGACGAGACGCCGGGATCCGAGGCGCCGGGTGACAAGGCCGCAGAGGAACAGGGTGAGGAGCTGGCAGCGGAGCCGGGCTCCAAACTGCCCCCGACCCAGCACCCAGCCGTGCACCGCGGGGTCCGAATCCTTGTTCTCACTTGCCCGAAAGCGCAAGATTCCCGTCGCCTTTTGGTGGGACTCCCCAGGGGAGGTGGTTTTCATTCTCTACCCACCTTTCTGGGGGGTTTGGCTGCCTCTGGTGGCCCCGCTCTCTGCAGGAGGGAGGTTCCTGCCTAACTCGGTTCCTTGGTGGTAGTGGATGGAAGTGAGCGATTTTGCATGCAAACTGCTTGTGAGCTACCTGTGGAGCAGCCTCCCGCGGTTCTGGTTATCTTTTCCTAAAGCGGGAATGCGCTGAGAAATTGGCGATTACACCGACAGCCAGACCGGACTATTGGAGGTTTTGGCCTTCGGGTTACCTGACTATTGACATTTCCGCCTTAAAAATATTAAGCAATAAGCTAAGTTCGCCAAAGTTCGCTCCATCCATTGGCTGGAGCTTGAGCCACACAGTGAGTCTGGAAATCTAACCTTGCTCCTGCTTTAGCAGCCTGTGGTGTGAGGGTGTGGAGTTTAATAGTTAACTAGTGAAGAGAAGGTCTTGATCTAGTGCATTTAGAACCAGCCAACCTCTTGGTAGAGGTTTTATCTTGCCTGAATTCTTATGATTAAATTTTAATCTTCCCACTGGGTCCGTGGATGGGCAAATTTGTGGATTTGCTGTACATTTGGTCAGCCTTTTACATTTTAGATCCCTGACTTCCTGAATTGAAATGATTGAGGTGTTACTGGCTCCATTTGAGTAACCTCGGAAGAGAATGTGTAGAATCGCCCTGGGGAGTTAGTGACCTTTCTTCTTTTTGAAGTGGTAGGATGGTTAGAACTGATCCATACCTGTCTGTCAGAGTAGGCAAGAAAACTGGAGCTGCTTCCAAGTCTTACTATGAAGTGGGTTGCCTTAGTTTTTATAACAGATTTTTTTTAAGCTGCTATTAGTAATCATGGTATAATTGGAACCCATTCTAAGTCAGTCACATGCAACTTACAGATTGTTTGTTCTGTGTCCTCCAACAAAAATCCCATTACATAACCTTTGACTTAACGTGTATCCGAAATAGCAGATAAAAAAGATTGAGAGATAAAGGACTGCTTTAAAGAAATTACTATGAAAAATCTCCGTGTTGCAAACTAGCAAAGCCTAAGGAATAATTCCAATTGTTTCCCCTCTTGCAGAGAATGTTGCTAAATATATGACAACACTTTTCTGCCCCAAATTACGTGCAGTAAAGATGCAGTATTATTTATGGGTCACTTGTGATTTAATGGTTTGCTCTTGGCGACTTTCAGTAAAAACCTATGATAATAATATAGTTGTGTATACGTACCTGAGTCTGTTTGCTGTGTAAGTAAAAGCTGTGAATGGCTGTGCATCCTAAGCTAGAAAGACAAACTCTTTAAAATGCACACACACATACTGAGGCGTCTGTATCATGAAGCTGTGGAACGGTGTTGGGAAGTGTGTATTAAGTGTCCAGCTTACATCCAAATCTGACAAGAATCAAAATTAAATCTATGAAGTGTTTTAAAGACTTAGGGGATTTTCAAAGATGTCATATTGGTGGGAAAATCTGCAAGTTTGACCTGATTTAAGCAGGTAAATTTAGAATGTAAAAATTGTCCAGTTTTTATCTACTGCTTGACTGTAATTAGCCCATAATGTCCATCCTTTCTTTTTTCTAAAATAAAATACCAGCCAATGACAGGAAGATGGTCTTTAGAAATGAAACGTTCTGTGGCTGCAGTAGGAATAATCTGGCTGTTCTGATTAGACACTCAGCTCCCCCTTTAGTTGCTATTGGTTCTGAGCTTATTCTACATTCCAAAATGAAAACCGCTGATTTTCTTTCCCTCCTTTTTGTAGGAGATGACCAAGATAGTGAAAAGTCAAAACCAGCAGGCTCAGATGGTGAGCGGCGGGGGGTAAAGAGACAGCGGGATGAGAAGGATGAACATGGCCGAGCTTACTATGAATTCCGAGAGGAGGCTTACCACAGCCGGTGAGGGAAACAGTCCCTTTCATTGAAAGGAGTGTCTGCTCTGATTTTGGTATACCTGATGTTGATTGGAGAGTTTGGAAAGAGGGGTGGATTGAAAATGGAATAGGTTTTTATAGGCATAAGTTTTAGATCGAATCTTCTCATTTGCTGAAAGAAGCTGTCTGCTCGAGTTTTATACTCACTGATCGTTTAAAACATTTTACAGACACAGACACCCCTCAAAGAAGAGGGCTTTGGATACACTATTCGCTTTTCTCTCACACCTACAGCTCAAAGTCTCCACCACCCCCTGAAGAAGAGGCAAAAGATGAGGAGGAGGATCAGACTCTCGTGAACCTGGACACATGTATGTATAAGGCAGATAGGTTGGGGTTTTCAGCCAGTCACACATGATTTGGAATATTAAAATTCCATGGCCTGCAATTTTTTAAGAGATTTAGCACCCGGAGACTTTGTATCCGTTCTTGATAACTAGGTATATTTGTATTCTGTTGGTGGCTTTCAAGTGTTGAGCTTTGGAATAAACAGATTGCTTCTTTCTAACAGATACCTCGGATCTCCATTTTCAAGTGAGCAAAGACCGCTATGGAGGGCAGCCACTTTTCTCAGAGAAGTTCCCCACCCTTTGGTCTGGGGCAAGGAGTACTTACGGCGTGACAAAGGGGAAAGTCTGTTTTGAGGCCAAGGTAGTATATGCAGCTCATTAAGACCATTCATTTATTAAATTACTCATTATTAAACTGTGTTTTGGGTTCCTGCCCACCAGTATTTTATTAATGCAGTAAAAGGCACCATGTTTTAATGGTAACCTTAGCTCCAGTAACCAAGAAATTGACCCCTATGGCTTTGGTTTAAGTTCACTGACAGCTGTTCTTTTTTTTTTTTTTTTAAGATTTTATTTATTTATTTGACAGAGAGAGAGTTAGCAAGAGCAGGAACACAAGCGGGGTGAGTGGGAGAGGGAGAGGCAGGCTTCCCGCCGAGCAGGGAGCCCAATGCAGGGCTCGATCCCGGGACCCTGGGGTCATGACCTGAGCCAAAGGCAGACGCTTAATGGCTGAGCCACCCAGGCGCCCCTGACAACTGTTATTCTGATGTTGAGTTGTGATAGTTGTTTTCAGTTTATATGCAAGTCTTGTCTTTCTAACTCAAGAGTTTGCTCCTGAGTTGGTCAGAGTATCTGAGAGTTCCTTTTCTGACCTGGCCAGGTAACCCAGAATCTCCCAATGAAAGAAGGCTGCACAGAGGTTTCTCTCCTTCGAGTTGGATGGTCTGTTGATTTTTCCCATCCACAGCTTGGTAATGTTATTTTTAACTTAATCGTTTGTGTTTGCTGCCATATTGCTTACTCCATGGGAAGTTTGGGTGTAGGTAACTAATTTGTTCACCGTTCTAGGTGAGGATGAATTCTCTTATGGTTTCGATGGACGAGGACTCAAGGCAGAGAATGGGCAGTTTGAAGAATTTGGCCAGACTTTTGGGGAGAATGATGTCATTGGCTGCTTTGCTGTAAGTGCTCCTAAGAGTTGTGGATTCAGAGCAAGGAGTGGATAGAGGGCATTGGAATTCAATTTGCTTCCCTTTTTTTTTCCCCCCCAAGTAGGCTCCATGCTAGGCGGGAGCCTACTTCCTTTGCTGTGTTGTCAAATTTCTGAAAGCAGGTAAAGTCTGGAATATATCAGTGAGTTCAGTGTGGGGCTTGAACTCATGACGGAGATCAAGACCTGAGCTGAGATCAAGAGTTGGACACTCAGCCCACTCAGCCACCCAGGCACCCCTCAGTTTGCTTCCTGTCAGCTCCTGTCTTTTGTGCATTTGATGCGTTGTTTGCTTAATTGTGTTCAGCAGTCTGAGTTTAAAAAATTAAATTGTAAGATTTAATGTCTCGAATCCTGTAAGTCATAAATGATCTTGTTTGTTGTCATTGTAGAATTTTGAGACTGAAGAAGTAGAACTTTCCTTTTCCAAGAACGGTGAAGACCTAGGTGTGGCGTTCCGGATCAACAAGGAATCCCTGGCAGAACGGGCCCTCCTACCCCATGTCCTCTGCAAAAATTGTGTTGTAGAATTAAACTTTGGTCAGAAGGAGGAGCCCTTCTTCCCACCACCAGAAGAGTTTGTGTTCATTCATGCTGTGCCTGTTGAGGAGCGTGTGCGCACTGCAGTCCCTCCCAAGACCAGAGAGGAGTGTGAGGTACGCCAGACGACATGCAGAAACTCCCTGGTACTTGTGCTTTGGAGTGGTTGGTCTTCAGGCTTTTCTTAAAGTTTCTTCTCAAAGCTTTACCGAACTGGGGCAGGTGATGATGTTCTTAAATAGGGCTTTGTAAACATGACCCTTCTCTAGTTTTCAGTGATATTCCTGGTTCTGTTTACTTACAGGTGATTCTGATGGTAGGACTGCCTGGATCTGGAAAGACCCAGTGGGCACTGAAATACGCAAAAGAAAACCCTGAGAAAAGATACAATGTCCTGGGAGCTGAGACTGTGCTCAATCAAATGAGGGTGAGTTGCTAGGGAAGGGTAGCCGTGGTATTTGCTCTGAGGGTTCCAAGAAATGCCTATAACCTTTTCCTGGTGGAGTTGGGTCTTTTAATTGTCTGAGAACAAGAGTCCCACAAATAGAGAAATGAATTCTCAGTATACGTTTAAAGTAGGTTTTTTTTCCTTTGCTAAGTGTTGTCAAATTGCTGAAAGCAGGTGAAATCTGGACTATATCCAGATCAAGACTGGAAATAACTTTTAGAAAATGGACAATGTATGTTCACAGCATTGAGGAATAGGAGTGAACTACTGTGATAGTTTTGGTGGCATTTAAAGAGGTGGATTTTACCGGTGACTCTTGGGTTTTAACTTGCTGCATAACTTCTTGTGTTTCTCTTCACTTACTCTCAAACTCATCAGATGAAGGGGCTTGAGGAGCCAGAGATGGATCCCAAAAGCAGAGACCTTTTAGTTCAGCAAGCCTCCCAGTGCCTTAGTAAGCTGGTCCAGATTGCTTCCCGGACAAAGAGGAATTTTATTCTTGATCAGGTATTGTTCAAACGTTGAAACAAACAAACAAACAACAACCTGAGAAACCTGGCTGGCTTAGTCAGTGGAACGTGCAACTCTTGATCTTGGGGTTGTGTGTTTGAGCTCCACGTTGAGTGTAGAGATTACTTAACGAAAGAAGGAAAGAAAGAAATCTAGCTTTACAGAAGGTCCAAAGATGAAGAATTATCTGATAAAATTGCTTACAGTCCCAAGGGGGTGCACATGTAGAGGGAGACTGAATTAATGATCAGAACCAAGTTACTAATTATGACCAAGTGGTATATTGTGGTCTTAATGTTTTTTGAACTCAGAGATGTCTTTTATCAGTGTTTTTACCAGAGAGTGTATGGACCCAGACTATAAAACACGTAATAGAGGTAATGGGAAGAGCTTGTTTGGATTTCTGGCTCCACCACTTACTAGGTTTATGACTTCAGAGAAGTCTTGGTCTCTGAGTCTCAATTTTTCTGATGTGCAAAACAGGATGATATCTGTTAGGTAGAATTTTAAGAATTAGAGAAAGTTGTGTCTGTAAGATCCCTAATCTCTTGCTTCACTTGTAAAAGATGCTCAGTAAGTGTTTTGGTTACATATGAGCGGCAATTTTTATTCCTAAAACATCTGTTATCCTTCCTGTCCCTAGTGTAATGTGTACAACTCTGGCCAACGGCGGAAGCTGTTGCTGTTCAAGACTTTCTCTCGGAAAGTGGTGGTGGTTGTTCCTAATGAGGAAGATTGGAAGAAGAGGCTGGAGTTGAGGAAGGAAGTGGAGGGAGATGATGTGCCTGAGTCTATAATGCTGGAGATGAAAGGTGGGCTAACATGATACAAGTTAGGGACCCTGTCCTTGGTCCATCCACACCTTTCCAGGGCCTCTTAGCACCTCCTAGCATCTGGAGTGCTTCTCCACATCTAAAGAGTAAATCTGGGGGTGCTGGGCTGGCTCAGTCAGTAGAGCATGTGACTCTTGATCTCCCGTGTCATGAGTTCAAGCCCCACGTTGGGCATAGAGCTTACTTTAAAAAAAAAAAAAAAGTGTAAATCTGAAGACTAAATTAATGGGTATGAGCACTTGTAGATGAATGAATGAGGAGGGTGACTGGAGAGGCAGTAATTCCTTGACTCATTTCAGAGAAAATAGAAAAAGGGAGGTAGTGATAGACCCCAGGGTGATTAAAACTCAAGGCAGAAGCTTTGCTGAGTCAGTTATTCATTTAGTAAAAGCTTCAAGGGTGTTTATTGTTTGTCCAGTACTATTCTAGGCATAGGGAATAGTCAGTGAAATGAGGCTTTGCCTTCGTTGAATTTATATTCTAGAGGGGGGAGATTATTACGGTTCAAATGAACCTCTGGTGTTTGGAGTGAACAATCTCATCAGTATACCTTGCTTTCTAGTATCACATTAGGACTGTGCTTTTGGTTTGATTTTTGGTATGTGCCTGAAATTTTTAATGCAATCCAAAGCCTTATAGCATCTCCATCTTGATTGATGGCACTTCCAGTTGTTCCCTTCAGAGTGTGATTTCCCCCCTTGCTGCCTTCACCTTCTGGCATTCTGCCTGTCTTATCAACTGCTGGCTCTGTGAGTTATGATAATGCCCAGGCCTGGGAGCCGATGACACATTTAAGAGCTGGAGTCTCCAAGTTAACTCAGAATGAACGCTGCCAGTCCATAACTGATATTCAGGCACTTGAAGGAGTTTAATTCAATTTTGTGAAGCTGAGGGCTAACTGGATTCATCTTAGAATCGAGAGAGCCCCATTGAGCTGACTTCCACTGAGACCCAGCCCTTGACCTTGATGTCTAGAGAGTCGGCTCATGTGCTGACACATCGTGCGCAGGTAGTAAATGAACTCCCTTGTACTCTTTTGTTTCCTGTTCCCCTCATCTAGATAAGTAAGTCCTTTTGGTTTGGGTCAGTTTCTCATGGAGTCTCTCTTAAAAGTGTATTTCTCAGCGTCTTATCTAATCAACACCACAAGTTTCTCAGTTATTTTTAGCCTCTGGCTACCTGCATCTGCCCTGATAAGAAACTTCAACCCAATTCACTGTTAATTTATTCTGGAACACTTGAGAACTTGTAAATGTACTTTGCAGATAGCCATTGGCCTGGGGCTGTTACAGTTTGGGGAAACACTTTTGGTAGGGAAAGTGCATTGTCCATTTAAATGTGAGTGGGTATGCACCCAGCACTTTAGCGTGCATTGGTAGATGAGGCTTATAAAATCCCATTTTTCCCATAGTGGGCTTTTCATGGGGAGCTCTTGCACATACATGCCCTTTCCAGGTCTCAAAAGCTTCTCTATTCCTCTTACAGCCAACTTCTCTCTGCCTGAAAAATGCGACTACATGGATGAGGTGACATACGGGGAGCTGGAGAAGGAGGAAGCTCAGCCCATTGTCACTAAGTACAAGGAGGAGGCAAGGAAGCTGCTGCCCCCTTCCGAGAAGCGGACAAACCGCCGAAACAATCGAAACAAGCGCAACCGGCAGAACCGAAGCCGAGGCCAAGGCTACGGTGAGTCCTGGGGACCTGCCAGCCCCCACCCTCTGTGTGCTGTTGGTGCTGCGCACAGCGGGATCCCCAGCAGAGTCCGAGGACACCCAGTCAAGTCATAGGCAGTAAGGAAGTATCTTCTTTATGGAGCTCGTTCTTCCTATGTCCTGCACCCCCACCTTCTTATGCTTCACTTGATCTTAGCCAAATTTCCCATAATCTTTCCTTTTGCTTAAGGAATGCTTGTTTCCTTGAAAAGCGGTGCTTGACCTTCTCCTCTGTGTCGTTTTCATTTTTACATACGAGTGCCCCACTTTGTTTCCTACTCACTGTTGCAGTGTAGCCTAAGGATGTGTGCAATGAAATTGGGTTCTCAACTTAAGGTTTCTTGCTGCTTTGCCTGTTGGATCAACCCAGCTGTGTAGACCAGAGAGTGAATGCATTGTTATTCAGTAATTTTGGGGGGTTACAAAGTCAGGCTAATAGTAGAATTAATTCCCCTCCTGAATGTCTTGTTTGTCAGTGAACCCCACAGTGTGCATTCACTGCCCTTTAAAAATGTTGGTGTGTGTGTATAAGTGAACAAAATTCTCGAGTGCCTGCTGTGCGCTAGGCACTGGGAATACCAACTTCCTCCCGTAGACTACGAGCTTAGTATTTAGACTTTGATTTCATTGGTATAAAAGAATGCATCCAGGATATAGGATATCTGGGGTCCCTTCCAAGACTGAAGGTCCGTGTTTGTACGAATGGCAGTTTTTACTCCTGTTTCTAACTCTGCCATGTATCCTTTTGCCATCTTAGATGTTTTGCAGGAATTGGGGAGCTTCAAAAGCAAGGTGGCTTGGTTTTCTTGTGTCTCTATTCCTCTGCCCTCCCCCTTCAGACTCTTTAAAAAGCTCCTGGCTGGTGCTTTAATTGCCATTGTGTGAGCCTGACAGAAGCAGGCTTCCTATTCTCCCAGAATTGCCTTTGGCTCCGACTTTTTGATTTCCACCCAGATGTGGAGCCAGGACCCCACGCCAGCTGTCTGAGCGCGCTCTCCGTTTCTCTTCCAGTGGGCGGGCAGCGCCGAGGCTACGACAACCGGGCCTACGGGCAGCAGTACTGGGGGCAGTCTGGAAACAGAGGGGTGAGTGCAGCTCTCCTCCTGCTCCTCCCTCTGGGTCGTGATGGCCATTCCTATTGGCTTGGGGGAGCAGAGTGGTTTGGGCTGTTTTCTCAGGGCTTAGGGTTTTGCCCATTTAATGTGTTCCTCTGGAAGAATTTATTCTGGGAAGATTAAGCGTGTTGATAACACCAAGCTATGACGTGTGTCTCATTTAAAATGGGATAGGAGTGGATCATGATCCTGACAAGCCATAAATCTTCACTCCTCCTTTCCCAGGGTTACCGTAATTTCTACGATCGATACAGGGGAGACTATGATCGATTCTACGGGCGAGATTATGAGTACAACAGATACAGAGACTATTACAGGCAGTACAATCGGGATGTGAGTATCTTCTGGGGAGAGAGAGTGGGGGTGGCAGGACTAGAGGAACGAGTGTCATGCCTGTCCGTCCTTGGCCAGCTGTGGCTCTGAGTGATGGGGTTTCCCCTCTCTTCTAGTGGCAGAATTACTACTACCACCACCCCCAGGACAGAGACCGATACTACAGGAACTACTACGGTTACCAAGGGTATCGGTGAAGCCCCTGTTGTTCTCGCCTGTCAGCCATGAAGCTGAATCTCTAGGGGTGCCAGGCACCCCCCAAAACACAACCAAGGAAAACAGGGGCTGTTCGGGTGGGGCTGAGCTGCCGGGGAGGGGCGGTGGGGGGGGAGGGTGCGCAAGCGGGGGCAGGGGAGGGGGGAGGCGGAAACAACAAAACTGTACATTTTTTTTAAAAGTTTGTTGAAAAGAATATTGTCTTATTCTATAAAACATTTCAAACCTAGTTAGATATTTGTAATCAAAAAACATTTGCGCAGAAAGTGGCACTTAGGGCTGCCTGTCCTATATCCTGCAGTTGGACAGGAAAAGAACTGAAAATGTCACCCTTCTGACATTCTGAGGCAGCTGGCCTGGCAGCCAAGGAAGGGAGAGTGATGAGGTGGCGCGGAGAGGGTGGGCACGCATGTGAGGGCACTCTCTCCAGAGCAGGCAGGAGCGGGGACAGACGGACAGCTTGTGACTGGGGCAGTGAAAATAAACGATTGGCTCTTATCAATCACTTGCACCAACTAACCGTTTGTATTTTCTTTACCGACCTTTCCCTCTCGGGATATCTGGTCTGGTGGGCTGGGAGGCCAAAGTGTCCCTGTCTCCACTTCCCCATGCCTCGTGCTGTTTGGCTGAGGCGCGGAGACTACCAGTTGGGTGGTTCTGTTAGATGGCATTCCCAGGCCAAGGAAGCACGGGGACTGTTCGTGACCGCAGAGCAGAATAGCTTCCTCCCTCTGTGCGCCCCGTAATGAATTTCCTACAGAACCTCGAGGGAGAAGGGCATTGCCGCCTTCAGCCTGAAGATTGTGATTTTACCAGTCTCTACTCTCTGTCTTCCAAGCTCGAGACAGGCGGGAAGTCTCTGAAATCATCTCTGTTAGAGTATCTGTCCTCTTCTAGTGCGAGAGAAGGAACGGTTCTCAGGGTTTCAGCTCACACAGAAACGAAGCAGGATTCTTTTTGCTGCAGCAGGATATGTATATAGGTGAATCCTGTGGTGTGGGCTCCGGGGCCCAGGTGCTGAGAATAGCAACTATTTTATACAATGTGGAGGGCACAAGCCCTGCTGGTTTTTTTGATACACAGGTAGAGAGTGGATAGGAGGGGGGTGGGGGGTGGGAGGCAGCTCAGTGGGGCTGCCGAAACAGGGGAAGAGCGAGAATGGGAGCGTGTGTACCGTGTGCATGAGAAGGGGGCACCCCCTCCCGACTTCTTGAAACCGGATTCCTCCAGGGGTGCTGTCCCTGCGTGTCCCCAGAGAGGCCTCTAGCCAAGAGACTTCAGTTGGGATAGTTTTTGTTTGTGACTTTACCAACACCCTCCCAGTTCTTGACAAACAGCTTTAGGTGGCTGGGCTCAGGAATCGGGGGGGGGTACGGGAATGCTCTTTCAGCGCTCCGCGCTTCACTTGTAAGTCATCCTCCCGCCCAGCGTTGTGTCAGCCAAGAGCTTACTCCGCAAACACCACGTACAGCCCGGCTTGGGCTGCCCGCCGAGGCTTCACTGCCGTTTCCTCACCTGGGCAGTTCTCGGGTTAAAATTTTGTGCTGAGATTTGACCTTCCTCTCCCTTGGCCATCATTCCCTCCATGCAGCCCTCCTCTAGGCGTGCAGGCCCACACCCTAGTCCTCCAGTCACCCCTGACCCATACACCCTTCTGCCCCTCAAGTACCTCTGCCCCCGAGACTGGCGAGGGGTGCTGGTAGGACGTCGGCTTGCTCCTAATGATGTCCTTTCTGTTGGTGCCTGCTTCCTTGTGCCCTCATGGATTTGCGTGTGGCAGTGGGTGGAGTGATTGCATGAACTTTGCTGTAATCCACTAACTACTTATTAAGGGAGTCTGAGAAAGCTTTGCTCGTAGTGTGAGGCACGGAGGTAAAAACTGGAGCCCAAAGAAATTCCCGTAGGGCAAGATTATGTAACGATAGAAAATCGAATCTGAGGCCGAAGTTGCCATCTCTTTTCCAAATGTTCCGTCCTCCAGCGAATAGCATCTCTCTCTAGTCTCCGACGTGGTTTGTGGATGCTGGGCCCTCGGGGCGGGGGGGCCAAAGCTCAAGCCGTTTGGAGGTCGTCGGGGGTGGGGGAGGGCTAGGGGAGGGACTTGCTGTTAATTTCTGACACCAGAAAGTCATCTTTAAAAAAAAAAAAAAGCTGTTTTTCTGATGGATGGAGAGTGAAACTGCCACATCCTTGTTGGTTTAACCCAAGAGATCACTTACAACAACAGTAGATGTCTGGGTTTTGTTTATGTCTTTTTATTGTGAAAAAACGATGTTAAGGGGGGGAGATGTGGGTTACCAGGAGGGATCCCTAGCGTTGTTTTCCTTAGAGGGTTTGTTTAGTGTTTTATCAGACGTCTGTTGTAGTTGTTGTAGATGGAAACGCACACCACATGGAGCCTGTAAATGTTTTTGCACAACCTGTAAAGCATTCTTGGAAGTGGCCAGTAAAAAAGGGTTTTACCGTTTAAAAAAAAAAAAATGTAACTGTGTCATTGTTTACATCTGTAACTTTTTCCTCCCCTGTTCTCATTACATCCTGGCGAAAATGTAGGCACAGTAGCTTCCAGTTTTAGAATAAATAACCATTTGGATTGAATTCACCCTATCTCCTGTGGCTGCACTGACTGGGGCGGAGTGTGTCATCTGGGGGGATTGACTGATTGTTGATGCTGCTTTCTCAAGTTGTACTGGGTCCAACCAACAATGGCTTTCCTCTTGCATGGCTCTTCTTCCCTTCCTATTCTACAAATCACTTGGGAGCCGGCCATGCCTTCACTTGAGGGTTGTTAGCTCCCTTAGTGGCCTGCTTTCACTGAGCGCTTGAGCCATTGGAGTAGAAGAAAATAAATTGTAAGTCATGACCTCTCTGTACTTGGCCTATACTAAAACCAGTTGGATGCTTAAAGCTAAATGTAAGGTTCCATTTGGGGGCCAAATAAATTTATTTTTTTATTTTTATTTTTTTAAAGATTTTATTTATTCATGAGAGACAGAGGGAGAGGCAGAGGGAGAAGCAGGCTCCCAAGGAGCAGGGAGCCCGATGCAGGACTCGATCCCAGGACTCTGGGATCATGACTTGAGCCGAAGGCAGACGCTCAACCATCTGAGCCACCCAGGCACCCCAAATAAGTTTATTAATGAGTCATTACCACTTAGGAAAAGCCTTACTCCATGGAAGATGGTTGATGGGGGTTACTTCAGAGTAAATTTGGAGAATGAGAAGGTAACTTTAACAAAAGCACTATTGTGTTGCTAGCACTGAACTGATCCTAACTAATTTCTAATAAATGGTCAGGCACTTACTAAGGCTGAGATGCCACAGGCTCACAACCAGTGTGTTGAAAGATAGTGATATAAAAGATACAGATCCTGCTCTAACTCCTCTCTGTGTGGGACACAGATTCAGACCCCGGGAGCTTACAGCTTTGTATAGGTAGAGGCTATCCTTGATTTCAGTGTTTGCCCATTCTCTGGAATATTTAAAGTCAGTTTTATTTTTTTTAAGTTTTTTAAGATTTTATTTATTTGAGAGACTGAGAGCATGAGATGGGGGAGAGTCAGAAGGAGAAGCAGCCTCCCCGCCGAGTAGTTAGCCCAATGCAGGACTTGATCGCGGGACTCCAGGATCATGACCTGAGCTGAAGGCAGTCGCTTAACCAACTGAGCCACCCAGGCATCCTAAAGTCAGTTTTAGAGCTAATTAATTTTTTTCTTTTAAGATTTTATTATTTGAGAGAGAGTGAGATAGAGCCCAAGAGGGGGTAGGGTCAGAGGGAGAAGCAGACTCCCTACTGAGCAGGGAACCCGATGTGGGACTCAATCCCAGGACTCCGGGACCATGACCTGAGCCGAAGGCAGTCGCTTAACCAACTGAGCCACCCAGGCGCCCGCTAATTAATCATTTTTAATGGTTATTTATAGTTAATGCCTGGTCTCTGGTAACCTTTTTTTTTTTTAAGATTTTTTATTTATCTTTGTGTGAGAAAGCATGAGCGTGCACACAAGTGGGGGAGGTGGAGAAACAGACTGCTGAGCAGGGAGCCGATGCAGAACTGGATCCCAGGACCCTAAGATCGTGACCTGAGCCGAAGGCAGGTGCTTAACTGACTGAGCCACCCATCTGGTAACCTCTTAAGCCCCCTTTGTGCCCAAATAGGGCTGCAACCATTCACCCCCAATTTGATGAGTATGAAAATTGGAGCAGAAAAACTGAGCAGAGGCTTAAAAAACAAAACAACTAATATCAAGATTACACTTATTGAGCACTACTTTTCTGGCTTTTTACCAAGTCTGAGCTGATACGGAAATTTTCATTTACTGTCCTGGCATTCGCCCAACACTGTGATGCAGTAGAAAAAGAGGTTCTTAGTGTCTGCTCTGTATTGTTTGCTATTTAAGCATATATAGTACAATCATTCGTTAAATATTTGCATGCCAGCTATGTGCCAGACACTTTAAGGATGCAGGGATTAAAATAGACTTGATCCTGGGGCACCCGGGTGGCTCAGTCCTTTGATTTCAGCTCAGGTCATGATCTGATGAGACCAAGTCCTCCCGGCCCGCGTCCCCCCCGCCCAGCCCCCTGCGCTCAGCAGAGAATCTGCTTGGGATTCTCTCCCTCTGCCCCTCCCCCCCCAAGAATAAATAAATCAGTCTTTAAAAGGATAAAAAAGAACAAACCATCCGTTAAGGAATTTTGATGAAACACCAAGAAGGAACTAATGGAGACTCCTGAACAGAATGGGGGTAGGCCCCCACTTCAAGAGGGCAACCAGGTTACTTTCTCTGTTTCTTCATCTCTAGGATGAGGTAGGTAGATGACGTTCAGGACCTGTTAGGGCTCAGAAATTCATCAACAGCTGGAAAGCTGCTGTTCCTGAAAATGCCCCAAGTTCGTTGGGTGTCCCTAGACCTGTGGAGACATCCATAGAAGACTAAGTTCAATTCCTGGTAGAATGCCCTTTATTCCTTTGGTTTCCTCTCTGCATTCCTCTCCCCTTGCTTTCTCCTGTGCAAAGATGTGGGGAAACTGGGGGTGATGGCTATCCCTAATACCTCATATTACTGCTGGGCGGCTCCTTCCCCCCCCCCCAGAGTGTATCTTTTTTTTTTTTTTAAGATTTTATTTATTTATTTGACAGACCACAAGCAGGGGAAGCGGGAGAGGGAGAAGCCCCCTCAGCAGGGAGCCCGACGTGGGTCTCCATCCTAGGACCCTGGGATCAACGACCTGAGCTGAAGACACACACTTAATCAACTGAATCACCCACGTGCCCCGCCCAAAGTGTATCCCAACATAAAAGAGAAGCTGGCCTGGGCTTCCCCCAGGAGGGATCTGTCCCTGAATTTGGGGTATGTTGATAATGCATGAGGAGCAGACACCCTGGGACTGTTGTTACCTTCCCTGCCTTGGCCTCGGTCCCACCTCCATATGTTCACCCTTGGAAGGAAAAGCCTTCTAGAAAAGCATCCCAGGCTTGTAAACCGCCGCCAAGTCTGAGTCTGGGAGGCGCTCGTGAGACATTAAGCCTTGGTTTTGGCTTCTGGCCAGATGGCAAGCTGGGACCACTACGAAGATTGGTAGGCACAGTAGGGGCGGGGACGTTGCTTCTGGCGGATGTGACAGAGTGGGCCTGAGGGAGAAATGGGAACACAGCAAGCCCTACCAGGAAACCCAAACTGAAACAATTTTGGGCTTATCCAGCTCCTAGGGAGACCAGGAGGCGACCGAGGAACAGCGCCGGACACTGGCCGCACACTTCTGTTTACACCCCAAAGGGAGCCTCTGCTTGGCAAGCTGTAGAACCTACATTCCCTCGCAAGATCCATGCGACCAGCGCCTGCTACGCTGGGCTTGCAAGGGTCCTCTTGTCCCATGATCTTTGCTTAGAGCCACCCGTGTGCCATCACCTGGATCGGGGGGGACGTCGACTTTCAGACTCCGGGGTGGGTAGGAATGGGCATCGACTTGGCAAGGGCAGGGGCAGCCATTTTGAGACCAGATGAGCACACAAGAGACCAATTGAGAACTCTGGCTGCCTGGGGCCGCCATTTTAAATATGGGGCTAGCTCGGAAGCCCTGTACGGTGAAACCCAGTGACGTGGGGCTGCCATATTGGCGCTGGTCCCATGGCGGTGGCCATCTTGGAAAGGCACCCGCTGTGGGCGCGGCCATCTTAGAAGTAAAACCGGCCCCTTCGCAGGAACTGGAGCCGAGCTCCTCCCCTCCGTTCCAGAGTTCCTCGGCTGCGACTACCCTCGGAACCCCTCCCTAGATCAACCCTGTTCGGTCTGTTTTCATTTTCACTTGTGTTCAGTGCTTTCGCGCGCGCGTGCGTGTGTGTGTGAGTGCTCTCCGTAGCCTCTGAGTGTCTGTTGTAACTTAATTCTTCCACTTGAAACGCCCTCTCGCGCCCGCCATCCCCCCAATCCCGGCGATCTCCGATCCTAGACAATGTCTAACCTGATTTGACTGGCCCTATTCTTGGGGTCTGGCAAGCCTTTCACCTGCCGCACACACTCCCAGATCTACAGATTGATGATCCTCTCCCCAAGAACGCTTAACACAGGAGCTGTCCTCTGAGACTCTGGATGACTTTATTCTTCAAATGGCTTTACCCTTCTCATAGCTCCAGGTGAGACTGAGAGCAAGCACCCGGCCCATCCCTCTCTCCATTGTCTGAGCGGGTCACAGAGAGAAGCCGGCAGGACGCTGGCAGAGTCTGAACGGCCCTTCTGGGGATGGAGCTAAGGGGGCCCTGGGTCAGGGGGTACTTGGGGTCCGCCGCAGTGGGCGAGGAAATGGGGTCGACAGATGGTGAAGGAGAGCTTTGTGCTTCAGATAACCTCATAGGGTTGGACAAGGGCTAGGGATGGGATGCAGGGACCCTCAGGGGCTCACGACAGTTACTGACCTAAGGAAGGGCCTAGGAGAGGGAAAGGTTCAGAGCTTGTGCCGAGGGACAGGGCAACTCAGAGGAGGGCACAGAAGAACTTCTTCTCCCGGAAGGGGTTCTCCGAAGTGGGCACAGGGGTGATGAGGGGATCCTCACAGGCGTGGGCATCACAGTAAGTCATCAAGTCTGCTGCTGCCTTGGACACCTGGGGCACAGCCAGGAGGGGAATTGTTAGCCAGATCCCCTGAGAGGGACTGCAGCCTCCCTCCCCAAATGGGTTATCTTTTGCCATCTCTAGGGCTTCTTTAAGACAGTATTCTCTTCCCTCATCCCCCCACAGAGGCCAGGGGACAGCTGT
The DNA here is from genome assembly GCF_009762305.2 of Zalophus californianus. Classification (NCBI taxonomy): domain Eukaryota; kingdom Metazoa; phylum Chordata; class Mammalia; order Carnivora; family Otariidae; genus Zalophus; species Zalophus californianus. The sequence goes on along the minus strand of NC_045605.1, from coordinate 104,426,543 downwards.
CCTTACAGAGCCAGAGACTCCTCCCCTGATCGCAGGGAGTCCAGGAAAGAAAACATTTCTTAACCTGAGATTTGGGGACCTACAGCACAACTGGGCCAACTAATGGGACCCAGGGTCCGCCCACCTTTATCCGGCACAAGCTGGCTTCAATCTTAAGCTGTTCCACCATCTTGCGGGCTTGCCCAATACTCATAGTGCTGTTCACAGGGGTCTCCCCTTTCATCCTGGATAAAAGAGACGGATAGCTCAGAGCATGATGTGGGGGGGTGAGGGGCTGCATAATCTCATCTGAAGACACCCCCCCCCCGTGCTCCTTTTTCATCAGTCTTTACAAGACTGGGATCATATACCCCAATATATTGTTCCTCTTACCCCCATCTTCCAGTGGCCTTGCCCATCCCCGTCTTCCTGGGCTAAGGAAATGGAGAGGGTGGGATGAAATGCCCCCCAAACTCCCACATGGCCTGGGCCACAGATCATTAGGCATAAAAATGATTTAAGGCTTTTCAGCCCTTCCAGCCATGTGTGTTCCCAGCTTTGAAAGCGTCAGCCAGAAAAAGCCCCGCCCTGATGAGGACACATAACACCCCCTGCCCCCTTGAGCCCCAGGGGGAAGAAAAGCAGGATCTTCCCTACTCACCTGAGGCCACAGGCAGCAGCAGCCCTGGGGAGTAGTCAGTGGGGTGCACAAAACCTGCCTGAGATGGGTGCCCCACCTTGCAGGGAGTTGCAGCTGAAAGTATCTGCTGCAGCAGCAGAAGCAGCTAATACAAAGAAGTCCACTGGGGAGGTCAGGTCAGAGGTCTGTCGGGGGCTGGTCCCAGTTCCTGCAGCTCAAGCACTGCCCAGACGCTGGTACCTGAAGGATGAAGGATGCTAGAAGGAGCTGCTCAGATCCTGGAGCATACCAACTGCCGGCCAGTGGGGGAGCCTGGCTGCTGTCTGCAGCCCCTACGCACACCCCCCACTGTGAACTGTCTCACTGGATGCCCTTCCCCCATTGCAGGCATTCTGAATCCGGACTAGGACGGAGCTGGAAGGAGCTGAGGTCCAGGCAGACTGCCCCCCCCCCCGCCTTAAGTGGGGTGGTCTGGACCTGTGACATCGCCTGCAGTGGAGTCTTCTGGTTGCGGGGGACCCTGCTCATTTGAAAATCTGACATCAGCTGGGCAGTCACCCCCCTCCTCCCTCCTCCCTCCGCTCTGACATAGCATGTAGCACCTGAATCTTCTTTTCTTTCCCAGGGACCCTCCATTCCCTATAACCAGGAAAATGTGATGAGCTACAGGTATCAGCTTCTAGATCACCAACCACTTCATGTTCTAGCCACAAGTGACTCGAGTGGAAGATCCAGGGGCAACAAGGTACGTCAGGAAGATGCCTAAAGAACAAGGAGAAGCTGGGGGAAAAGAGGTGTGCAGATACCAGATCAAAGAATCGGACAAAGAAGAGGTAGGGGGCACTGTGGGGAAAGTCTTTGGATGTTTCTTGAAATAGATGAGCTCCCAGGGTGGGTTTTGGAGTGTGGGTATTTGTTTGAGAGATTACATCCCAGGCCTGCAGGGTTGTGCTTGGTGCTGTGTGGAATGCGAAGATGTACACAATATTAATCTTACCCCCTGAGAGATTTTATTTGGGGTGAATAGTCATATACAAAATAGAAGGTACCGTCTGCCAAAATCTAGTGTACATAACGCGCTGCGGGGATTCCGAGGGAGAGTCCAGTTAGGCTCAGAGGAGGTCGATCACATTCTAAATGCTGGAGACAAAACAGGGAGCTGAAATGCTGTCACTCTTGTGATAGGGGCCAGCCAGCCGGTCAGCGATGCTCTCTGCCTTGGACGCCTAGGGGTCCAAGGAGCTGTAGGAGATAGAAACCAGCGCCAGCTGGATGCCCGCCCTTCTCCCCCTTTGCGGGGGTTTAAATGGCTGGTGGTGAAGGTGTGGGTGGAGGGCCCGGATTGCGGCCTCGAGGGGCAGGCTGAAGGGGATGCTGCTGACTCATAGCGTGCCCTGGGGCCTATCTTGAGGCCTGGGGGGAGGCGCCGGTCCTCTTGGGTCTGGGAAAGGGACGGTAGGGAGGGACCGTACGCAGCGCGCCGAGGTGGGAAACCTGCCGCCCGGCAGGCCCCGCCCCTTGCGCCGGGCCCCGCCCTGGAATGAGGTCCCGCCCCCAAGCCACAAAGGCGGCCGGCGAAAGGGGGCGGGGCTTCCTCGGGAGGCGGAAGTCCCTTCTCGCCGTTGCCTCAGCAGCCCGCGAGCTGGTGAGTCTGCAGAACCGCGGCGGCTGGCGTGCAGGTTTCCCTGCTGGCGCGGTTAGGTGGGGGCTCCGGACGCCGCGCCCACCGCCAGCCGGAGGGGCTGCTGGCGGGGGGGTGGCCGTTGGCAGCAGGACGCCCTGCCCGGCGTCGGGCGCGGCCCTGTTGTCGGGGAGCGAGCGCAGCTCTGGGAGAAGAGGAGAAACTCGGGAGGTGCCTGTGGCCGCGCTTAGGCCGCCGGCTCTGAGTGCGGCGGTACGACCCTAGGCCAGTCGCGCATTCTGTCGGTGCAGCCAGCTGGCGGTGTGGACTCGGTGTCGTCATGTGTGTAAAAGCCCTTTAAGGTGCTCAGCCTCTGTATTTTATATGTTGTTGTGAATGAGTATCAAGGTGGCCTGTCCCAGAATCAGGTGTCCACAAGCCAAGTTCAGCTGAGTTGTTGGGGCGGCGGGGCCGAAGAAAGCACAGTGAAGGAAAAGGGAAGGGGTAACTGGTTGAGAAACGCAGTCATCTGGAGAAAAGCCACATGAAACAAAGATTTGGCTGGGTTTGGCGATCTCTGGTTCCACAAAGCCCGTCCAGTTTTAGTCTCCCCCTTCCCTGGGAAAAGAGCCATTCTTCCCCCCTCTCTGTCTTTTTCCAGGAACCACCAGCTGCTTCATCCCATGGCCAAGGGTGGCGTCCAGGTGGCAGAGCAGCTAGGAACTCAAGGCCTGAACCTGGGGCCAGACACTCTGTACTCCCTGCCATGGTCAATGACCCACCAGTCCCTGCCTTACTGTGGGCCCAGGAGGTGGGCCACATCTTGGCAGGTCGTGCCCGCAAGCTGCTGCTACAGTTTGGGGTGCTCTTCTGTACCATCCTCCTCCTGCTCTGGGTATCTGTCTTCCTCTATGGCTCCTTCTACTATTCCTACATGCCCACAGTCAGCCACCTCAGCCCCGTGCATTTCTACTACAGGTGAGAGGGGTCTTCTACCAAAGTAGAGGGATTTTTTGAGAGAATTGCTGTCAGGGCCTTAGAGCTTACTCAGTTCAACCCCCCTCATTTCCAGAGGAGAAAATTTGAGCCCTGTGTGTTTATATGACTTCTTACCTTTCACAGCCCAAGGCTGAGGAAGTTCTGGGTTGGTAGGGCTCTAAGGTCCTAGTTCTACCTCTGGTTACTGAAATTTGATAAAAAGAAGAAGAAAATTCCCCTTCTAGACTGTCACTGTGAGGATCAGTTCTGTTTGCGTTGGGTCAGATCTCGCTCAGGGCTGCTGTAGACCTCTTAACCAGCCAGATCCCTTGGGTCATCTCAGAACTAACTTGGCCTTCGGTAGAAAAGGTATTAGGAAAGCAGCAAGTTGCCTTGTACATGACTTTCTCCTACTCCCGATAAACCCGCACAATAGAGATTATGGAAACATAAGGTGAGAGGGTACATAAAGTCCCAGAGTCCTGCTTCTCACCTGGGGCCTCAGTTCCTTCTGATTTTACAGACCTTGCCAAATTCTCTCCCTTTCTCTTAACGGTGGCAGTAGGACCAATCAAGGGATGCTGATAGGGGCATTGTTATCAATGGTCCAAAGTCCTTTTTTGTTTTTTCCTGTCTTCAATCTCTGATCATGAATTGTACTTTCTTAAGTCACAGCTACTTAAACTTTTAGGAGGCATGATCTCATGAAAACTTCTGCCCTTCTGCTGTAAAAACATGTATGCACGGGGGCACCTGTCTGGCTCAGTTGGTAGGGCACATGACTCTGACTCTTGATCTCAGGGTCGTGAATTCAAGACCCATGTTGGACGTAGAGCTTACTAAAAAGTGTGTGTGTGTGTGTGTGTGTGTACACACACACACACACGCATAAATGCACGCCCATGTGTAATTTTGCTTACAAGTTGAGATTTGTGAGCCTCTTAAAGACCATCTGTGGGGGCACCTTGGTGGCTCAGTCAGTTAAGTGTCTGCCTTCGGCTCAGGTCATGATCCTGGAGTCTCGGGATTGAGCCCCATGTCAGGCTCTTCGCTCAGCAGGACGCCTGCTTCTCCCTCTCCCTTTCTCACTCTCAGATAAATAAAATATTTAAGTTTAAAAAAAAAAAAAAAGACCATCTTTGGATTCCTTGGGAGGAATTTTCTCAAACTAGGCCCCAGAATCTGGGGATGGGACCCAGGAATCTGCTTTGTTGTTGTTGTTTTTTGTTTTTGAGAGAGAGAGAGCATGCGTGCATGCCCGTGAGTAGGTGGGGGGGCAGAGGGAGAGAGAGAATCCCAAGCAGAGTCCATGCCCAGTGGGGAGCCCAACACAGGACTTGATCCGAACGAAGACCCTGAGATCACGACCTGAGCCGAAATCAAGAGTTGGAGCTTAACCGACTGAGCCGCCCAGGTGCCCCCAGGAGTATGCATTTTTATCAAGCTTCCCGAGTGAGTCTTTAGAAACACTTCAATCTGAAACTGTGCAACTTAAGTGTTCATTGAGTCCCGTGTAAGAATTTCCACTCTTAACGAGAGGAAATAAGCTAAAGTAGCAAGAAGAGAATGAAAGAATTGTTCAGGTGTCTTGAATCTCCTGGCTGCATTTGTTTTCCATCTCTCTCTGACAGAGGGAAGGGTACCTGTTCTGGAAGAAGGGATGGGGGACAAGAGGGAGCCCTAGGGGCCAAGGAGGTGTACGGACAGGTAAGGCAGACTCTATAACTTAGTGGAGTATCATCCCCATTCTCATCTAGGACTGACTGTGATTCCTCCACCTCCTTACTCTGCTCCTTCCCTGTTGCCAATGTCTCGCTGGCTAAGGGTGGACGTGATCGGGTGAGTATGGGAGCTGAAGAGACGTTTCATTAGCGCTTTGAAGACTTGAAATCAGAGGGATTGAGAAAGACCTGGCGAGCAGGGATTGAGTAATAGAGACTCAGAGGAAGGCTCTCAAGGAAAGGGAGGTTAAAGAAAAAAGTCTGAACCGTGTGGATCATTCTTTCCTGCCGCAGATGTTAGCAGTGCCCTTCTCAGATTGTTTCAGGCAGGAGATGTGGTTTTAGACCTCAGTGAACCTAAATCTGCTATTTCACTGGACGAGGATGGAATCCACCCAAGAGTTTGGAAAGCCTGTATGTGAAATTATGAAACTCTTGACAAATCTGTGTGATCTGCCACTACAGAGGGTGCTGTGCCAGGGGATGGGCCAGATGCCAGTAGGACTTCAGCGAACCCGGAAGCCCTGGGAAATGCAGAATGGGAGTGCATCTGTTTATAATAGGCAAGCTGGTGGAGGCTCTGAGAAGAGAGGAGGATCCCTGCATGCTTCAAAGGACCGTTGGAGCATCCACATCGTTTTTGCTCACCAGAGTTTTTTGAGTTATTAGCAACGTAATTCATAGTAATCAGCGGTCACACGTACTAAGAATGTTTAAATCATCTGAAAAAAAAAATTTTTTAAGTGGTTCGTGGGAGGACACTGCCTGACACAGGATAGACCTAAATGGTCACTGAAGGGAGGAGTGTAAGCTGTAGCATCTGGGGGCCTCTGGGATTGGTGTTTAGACTGGCCTTGTTTGGCAGTACGAATAGCCTGCTATGTGTGTCCTGTGACCGCTTCCACTTGACCAGGAGGTAGCCATACACCATCAAGAAGACTTACCAGGTCTGAAGAATTGGGTCCCAAATGGACGTAGTGACGTGGAAGGCTGGATATTGTAAGACAGAGATTTATCCTTTTATTTATTCTTTTTATTTGAGGTGTGGGGAGCAGACGAAGAGAGAGAATCCTAAGCAGGCTCCACGCCCAGCTTGGAGCCCAACAAGGGGCTTCGATCTCCCCACCCTGAGATCATGACCTGAGCCAAAATCAAGAGTCGGACGCTCAACCGACTGAGCCACCCAGGCGCCCCGAGATTTATCATTTTAATCCAGCTACTCAGAAAAGGAGTTTGGAGATTATTACAGAATCTTCTGTGAAGATACTGATTCGATGTGCTTTTGTGGCCAAAAATAATAATAAATAGACTATGCTGAGAGGGAGCTAGAAACAAAGCTACAGTCCAGCCACATACTACAATATGTCTGCCCCTGAAATGGTACCTACCATTGTGTGGCTGCCTGTTGCAGAGATCCTAATGGTGATTCAGGGAGCCTAAAAATTGGGTGTGAAGCTGCTGGATGAGGAAGGAAGGGAAAGATGAAGGGTGAGGGGAGATCCAGTATCAGGGACTCCGATCAGGGTCGTTCCTGATAATTAAAGCAGGTTGATCATTTTGTCCATTTACAGTGAACGTTTAGGAAGGAAGGAATAGAAGAAATAATATGTCTATTTTATGTGTAACACTGCTAGAAGATGGGATCCTGCTTTCCAGGAGCTCACAGGATTGATAGAGAAATCTATATGCTGCATTAGGTAGCAAAGTGTAAGACGCAGCTTCTGCATTTCAGAAGAATTTGTGAAGAATTTGAGGGATCAGTGTGAGACTGTGGAGATGGCGAGGCTCAAAGTGGACCTTGTAAGGAGGTGTGGACGTTGTGTGGGTAATGGGGGAACAGAAGGAGAATCTGCCCATCAGATGTGAACAAAGGCATGGAGTCATTCACAAGCTTCTGGTGGTTGAGTCCGTGGATCCTGTTGGAGGAGATGATGTTTGTTTAGACAGAATTACTAGTTTAAAAACCTATATAAAACAGCTTTATTGAGAGAAAACCTACATACCATAACAGTTCGCCCACTAAAAATGTATAGTTCAGTCGTTTTTAGTGTATTCACAGAGTTGAGCAGCCAGCACCCCAATTAATTTTAGAGCATTTTCGTCACCTCCAAAAGAAACTCCCACCCGTTAGCTAGCAGTCACTCCCCATTTTCCTCCAACCCACTGAGAGAACTACCTATTAAAATGTTTCAGGGGCACCTGGGTGACTCAGTTAAGCATCTGGCTCTTGATTTCAGCCCAGGTCATGACCCTGAGAAGGGCCCTGAGAGATCGAGCCCCACATCAGGCTTCGTGATAAGCATGGAGCCTGCTTAAGACCGTCTCTCTCCCTCTCCCTGTGGCCCTCCCCTGCCCTTAAAAAATGTTTCAATGAACTCAGGGAAGCAGCTGGCTTCATCTGGCCTCTTCCAGGGCTTAGAATCTCATGGAATCCGTTTTTTCAACAGATAATTTCATTCTGAAAATAAGAATCTGTACAAAAAAAGACTTTAATCAGTGGTTTTCTACTGTTTACCCTAGTGATAGTGCTCAGAGCACCCGCAGCCATATCTGGATTTGGGGGGTGGCTCACTGTGGGCTTTTTTTTTTTTTTAACCCCATCCCCTCTGTTTAAAAACAAAAGCTTTACTCTTGCCCCTGTGATTCTTGTGTGTCACCCTGAGGAGGGTCATGCTCATATAAGAATAATTGAATAAAGGATTAGAAGAATATAGCAATGGTCAGGAAAAACCAGGGTATGTTTCGTGGCAAATCTTTAACCTTTGGAGGTTAATCCCAGTGAAGAAGCCTTCCCACTAGGAGTCTCAGGGTTCTTTCCTTTCTTTTCTTTTTTTTTTTTTTTTTAAGATTTATTCATTTTATTTTGAGAGAGTGAGAATGAGAGAGAGAGAGAGCACATGAGAGGGGGGAGGGTCAGAGGGAGAAGCAGGCTCTCCGCTGAGCGGGGGAGCCCGATGCGGGACTCGACCCCGGGACTCCAGGATCATGACCTGAGCCGAAGGCAGTCGCTTAACCAACTGAGCCACCCAGGCGCCCGAGTCTCAGGGTTCTATCAACAGAAGCAAGGTAAGGGACCCAGAGTGACAAAGCTGATCTGCAGCGATGGTGACCGGGAAGGGTGACTTTGGAGTTGGTGCGCACTGCTACAACTTGGTTAATTAATAACGTAAGGGAAGGCAGGCTGGGCCCAGGGGTATGGCCTCATGGGGACAGAGGCCTGAGTCACAGATGGCCCAGTTGGCAACATGACGGTTCACTTTTGGGAGAAAAAAAAAAAAAAGTGACACAGCCTTTTCTCAGAACAGAGCGACTCTGATTCAGCCAAGTCACAGGATACTGCTGATCTCAGAAGTGGGAGGGACCCGGCCACCACAAGAGGGCAGCACCTTCCTGGGATGAGAGACTGAGCGGCCTGCTGTGCTAGCCAAGGGATGGGGGGGTGGCAGTGTTTGGAGGGAGGGGGGGAGATGGATCAGAGACAGTACAATTTGAAATATATATATTTTTTGAAAAGAGATGGGGGCTACCTTGGGCAGGTGCTGATGTATGGACAGCCGTACCGCGTTACCTTAGAGCTTGAGCTTCCAGAGTCCCCTGTGAATCAAGATTTGGGCATGTTCTTAGTCACCATTTCATGCTACACAAGAGGTGGCCGAATCATCTCTACTTCTTCGCGCTCCGTAAGTTTTCCTGGCCTGTCTGGGAGGGTGCAGAGGTGACAGCCGATGTCAGAACATCTGGGTAGGGCCTCAGGAGAAAACGTCCTAGCTCTGAGGTCACAGACTCATCAGGACAGGAAAGAGGAGTCAGTTTACCAAGCCAGACAGACACCCTATATATCTGATGAGCGTGTCCAGCTTTGGGGGAAAGTCTGAAGAGTGGAGCCAAAATGGGGTTCTTTAGGGCCCCAAAGATCTGGAATCCTCAGAAACATACCAACTGGGGGGGGGCGGGGAGAAAGAAAAATACTAGCTGAGAGACAGCTTCTTTAACCCCTTGGTTACAAAGCATTACCTACAGGGCATGTTAGTAATAGTCCCGTAGCAAGACTAGTTTGGATTCGATGAAGAAATGTACAGTGTTTATGAGCCCATAGTGGGTCTTCAATAAATACTACGATTCCATTCTTACATGAATTATCAACAGAGCCACATGATGAAGCAAATCTCTGAATGTCTACATGGAGAAAATTTCAGGTGGTGCACTGAAACTTAGTCCATTCTGGATGGTAGAACTGCTTGGGGGAAAGATCAGAGACCGTGTGGGGCTTGACCTGTGCAGGTTCTTCAAAGAGGGGAATGGAGACATGGTCAGGCAGGACAGCCTGTTACTCAAGCAGCTGGAATGGTTGGGCCAAGGGTAGTAGGGGGAGCGTGGTAGGAGGTGAAAAGGAGGGAGCGGGGGACCGGAGGAAGAAGCCGGCTTCACAGACCGCTCAGGAACCTCGGTTGAGGGGTGGGTAGGGCTGTGGAAATCGGGGGGGAGGGGTACCTGTCCCCAGCCTCTCCCTCCTGGCCCTGGCAGGTGATGTTGCATTACCGCTCAGACCTGCTCCAGATGCTTGACACGCTGGTCTTCTCCAGCCTCCTGCTGTTTGGCTTTGCAGAGCAGAAGCAGCTCCTGGAGGTGGAGCTCTACTCGGAATACAGGGAGAACTCGGTAAGGGAGTGAAGGAAGACTAGAGACCGCTCTCTCCATGGGCCCAGGGTTCTGCCTGAGGAGCCTCTGGGCTCGGTCAGCCACGGAGATGTTGGGAGTGGGGCTTCACATTGGGCTGCTAAGGATCGATCGTGGCCTGACCCTCCCCGCCCGTCCACAGTACGTGCCGACCACCGGAGCGGTCATCGAGATCCACAGCAAGCGCATCCAGATGTACGGGGCCTACCTCCGCATCCATGCCCACTTCACCGGGCTCAGGTGAGGCAGCACTTGGCAGCTCCCGCGGGAGCTGTCCTTAAGTGAAACTAGCTTGCATTTTCCTAGAAATAATTTCTGGGACGTGAGGAGGCTAGTGCTGTCCGGTAACTGCCACCCTCTACCTGCCACAGGTACCTGCTGTACAACTTCCCGATGACCTGTGCCTTCATAGGCGTCGCCAGCAACTTCACCTTCCTCAGCATCATCGTGCTCTTCAGCTACATGCAGTGGGTGTGGGGGGGCATCTGGCCCCGACACCGCTTCTCTTTGCAGGTCACAAAGGACCTCCTCCCCCTCCCCTTCGTGATCCTTCTTTGACTGAGGAGCGGGCTGGGGCGTGGCCAGGGCTGGGGCCCCGAGTGCCTAGATCACACTCTCGGCTCCCTCCTTTCTCCCGCACAGGTCAACATCCGGAAAAGAGACAGTTCCCGGAAGGCAGTGCAGCGAAGGATCTCTGCCCATCATCCAGGTAGACAGGACGGGAGGGGAGCGCCTGTGTTACCCAGTATAAAGCTTTAGGCCCTCACAGCGGGGCTGAGGGGCAGAGGGCAGGCTGGAGGAGGTGAGCTTGGCCCCGCTGCCTGGGTGCAGCCGCGGTAGCCCTGCCCCGTCCTCTACCCACTTTGGGGGCACAGGGCCCCAAGGCCAGGAGGAGTCAACCCAGCTGTCAGACATCACAGAGGACTGCGAGAGCCCTGAAGATCCCCCGGGGGCAGGTATGTGTCGCAGCCTGCCCACCCACCCTCCCCACAAGTCCTCAGTTGTCCCCTTCAGCCTCGTCTCATCTGACCTCTGCCTTCCCCCTGTGGCTGCAGAGGGTCAGCTCCCTGAGGAGGAGAAAGCAGACCAGCGGCCCTTGAATGGAGAGGAGGAGCTGGAGCCAGAGGCCAGTGATGGTGAGGGGCGCTCAGCGTGCGGGTCTTGGTGGAGTGGGGGCAGCATGGGCGTAAGGGAGGACATTATATTGGTTGGGGGAGAAGAGCCCCTGGTTACTTAATTTCCCATTTGGGATTTTGTTTCTCCCTCCTCTGGGCCAGGTTCAGGCTCCTGGGAAGATGCGGCTTTGCTGACGGAGGCCAACCTGCCTGCCCCTGCCCCTGCCTCTGCCCCTGCCCCGGAGACTCTGGGCAGCTCTGAACCCTCTGTGGGCAATCTCCGACAGCACCCCACCTGCTCTAGTTCCTGAAGAGAACAGGGCAGAGTCCTGACATTCCAGTCCTTTCTCACCTGACCCCTTCCCCAATAAACTATTTTCATGCCAGTTGCTTGCCTGACTCCTTGAAATGGATTCAGGGCCATTTGAGAACCCTGTGCTCCCCGGGCATCCTCCCTGCCACCCTCCATTGGAGGAGGTTGTCTTGCCGGGGGCTGCCTGCCGACGGGGAAGGCCTCCAGACCTGGACTGTCCTAGGTACAGCTGTCTCCATTCACAAGCCTAGAAAGTCCAAGGAGAGAAAACCTACCCGGCCTACTCCATCCACGTGACTCTGGGGAGGGGGATCGTGTAGGGCGGGTCTGGAGAGCCGGGCTGCATCATTCTGGCCCCTGCACCCCTCCCTTTCTCTGTCCATTGGGAGGCAGAAGACAGGAAATGACTGCCATGGATGTGGTATGATTTCTACCGAAACAGCATTTTGTAGCCCAGGCCCCATGCGGTCAGTTGTTTTCTTCTCTGATACCAGCCAGGTGGCCCTCTCTCCTCACCCCTCCACGTAGCCTCAGCCCTCTGATCCTCTGCTCCTGGCTGCCGGCCACATTCCACTCCCGGCTCCCAACCCAGGCATCCTGGCCTCCAGATGAAACAGCTGCTGTGCCCCCCACCCCCCATCCCTGGCCCCGTGACTCAGGCTCTCTGAAGGGACCAGCCCGCTTCTTGGCATTCACCGGGAAAGGGGGGGGCAGGGGAGGGGGCCTAGGTGGTGACATCATAGTGGAAGGGTATAAAAGCTTCGAGCCAAAACAGAATTGAAATCTGAAGACACTGACAAGACCTGCCTTCGAGCCTGTGCTCCCGGGGTCACCCCGGCCGCACCCCCACAGACCTCTGGTCGGAGATTTGCACCGCCGCGAGACCTCCCCGCCGGTGAGGGGCTCCTGGGGGCCAGGGAAGGGGAGGGGTGGGAAAGGGGGGGAGCGGCCAGGGACTGGTGTTCCTTCGACAGGTAGGGAGGATTCCAGGGTCCTTAAGTTTCCCCCTTCTATTCCATCTCTTCGTTCTCCTTTCTGTGCGCTTTCGGGTTTTTGCGTGTGTCGCTGACTGATAATTGTTTTACTGAGATCTTTTCTTTGGGTGGCAGCTGGGAATTATTCCACCTTTCTTCCCCAGGCTGAGTAAATCATTTCCTCTTCTTTTCCCCTCCAGCACTTTGCTTATTCATTAACTGTTTCTCGGACTTCACCATTGCCGGTCACACACCCATCTCTCGGGGCAGCCCACATTTGTACCCCACCCCCGGCCCTCCGAAACCGAGTCCATAGGCTGTTCAGAAGTTGGTTGACAAATAAGTGTGTCCACCTCCTTTCCTCCTCTTTCCTCTTCTCTTCTTGGGCCCCAGCTCTGTGTCCCTGTCCCCAGAGATTTTGTTGAGGGAGGGGGCCTCAAAGGCACGGGGTCTGGACAGCCTTTTCCTCTTCACCTCCTTCCCTTCCAGACCCCATGCTGGACTCTCCCTGCCTTCTGTGGCTCCTGGCTGTCACCTTCTCCTTAGTGCCCAGAACGCGGCCCTTGGCCCCTCAAGACCTTACGGAAGAGGAGGAAGATGAGACATCACGGCCACCTCTGCCGGCTGTCCTCTGTGACTACGACAGTTGCCGCCACCTGCAGGTGCCATGCAAGGAGCTGCAGAGGGCTGGGCCCGGGGCCTGCCTGTGCCCCGGGCTCTCCAGCCCTGCCCAGCCTCCTGCCCCGCCGCGCCTGGGAGAGGTGCACGTGGTGGCCGAGGCCGGCAGCGCGCTGGTGCACTGGTGTGCACCCCCCTCCCCGGTCCACCAGTACTGGCTGCTGCTTTGGGAAGGCGGTGGGGCTACCCAGAAGGGCCCCCCGCTCAACGCCACGGTCCGCAGAGCAGAACTGAAGGGACTAAAGCCTGGGGGCATTTATGTCGTTTGCGTGGTGGCTGCCAACGGGGCTGGAGAAAGCAGCGTGCCGGGGGCAGGTGGGGAGGGCCTCGAGGGGGTGGGTGGCCCTGCTTTCGGGCCCTGCGGCAGGCTGGCCATGCCCCCCAGGCCCGTTACCCTGGTCCACACGGCCGTAGGGGTGGGCACGGTCCTGGCCCTGCTGACCTGCTCTGCTCTGGTCTGGCACTTCTGCCTGCGCGAGCGTTGGGGCTGCCCCCACCGGCCAGCCTCCCCACCAACAGCAGGGCTCTGAAGCAGCCCGGGTGCCTCTCGGGCCCAGCTGAGCCCAGACTTGCAGAGGAGAGCTCTGCCCAGACTCCCCTGGGCAGCCCGGGCGCCAAAGTAGAAGGCCAGGCGCCTGGGGCCCCAGCTGAGTCTCGGTGCTCAGCCTGAGAGCTTGTTCAGGTCCCAAACTTTCCGTCCTGCTCCAGGCTGAAAGGAACAGAGGGGGATTGGCAACTTTTTCCTTAAAGGACCGGAGAGTAAATAACGTAGGCTTTGCAGTTCCAGAGGATAAAATCAAAGATAATATGTAGGTGCTTCTATGGCCATGTAACCACGTAAAAACGTAGAAACCATTCTTAGCTCATGGGCCTTTTCTTTTCAAATCAGGCTCTGGCCATATTAGGCCTATTGGCTGTAGTTAGCTGATCCCAATCCCGGTCATAGGCCCTCAAAAGGGCCCTGTCACACTGGTGGCTTCGGTGGGATTTCGAGAACAAATTGCTTCAGGCAATTTGGAGTTTGGGGCAACACCACTCCCTCTTTTACCTTTCATTTCGATATTGAAGATGGGCACACCTGAGTCGGAAGCCACCTGTGTCTGACGTGGGTGAAGATAAATGACTGACATGGGGTGGAGAACCAAGGACTGCCTAAAACTGCTGTCCGGGGCATTTCCCAAGTCCAAGGATTTCCCCCACTTTCCCTCAATCTGTGTCTTTTGTATATTCACTGTACCAACATTAAAGGAAATATAAAACGAAGATATTTTCATTTTTCCTGACCCTTTTCATTTCCCTGTCTTGGTTTTGGCTCAGGTCATGATCTCAGGGTCATGAAATCGAGCCCTGCGTCAGGCTCCGAGCTGGGTGTGGAGCCTGCTTGAGATTCTTTCTCCCTCTGTCCGCCCCCACCCCACCCCTGGCCAAGTAAATAAATAAAACCTTTAAAAAATAAAAAACAAATCAACTGGATGTAGAGAAGTCTGAGTTGCGGGCACCTGGGTGGCTCAGTTGGTTAAGCGACTGCCTTTGGCTCAGGTCATGATCCTGGAGTCCCAGGATCGAGTCCCACATGGGGCTCCAGTCCCACATCGGGCTCCCTGCTCAGCAAGGAGTCTGCTTCTCCCTCTGACCCTCTTCCCTCTCGTGCTCTCTATCTCTCATTCTCTCTCTCTCAAATAAATAAATAAAATCTAAAAAAAAAAGAAAGAAAAATCTGAGTTGCTACAGAGTATAATCCTCATTTTTGCTGGTCCTACAACTTTTTTTTTTTAAGATTTTATTTATTTATTTGACAGAGATAGACACAGCGAGAGAAGGAACACAAGCAGGGGGAGTGGGAGAGGGAGAAGCAGGCCTCCAGCTGAGCAGGGAGCCCGATGCGGGGCTGAATCCCAGGACCCTGGGATCATGACCTGAGCCAAAGGCAGACGCTTAACGACTGAGCCACCCAGGCGCCCCTGGTCCTACAACTTTAAATTATAGAACTAACATTTATATGAATTTCAAATACTGCTGAAGAATACAAAAGAAAGTTCCTCTTTTCCTCAAGAGGTAATTACCCCTTGCAGAGCAGATTTTTATTCAATGTCGATATTCTCTTTGTTCACTCAATAGATGATGGACAGCATTCCATGCTGGTAAATCATAGCCTCCTTGGTGATGTTAAAGGCGGTGTAACTTTCCAGAGAAGGATGCTCTTTGACTGATAGAAGCCATCGCTCTTTAGTGGCACATTTGTCTTCAGTGTTTGCTATGGGCATCTTTATGTATCCTCACATTTGTGTATTTCTATAGGGTGCTTACCTGGAAGTAGATGAAAGATGCAGTATGGGGCGCCTGGGTGGCTCAGTCGTTAAGCATCTGCCTTCGGCTCAGGTCATGATCTCAGGGTCCTGGGATCGAGCCCCACCTTGGGTTTCCTGCTCAGCAGGGAAACTGCCTCTCCCTCTGCTCCTCTCCCCTGCTGTGCTCTCACTGTCTCTCTCAAAATGAATACATAAAAAGTCTTAAAAAAAAAAAAGACACAGTACCATACAATTAATGATTTTTTTAAAAGATTTTATTTATTTATTTGAGAGAGAGAGAGCCCAAGAGGGGGTAGGGTCAGAGGGAGAAGCAGACTCCCCGCCGAGCAGGGAGCCAGATGTGGGACTCGATCCCGGGACTCCGGGATCATGACCTGAGCCGAAGGCAGTCGCCCAACCAACTGAGCCACCCAGGCGCCTCCTGATTTTTTTTTTTTTTTTAATCATTGGACCTCAGGATAAATGAGGTGTGTTAGAACTAACATACTAAGAACTTAGTGTGTTATAACACTTAACCTCTCTACCACACCACGCTGTAGTGAATGCTGTGTCCCTGTTTTATTTGCTTCCGGTATTTCCTCAACATTTATTCATTTACAAATGAGGGCCCAATCTCATTATTCAAGACATGCTCTGCATGCATTCTCATTTACTCTTCACAGTCTTTCCAAGAGATAGAATCACTTGGGAGGAGATGAGAAATTTGAAGTTCTAAATGGTTTGGAGCTACAAGTAAGGAGTTGAGTTAGGATGCCCAACTCCAAAGTAGATGTTCTTCACTCCGCTATGGAGAGGCAAATTAACATAGTGGTTTGGTGAATGCATACCGCATGGGTGTGGATCCTAGCTTGGCTACTTACCAGCTTTGTGACCTTAGGTAAATTATCTCCTTTTTCTGAGTTTCCTATGACTAATAATAGTATAATCATATAGATTGTTGTGATGATTGAATAGGCATTAATCACCTAAGTCTCCAGTGGAGCGGGGAGGTGGAAGGGGGTGGTCAAAGCAGGATTCCCTTAGACAGGAAACCTGGGGTCCAGTCTCAAAAAAGACTGGGAGTTAACCAATCCCACAGAAGAGGCGGGACATCCCAGGCAGAGGGACTGGTGGGTGCAAAGGCCTGGAAGAGCAAGAGGGCCTGTTTTGCAATATGCACAAGTTAGCAAGTGGTGGGAGACGACACTGTGCACTACTAACATTTACACGGTACAGTCTTGCCAGGCACCGAAGGCAAGTGCTTACTGTTACTCTCAGTTTTACAGAGAGGGCTCTAAACAAACAACAACAACAACAACAAATAAAACGGAGGAAGCCAGACTACCAGCACTTAAATTTCATCCTAAGTGACTGGGGCCTTATGGAGAATTTTTAAGCAGGGAGGTGATGACAGGATCAGATAACTGTGTTCTGCAAAAATCCCTTTGGCAGTGGGGCGGAGGATGGCTCAATTCCCCGGAGAGGATGAGCAGGTCAAAGACCAAGCACATTTCTCTGGCTCCTGATCAACATTGCCAAATAACATTCCAACTGGTTGCGCTCAGGGACCCCATCGAGAGCTTGCTACATTCCGCCCACGGGTTTCAGGGCCGCACCACCCTTCTTCCCCACCGCCGCCGGGCGGCCCAGCTTCGGGGGCGCCTCCCGGTCGGCGACTCCGACGCGCCACCACCCATCCCCGCCCGCGCCGGGCCCAGGCGGCGGGGCCAGGCCCGTGCTTTCTGGCTCGCGGCGGCACCCGTCCACGCCCGCCGCCACGTGACCCAAACAGATCCGGGCACTTCCGCTTCCCCTCGGCTTTCTTCTCGTCAGTGTCGGCTGAGGGTCCAGAGCCGGGTAAGTGAGAGAGCGGCCGGCTGGGGCGTCGGGGGCGGGACCGCGCGCGGCCCGGGGGCACCCCGCGCTCACCCCCGCCCCTGCGCCCTCCTTCTCGCCCTCCGCCAGGTCCCCGCGGAAGCGGCGGTGGCGGCGCCATGGCGGAGCTGACGGCTCTGGAGAGTCTCATCGAGATGGGCTTCCCCAGGGGACGCGCGTAAGGCAGCCCCCCAGACCCTGGCCCGCGGGGATCGCGGACCTGTCTGGCCCTTCCCCCAGCCTGGCCTCAGGCTCCACGCCCCAGCCTGACCGGCACCATGGCTCGCGGGCGCTATTCACGGTGTTTCTGCCCCCAGGGAGAAGGCTCTGGCCCTCACAGGGAACCAGGGCATCGAGGCAGCAATGGACTGGTGAGCGCTCAGACCGGGTGGCAGGGGCCTGGGGGGCTGCTGGGAGGGCCAGCGTCAGGGTTAACCTCCCTCCCGACTTTCCCTGCCAGGTTGATGGAGCACGAAGACGACCCCGATGTAGACGAGCCGCTCGCGACCCCCCTCGGACATGTCCTGGGAAGGGAACCCACCGCCTCGGAGCAAGGTGGCCCCGAAGGTCCTGACTGAGGGGCACTGTGGTTATTCACGTGCGCTCGAGGAGGATGAACGGGCAATAATACTGATTGCTTGTTTGTAGGACCCGGCTCTACAGCCGGAGAAGGCAAACCCACTTTGAGTGAAGAGGAGAGACAGGAACAGACTAAGAGGTATAGTAAGGAACAGTGGCACGTTTCTGAGGGTCACTTTCCACCTGTCCACAGTTCACAAGTCTGGTTAAAGAACCTGGAAGTTAACACCTTCCCTCTGTCCTGCCTTGGCGGTTTCCTTTCTGTTTCTTTCATCTCTCTTTGGACACGTGTTCCCGCCTTTCATTTTGAATCCCGGTTATAAACTCACCTTCTTGATCTGTGTTCATTTCTTTTGAGCTCCTTCTTTTCTGCAACACAGGATGTTGGAGCTGATGGCCCAGAAGCAGCGGGAGCGGGAAGAAAGAGAGGAGCGAGAGGCTTTGGAACGGGAACGGCAGCGCAGGAAACAAGGGCAGGAGTTGTCAGCTGCTCGACAGCGGCTTCAGGAAGATGAGATGCGCCGGGCTGCCGAGGAGCGGAGGAGGGAAAAGGCTGAAGAGTTAGCAGCCAGGTCTGGGTGATGGGGATGTTGGCTAATAGAGGAGACGGGAAGCTAGGTTTGCTTTGTCAATGTCTGACCTACTTTCTTCCTGTCTACATTCCAGACAGAGAGTCCGAGAAAAGATTGAAAGAGACAAAGCAGAGAGAGCCAAGAAGGTAGGTGATTGGGAAGACGCTGGAGTAAGGAAGTAGGTGGGCTAGTAAAAAAAAAAAAAAATTCCCTTTTCTAGCTTCAGAGGGAAAGGATTGGCATACGATGTTCCTCTCAAGAGTGGGTGAGGGCCTGATCGGTTTTCCCTTTGTCTTCCAGTATGGTGGGAGTGTGGGTTCTCGGCCTTCTCCACCAACAGAGCCGGGTGCTGTTCCCTCCTCTCCCAGCCAGGAGCCTCCCACCAAGCGGGAGTATGACCAGTGTCGCATACAGGTACTGATTCTAATTCCTGTCTTGCTTCTGGGACCCCTTCGTTGGCCTGTAAGATACCTGGCTCAGAGCTTTATTCAGTCAGGTTCTCTTTGCCAAACCTCTTCCTTCTTTGTAAGTGACTTTTGAAATCCTATCTCCTCTACTCTTGGAAAGATATCAAATTTCTCTTGCCCTGCTCTTAATTTAAATCCATTCCTCCCTTTTACCTCAGCAGTTACCTTTTTAGTTGTTCATGTTTTCATTTAGTTTATTACGCAGCTATTTGCACAATAGGTTAATTAGGTATTTTTGTTAACGATCTTATCCTTGTGTTTGTTAAAATGTGAGGAAGCTGGAGTCTCTCTTCACTGCTTAGTAAAGCAGAGAAGAAGTGGTTGTTCATCAGGGTGCTTCAAATAGTAATTATGCTGGTTCAGTCTCTCGAACAGGAAACAGAAGCCAACTTTGCAGCTCTTGTTTTCCTTACTTGGGCACCTCCTCAGGTTTGATGCTCCCAACACCGTATTACTCGCTTGCCCTCCAGGTCAGGCTGCCAGATGGGACCTCACTGACGCAGACATTCCGGGCTCGGGAACAGTTAGCAGCTGTGAGGCTCTATGTGGAGCTCCACCGCGGGGAAGAGCCTGGGGGAGACCAGGACCCTGTGCAGTTGCTCAGTGGCTTCCCCCGGCGGGCCTTCTCAGAGGCTGACATGGAACGGCCTCTGCAGGAGCTGGGTATGACACCTGGGACCAGAAAGAGGACTTGGCGGGGGGCGGTGAGGGGGATGCCTGAGAAAGGAAGGAATGCCAGGAGAAGAGACTTTGTGGGGATGGAATGCGGCCAGAAACTTTGGGGGGCAGAAGGCAAGGATCTTTGTGGTCAAAGCTGTTTTCTTCCATCTTAGGACTTGTGCCTTCTGCTGTCCTCATTGTGGCCAAGAAATGTCCCAGCTGAGAGGCCTTTATCCCACCATCCCTCTCTGACCTCTTCATCTTTGATAAAGCACTGACATCTCCTTCCTAATAAATAGACCCTCTGAGTTCTGTATGTGCCTGACTCCTTCCTGAATGGCTGGTAGGGACAAAACTGAGGCAGGGGAAGAAGCCAAAGGGAAGGCATTTAGGATAGGCCCTATTTTTCATCTTAAGTTTCTTTTTTTTTTTAAGATTTTTTTTTAGATGTTTTTCTCTCTTTTTTTTTAAAAGATTTTATTTATTTTTGCGAGAGAGAGAGAATGAGCAGGCGGGGTGGGGGGGAGGCAGAGAGAGAAGCAGACTGCCCGCTGAGCAGGGAGTCCGATGCGGGACTCGATCCCAGGACCCTGGGATCACGACCTGAGCCGAAGGCAGACGCTTAACCGACTGAGCCACCCAGGCGCCCTAAAAGGGTAATTTTTTAAATGTAGCCATTCACAAGTGGCCAGGGGAGCATTGCAGTGACCTTTACAACTGCACTTCTTCTTCACTAAAAAGTATTGAGTACTTAATATGCACCGCACAGTTTTAACTGCTGTATACGTATTAACGGAGATAAGAAGGCAGTTATCTGGGAAAAAGTACAAGTATCCCATTTTAGAGATTGGGACACCAAAGCACATGGCTTGCTGAAACCAACACAGGTAACCAACAGTAGAACCTGGACACACCTGGGGAAGTCCGACTCTAGGGCTCAGGCTCTCAACCTCCAAGCTCCTGCAATCATAGCCCCTCACTGTTGCTGATCACCTCACCCTCATGTTCCCTCAAAGAGCTGCTAACCTTTTCCCTGTCATTCCCGGGCTAGGAAAAAGGCCACAATTAAACCAAAGATCACACAAAACAAATGTGTTTGGCTTAGGGCTTCACCATCCAGCAGCTGAAAACAGCACCAGTGCTCCCATCTGGGTTTACACCTGTGTTACCAAGCTGTATTTACTGTTCTGGCTTTATTTAAATAAAAGCAGGCGCTTTTTTTCCCCCTTCAATTGAAATCTTGCTTGGCACCACAGGATGTAAAATAGACAACAAGGGGGCACCCGGGTGGCTCACTTGGCTAAGGGTCCCACTCTTTGGTTTCTGCTCAGGTAATCTCGGCCTTATGAGACTGAGCCCCACTCCTCCCACCATCTGCACTAAGCAGAGAGTCGGCTTATGACTCCCTCTCTTCCTCCCCACCAGGGTCTCTCAAATGTTTTTTTTAATTAAAGGTTTTATTTATTTATCAGAGAGAGCACAAGCAGGGAGAGTGGCAGGCAGAGGGAGAAGCCGGCTCCTTGCTGAGCAAGGAGCCCACTGCGGGGCTCCATGCCAGGACCCCAGGATCATGACCTGAGCCGAAGGCAGACACTTAACCGAGCCACCCAGGCTTCCCTCAAATAAATTAAAAAAAAAAAAAAAAAAAGACAACAGGGAGTGAATTGGTTGACTTGGATGTAGGGTGTGACCCAAATGCCAGCTTTACTTCATTACTTCGGTGGCATCTGCAAGAGATCCCATGACTGGATTCAGAGATTGTGAACTACCTTGAAATCCCTTGGAAGGGGAAACCATTCCCTACATTTATTGAAAGGCTGCTCTGTGCCAAGCAATGCACTTTACATTTCCAAGTTAGTCTTTTTACAACAACCTGCAAGATAATTACACCCTTTATGGAACAGGACTGAGGCTCGGAGAGGTTTTGTAATCTGCAGGACTTTAATCAAGATCTGTCTGACTCAAAGCACGCTTCTTTCACTCCTAGCAAATTGGCCTCCAACAGTCTAGTATCCCCAGAAAGCATCATGGCACATGCTAAATGCTAGCGGCCCCTCTCCAACCCCACTCAAAGAACAGGAAACCCAAAGCGTCCTCCATGGGCATCTATTGCTACAAGATTTTCCAGGATAGTTTTGATTTCGAGAATGTCGCCTGGTTATCACCAAAAGTACACTCAAACAGACCACATGCCCTGATTTGTGTTTTGAAAATGTGGTCCCTCCTGGGCAGTGGGAGCCACAGTCTTCCACGTCCCCTGCACGGACCCCCAGAACACTCTAGACATAGGCGTCAGACCGCAGGGCTCACTGACTGGACGGAGGAACGTGATTTATTGGCTCCTTCAGTTCTCACATCCGACGCCCCTGCCGCGACGCAGGACGTGAAAGCGCAGTCAGGGCAGCGTCTGCGGGTGCAGGGGGGACGTGCTCACCCCGCAGCGGCTCCCAGGGCCTCAGGGCGGCCTGGGCGCGGTATCCCGGGTCCAGACTCCCTACCCGGCCTACGGCGGAGAAGCCAGGTCGGACTCCTGAGCGGGAGCAAGGTCCCAGCGCCCACGAGGGAGGTCCGGGCTCACGCTGACCTCCCGCCGCCGCCGACCGTCCAGTTCTTCCTCCAGGCCACGTTGTCCTGCGTGGCCGCTGCCTCCTGCAGAGTGGCCAGCACTAACTCTTTGGTCCTGGCCGCCTCGTCTCTGCGCCGCGGGTCCTGCTCGGGCATCTCCTGCGAGCAGGAAGGGAGGTTCGCAGTTCTGACCCCCCCCCAAGCCGGGGGCTCTCCGCCCGCCCGTCCCACCTCGCACCCCCAGTAACTCCCACCTTCAGCATCTCCTGCTTCCGCTGCTCTCCCGGGGTCACGAGGACAAAGAGCGCGGAGCCCACGCCAGCCCCCGCGCCCAGGAGGGCACCCACGATCAGCGCTTTGCGCAAGGTGTCCATGGCCGACCGCGCGCCCGGCGAGGCGCCCTCTGAAGCCTCCCGCAGCCTGAGAAACCGGCCACGACGTCTCACCGCCCCCCGCGCGGGCTAGAGCGGCGCGTAGAGGAAACCATAGAGAAGGGGCCGGGCTAGAGAGGGCCTGATCGGCCAAGCGCTCCGAATCTAGAGCGCCTGCGTCTTAAAAGACTGGGTTTGGCAGGGAAGGTTGAACGCGTCCCGAAGTGTTGGCGGCGAGGGCCGAGCCCCGGACCCACTGTCAGGAAATTCCAAGTGGGATTGCTAAAGGGAGCGTGCGTGTCAGAGTGCGTGTCAGCCTGGTTGCTGTGGGTTTTGCAGTTGCCCAGTTCCGAAATCTCCTGCGAGGACTGTGCTCTGTAGTTTCCTACAATGATTTGTGCTTTTTCAGTACAGCACATACTGGACATCCAGATGCTTACACACCTCAATCTACTGACCCTCTCCAGATTCCCTCAATTTATGAACAAAAACTCAAAGCCAGGTGTACTGGGTGAGGACAAAGGTATATATATATTTATTTATTTTTCTTTATTTTACTTTTTAAAAGATTTTAAGTAACGTCCACACCCAATGTGGGACTCGAACTCAGGACCCCGAGATCATGAGTCGCAGACTCCACCGACGGAGCCAGCCAGACACCCTATTTTACTTGTTAAATAAACGCGTTGAAAGTAAATTTGTTGCGGACGCCTGGGTGGTTCAGTTGGTTAAGCGTCTGCCTTTGGCTGAGGTCATGATCTCAGGCTTCAGGGATGGAGCCCCAACTTGGGTCTCCCTGCTCAACTGGGGTCGGCTTCTCCCTCTCCCTCTGCTCCTCCCCACTGCGCGTGCTCTCTCAAGTAAATAAAAAACCATTTTTTTTCTAAAGATTTTATTTATTCACTTGACAGAGAGAGAGAGAGAACGAGAGCAGGAACACAAGCAGGGGGAGTGGGAGAGGGAGAAGCAGGTTTCCGGATGAGCCGGGAGCCTGACGTGGAACCCGATCCCAGGACCCTGGGACCATGACCTGAGCCGAAGGCAGACGCCCAACAACTGAGCCACCCAGGCGCTAGTAAATAAAATCTTTTAAAAAAAGAAAGTAAATTTGTTGCTTTTCTCATCATGGTATACCCAGGCACCCCCCACCCCCTGCCAATGAAAACTCTGAATTTGGAGTAACATACTGAATTCTAGTTTGGAGAACAAAGCACCTTTTAGTTGGGTAACTCTGGGCAAGTCATTTAAGTTCTTTGTGCCCACCCAGGGCATCTGGATCAGGAAATAGGGCTAATGACAGTATCTATCTCATAGTTACAGGATTATTAAATGAGTTTATATATAAAGCATTTAAAACAGTTCCCGGCAAATAGTTAACACCATATGAATATTCGTTAAATAAGACACAAAGAAACATGTCAAATCAGGAGACCCAGTAAGCAAAGGAATCAGGAAATTCTAAGTTTGTTAGCAAAGCTCTTCACTCACAGGGCTTTCATCCAGATGCCCTTGTTGATTCCTATCCCTCCTGCCTTTCTCAGTGTCACCCAGGGAGTGAGGAGACATAAAGCTCCTATTCCACCTCTTGGGATTTTCCCCTCCCCTGGAAGGCCCATAATCTCCTAGCTTGTCATTCTCTTCTCAGAAGTGATTAAGGGGCCAGGCTCCAAAGATTAAAGGAGCAGTCTGTGGAGGGTACTGAGCAGGGGTACTCCACTTGGAGTTCAACCACTCTGTACTCTAAGAATTAGCACCCATGGCCCTTGTGCCAGGGAGCAGTGAGGATGGGCCTTGGCCTAGAGATAGCCCAGGCTCCTCCCAGCACCCAGAAAGTCCTCAGCTGACCAGCCCTCTGTGGATGGACGGAGGAGAAATTGTCAGGGTTGAAGGCCATCAGGATGTTCAGGTTAGTACTTCTCCACCCTGTGTCTGGCTGCTGGCTCATCCTCCAACTTGGTCCAAGCACCCTGCTATCCCGATTCAGGTTGTCTCTCAAAAGACCCACCTGCCCTCCATTGTGGTGGAAGCCTCTGAGGTGAGTGAAGACAGCGGGGAGCTTGGTTGGCCACATGAGGAGCTGCTGCTGCTCACCGATGAGGAAGAGGAGGCTGAGGTCTTCTTCCAGGACCAAAGTGAAGAGCCAGGTGAGGGAGGCAGCTGCTTCAGCGGGGTCGTTGTGACCTGGATGTTCTGGGCAGGACTGAGATAGGGACCTCAGCTGTGTCCCCCACGCCAAGCAGTACAAGCACACAGTAGGTTCTTAGTAAATGTAGTGGGGAAAAAGTAGAGGTGGAGAGAAAAGTCAAGGTGTCTGGCAACGTTGAACTTCAGAGGGAAGTTGAGCTCAGATGGGTCTGAGGGTGATGCCTTTTAATTATTTTTAATGTTTTAAAATATTCACATTGTTTGGGGCGCCTGGGTGGCTCAGTCGGTCAAGCGTCTGCCTTCAGCTCATGATCCCAGGATCCTGGGATCAAGTTCCGCATCCGGCTCCTTGCTCAGTGGGGAGCCTGCTTCTCCCCTGCCTGCTGCTCCCCAAGCTTGTGCTTGCTCTCTCCCTGTGTGTCAAATAAATAAATAAAATCTTTTTTAAAAAAATTCACATTGTTGTGGGGGAAAAAGTAATAAAACTATCCCAAATCAACTACCCCGAGATAAGTTACATTTTGGATGCCTTTTCTTCCAGACTTTCCCCCATGTCTGATACTGTTCTAGAAGCTTATTTATTAGCATTTACAGTGTGCTAAATGCTTTTATCTCATGATTTTCAGAACCCAGTGAGGGAGATCCTTTCATCCTCATGAGGAAACAGGATTAGCCTTTTTTTTTTTTTAAGATTTTATTTATTTGTCAGAGAGTGAAAGAGCACAAGCAGGGGGAGAGGAAGGCAGAGGGAAAAGCAGGCTCTCCGCTGACCAAGGAGTCCAATGTGGGGCTTGATCCCAGGACGTTGGGATCATGACCTGAGCCCAAGGCAGACGCTTAACCGAGCCACCCAGGTGTCTCAAATTAGCCTTTTTTTTAAAAAAGATTTTTTATTTTATTTACTTGACAGAGAGAGAGAGAGAGAGAGCACAAGCAGGGGGGGATGGCAGAGGGAGAGGGAGCAGCAGACTCCCTGCTGAGCATCAGGGAGCCAGATGTGGGGCTCGATCCCAGGATCCTGGGATCATGACCTGAGCCAGATGCTTAATGGACTGAGCCACCTAGGCGCCCCTAAAATTAGCCTCTTAATTATAATTGCTGTATTACTTTTTTCAATAGGAAAGAAATACACAAATTTGTTTCATCTTTTAAAAAGTCAGTAATAGATCAGGAATACTTTTCATTCTTTTTTTTTTAAGATTTTTATTTATTTATTTGAGAGAGAGAGAGCACGAGAGGGAAGAGGGTCAGAGGGAGAAGCCGACTCCCCGCCGAACAGGGAGCCCGATGCGGGACTCGATCCCGGGGCTCCAGGATCATGACCTGAGCCGAAGGCAGTCGCTAATACTTTTCCATTCTTAATGGGCTCTTCAATTCCTCTCTCCCCCAGGCTGGACTTGGAGCCCACTGGACCCCAGATCTCCCTTAAGAACCTTTAACCCAGAACTCAGCTGGGGGCAGGAACAGGGAGAACAAGAGGTCTCCTGGATTCCTGAGGATACAGAGTATCAGGAAGCCTCCAACCCCTGTCCTCTCTGGAACCCAGCTGCCAGCTCCCGGGTTTGTAGAAGCTACTTTGTGGAATATTCACATCTCCTGCCTCCCAGGAGCTTGGAGGGTAAGTATTGTACTGCCTCCCTCCACCTTTTGTGGTTTGTTATGAGGCCCTTCTATGGGTTCTTTCAGTCTTCTTTTACAGGTGAGGACAAGAGGGTTAGAGGTGAGGCCACTGGCTCCCACAAGTCAGTCAATACTGGGATTTGGATTAAGGACCCCTCTATTAAAAAACTCCCCAAACAGGGGAGCCTGGGTGGCTCAGTCGGTTAAGCACCCCAACTCTTGGTTTTGGCTCAGGCCATGATCTCAGGGAGGAGCCCTGATTTGGGCTCCGCACTGGGCATGGAGACTGCTTGGGGTTCTCCCTCTGCCTCTGCCCCTACCCCTGCTCACTCACTCTCTCTAAAAAAAAGTAAATCTAAAAACAGACAAAACCCTAAACTCCTCAAACAAAAAACCCCACAGAACTCATGTGTTTTTAGGAGTTCCCGTTCGTTGGGGCTGGGGAATGAGCCACTGCACCTTCTCTGCTCAGCACTCCGTCTTGTGCCTGGCATTGCTAAATGCTCCATGTTTCACCCATCATCATATGTAATCCTCTGACTCCGGGTATTAATTCCTACCCTGCTGCTACAGCGTGAACTGGGGCACAGAAACATTCAATACTCTGTGCACCCAGCTAATAAATGTGGAGGCCAGGCTTCAAATCCTTGCTTCCCAGCCATCTTACAAAGTTGAAAAGCTACCCAACGCTCTCCTCACCCAACAGAAAAATTCGGGTCAGGGCTGAAGTCTTTAATGAGAGCCTTGAACCAAGTAAGCAAAGTAGGTGATGCCCCCAAAAGGGCCTAGCTCCTGCACAGTCACAGTCCAGCCTGGGGACCCTTGCTCCAGGCAAGGCAGCCGCACATCAGGGTCCTCATCTGAGAACTGAACCAGGGTCCCCTGGGGGCTTAGGACCCTGAGGCACTCTGACAGAAGCTGGTAAGCCCCCGGCAGACCACCTCGGGAAATAGCATCCCAGGTGCCCTTATCCAGCACTAGCTGGAAGGAGCCTGAGGAAGCCACTGGCTCCAGATTCTGGGCATTAGCCTGCATGAAGTGGAGTTGGGAAGCAGGATGCCCAGGACAGAGGGGTGTTTGGCCTTGACCACCTTCCAGGAGACTCTTCATGTGGGCAACAGCCACAGGAGAGAAGTCCACCCCCAGCACATCCACGGGATGTGGGCACTTGGTGTAGAGGCCTGTACACAGGCTGGAGGTCCCACAGCCCACGTCCAACACCCTTGGTGGGCAGGCAGCCCCTGACTCCAGCAGCAGCGGAAGTAGCAACCCCTGGGCTTCCTCATACCCAAAGAACCAATCGAACGTGGGGACGCTGCCCCTACCGGCATCGGCATGGAGCTTATCCCAGAGGCGACGGTCGGCCAGGCAGCTACCAGCCAGGGAGCCTGTGGACGAGTGGAGTACGTGTGTCACCCAGCGCCCAAGTTCCATCCAAATCCTGCAGAAACGGTGCTATGTACCCTGGGGTTTGAAGAATCACAATTTCGGGGACTAGACTCCCAGGTCACTAAGAACCCTCCCTCCCACTCTGTCCACCTTCCCTACCCGCCAAAGCGCGGCGCGCCCCAGCCGCCAGGGTCGCCACGTGGAGGGTTCGGCGCAGCGCGGCCATCTGGAAATCCCGGCAAGGTCGGCCAGAGAACCTTCTGCGAAATGTCGCCCGCACTCCCGCAGGAGCCTGAAGTCCAACAGAAAAGCTGCAAATTCCGCTTTGTGGAATAACGCGTACAGCCTCCCTAACAACCACCTCGGAAAAAAGAACGCGGACACACACCTACTAGGGTAGAACGGCCTTTATTGATTGCAACGGGCAGTGAAAAGAGGAGGGGACACGACAGCTCCGGCTCCAGGGACGGTTCCAAGGACCTGAAATCAAAGGAGAAGGCTAAATTAGCACACCAGAGAGGAGCCTGCAGAACCGTGGTTCCGTCACGCTTCTCGGAGCCCGTGTCCCGGCGTCTGAGGATAGAACCGGCGGACCAGAAGCCGCGGGCACCGAAGACATGACGCCGAGGGGGCCGGAGCCCTTTCCCTCTGCCTCCGTACATTACGGGGACCGGGACCGCACACCCGACCCCCGCCAAGAAAAGGAGGGTGCGTAGGCCTCGCCCAGAACCCCACCCTGGCACCCACCTCGAGCAACCCGCTTAGCGTACCTCTCCTACCGCCGTCCCGCAAAAGACGCGTAGAGATGCCGAGCGCTTTTATATAGCCCTCAGGACCCGCCCCCGGTCTGCGATTGGCTCGCGGAGGGTGAGGGGCGGGGCCGACGCTGACGCTGCGCAGAGCCAAGACGCGGTGGTGGAGCCAGCATGGGCGCTCCGGGCGGAAAGATCAACCGGCCACGAACGGTGACCGTGTGGGCGCCCCGACTTTGTTTCCCCAACCGTCCTGGAGCCCTCTAATCTCGCCAGAGATGGGAATCTATGGGCTGGAGTCGCCGGGTGCGGGGTCCCAGGTCGCGGCTTCCGTCTGATTAGCATCTTCCTCCCCCTTAGGAGCTGAAGAAGAAGCTGTTCAAGCGACGGCGGGTGTTGAGCCGGGAGAGGCGACTGAAGCACCGGGTGATCGGGGCTGTGATAGACGAAGGGCTGATCACGCGGAACCACCTGAAGAAGCGGGCGTGAGTGCCAGACCCTCTTCGCTTTGCTCCTCCCCACCGAGTCCCCTTTCTCCTTCCTGCCGAGCTCCACCGCAAGTATCCCCTCTGCTTTCCGTGTGCACTGACTTTTATATAAGCAGCGTTTGTCAGCTGTGTTTGTGCCTACACTTCGCTATCCTGTCTCAGGACCGGTAGCTCACAACCTCTCTGGGTCTGGGACCCCACTGAGAATGTAAGAACTGTCGACTCACCCACCTCCCCAAGTAACATTATACGTCCACATAGATTTTTATAAGTAAATTTAAAGCACACACAGGACGCCTGGGTGGCTCAGTCGGTTAAGGGTTTGCCTTCACCTCAGGTCATGATCCCAGGGTCCTGGGATCGAGTCCTGTATCCGGCTCCTGGGATCAAGTCCTGCTCCATGCGAGAGAGAGAGAGAGAGAGAGAGAGAGCGAGAGAGAGAGCGAGCATGGGGGGGGGTCAGAGGGACTCCCCCAAAGACCTTTTTAATAGCCGGAATCAACCTACCTTTGTTCAGGTTAAACTGGATATCTTTGTTCCTACCGACCCTTCAGGTCCAGTGCACGTGCCAACATTACTCTCTCTGGGAAGAAGCGCAGAAAGCTCCTCCAGCAGATCCGGCTGGCCCAGAAGGAGAAAGCAGCCATGGAAGGTGAGGCCCAGGCACAGAGGAGGGGTAAGGGGGCAGCCTGGATTCGTTGGGGTTCTTTAATGCTTCCTCTTTCCTTTTGGTCAGTGGAAGCCCCCACAAGGCCAGTCAGGACTAGCGAACCACGGCCGAAGCGGCAAAAGAAGACAAAAGCCCCCCAGGATGTAGACATGGAGGACCTTGAAGATGATAACTGAATCTCTCACCCCTTCCACAAGAAGATTCTCAGCTGGAGCCAGAAGGACTCTGGTTGTTTCAGAGGACTTTGGAGAAAGCATTGCCCCTTTTCATTCTCCTCAGACTCCCCTTCCCTGATGGCCTAGTAACCTGCCCCAGAGGGATGTGTTTGAGAGGAAGAGGGTGGAGAAGAAAGACTGGAGAATGGGGCTCCCTCGCAGTCAGCTCCACTTTTAATAAAGCCCTAGAGTTCTTACGGAGAGGCGTGTGATTTAATGTGGGACCGGGAATGGGCCACGGGAATTGGGCTATGGGTGTGGAAACAAGACAATTAAGACCCCGGAGCTCACTTGAGCTAAGGCAGTGAGAAGCCAGGCTCTGTGATGATCCTATGTCCCTAGTGGGTGACACTCCCAACTCTCCATTTCTGACAAAAATACAGCTTATTGCAGAGATGGTAGAGGAGATAAGGGTCCTGATATCAGCTCTGCCATTGCCTCTGTGTGACCAGAGGAAGCAAGTCACTTTATGTTATGTTTGTCTCCACTTCCTTTGCTGGATTTTATAAATATATTATTTATTTATTTATTTATTTTTTTAAGATTTTATTTATTTATTTGACAGAGAAAGACACAGCGAGAGAGGGAACTCAAGCAGGGGGAGTGGGAAAGGGAGAATCAGGCTTCCTGCAGAGCAGAGAGCCTGATGTGGGGCTCGATCCCAGGACCCTGGGATCATGACCTGAGCCGAAGGCAGATGCTTAACGACTGAGCCACCCAGGCGCCCTAATATATAATTTATTTTTAAAGATGTATTTATTTTAGAGAGAGTTTGCGGGGGGGGGGGGCGCAGAGGGAGAGGGGAAGTCAACTCCCTGCTGAGTGCAGAGCCCTACAGGGGCTCCATCTCACAACCCTGAGATCAACTCTTAAGATCATGACCTGAGTGGAAACCAAGAGTTGGGTGCTTAACTGACTGAGCCACCCAGGCACCCCTACTGGATTATATTTTTAATTTTATTTTAAGTAAGCTGTACGCAGGGCTGGACTCATGACCCTGAGATCAAGAGGTGCATGCTCTACAAACCGAGCCAGCCAGGCATCCCAGGCTTATACTTTTAATAAACTGAAAACTAAGCATTATTTTTCCCATTTAACATTCAGAACTTCTGTTGGAAGCTAGGGCTGGGATGTCTA
Source organism: Zalophus californianus (assembly GCF_009762305.2). Taxonomy (NCBI): domain Eukaryota; kingdom Metazoa; phylum Chordata; class Mammalia; order Carnivora; family Otariidae; genus Zalophus; species Zalophus californianus. The sequence goes on along the minus strand of NC_045605.1, from coordinate 104,396,054 downwards.
AAGTAAAAAGCTGCCTGTGTGGAGGTGTGTTCAACAGAGGAAAAGCATATTCTGTCTGTCTTGTTTAATCAGTGCAGGCTTCCTGGAAGAGGGAGGGTTTGGGCCCAGTGTTGCACCTCCCAGCCCAGCTTCATATTTTGAATTTCAAACCTTCAGTAAAGTTAAGAAATTAGTACAATGAACCTTTACATATGCACTGAGATGGACCAGTTTTTATCATTTTCCTACACTTGTTCTATATGCACTTGCAAATATGTATGTGTCTATATTTTTGTCTTTGCTGACTCATCTGAAAGTCAATTGCAGATGAGATTTTACCCCTAAGAACATTCTTCTATACAGCCAAAATACTATTGTCACACAACATTGGCTAATACTGAGTTTTTCATATTCTAATTTCCTTAGTTCTAATAATATTCTTTTTTTTTAAAGTCTTTATTTTTAAATAATCTCAACACCCAGCGTGGGACTCAAATTCACAACCCCAAGATCAAGAGTCACACATTCCACCGACTGAGCCAGCCAGGTGCCCCAGAAAAGACATTTTTAATATTTTGGTATACCCATTCTTCATAATTTTGTTCTGCCCCCGTACCTAAGGCAGAAGGAGCTTGCTGTGTTCAAAGAAGTTTCTGTATCTGGCATTATGCTGAGTCTTTTAAAGTGATCTTCGTAAAATGTGTGAGATAGGAGACATCATACCCATTTTACAGATGAGGAAATGGGCTTCAAACAGTTGGGTCACTGTCTCGGGATTACATTGCTGATAAATAGCAGATATGAATCTAAATCTGTCCAACACCAAAACAAGGCACTTTTAGGTTATGAAATCCTTTTTTTTTTTTTTTAAGATTTTATTTATTTATTTGATAGAGAGAGAGAGAGAGAGCAAGTAGGCAGAGAGGCAGGCAGAGGGAGAGGGAGAAGCAGGCTCCCTGCGGAGCAGGGAGCCCAATGTGGGGCTCGATCCCAGGACCCTGGGATCATGTAGGTTATGAAATCCTTAAGAGCAAAGACCACATAACAGTCTCATTGCTAGAGAACTTATCTGATTCAAAAGTCCTTTTACAGAGCTAAAGCTGAGGCTCTGAGATGGGAAGTGTTGGGTCCAAGTTTGAGGCAGTGTTAGGAGCAGAAATTGTCTCATATTACTGTTCTAGAACAGATTTTGCTAGTAAGTAGTATATACGCTTTGTAAGTGATTGAACTTCTAAAATGTAAGAACAAAAAAAAGCCATAATTAGTCATTTAGCTTTTAAAACACAATCACTTCAAAAGTGTTATTGGAAATTTTTTTTAAAGATTTTATTTATTTATTTATTTGAGAGAGAGAATGAGAGAGAGAGAGAGAGCATGAGAGGGGGGAGGGTCAGAGGGAGAAGCAGACTCCCTGCTGAGCAGGGAGCCCGATGTGGGACTCGATCCCGGGACTCCAGGATCATGACCTGAGCCGAAGGCAGTCGCTTAACCAACTGAGCCACCCAGGCGCCCTGTTATTGGAAAATTGACCTCCGTGCTTCAGAGCCAAAATATAGCAGGAAGACAAGAGTTAGGGATAAAGAGGAACAATAGCTTTATTTATTTTTATTTATTTATTTTAAAGATTTTATTCATTTATTTGACAGAGAGAGACACAGCGAGAGAGGGAACACAAGCAGGGGGAGCGGGAGAGGGAGAAGCAGGCTCTTCCCTGAGCAGCGAGGCCAACGTGGCGCTCCATCTCAGGACCCTGGGATCATGACCTGAGCCGAAGGCAGATGCTTAACGTCTGAGCCACCCAGGTGCTCCAAACAATAGCTTTATTGCTTTGCCGGGCAAAAGAGCCGGCAGCAAGCTATGGCCCTCAAAAACTGTAAGCCTACCTGGAGGAAGGGGCTCAGAGGAAGGTGCTGGGGGGTTTTATAGGTAAATACAGGATCTAGCTGGTTTCTACAGGAATTGTGTAGGTGCTGCCAGCCTCCTTAGTCCTTTTCAGGGCGGTACCAGGTTCCTGAAACAAAAGGCTAAAAAAGGAGGATAGGAGGTTTGCTGGAGAGGGAAAAGTTTACTTTAAAATCAAGCTTCGCGGGGCGCCTGGGTGGCTCAGTTGGTAAAGCGACTGCCTTCGGCTCAGGTCGTGATCCTGGAGTCCCGGGATCGAGTCCCGCATCAGGCTTCCTGTCCGGCGGGGAGTCTGCTTCTCCCTCTGACCCTCTTCCCTCTCGTGCTTTCTATCTCTCATTCTCTCTCTCCCTCAAATAAGTAAAATCTTAAAAAAAGAATAAGAAATAAAATAAAATAAAATCAAGCTTCACGGAAGCATTAGTGCAGCCATTTTGACTTTTGTCCAATTCTATGTTTTTAAGTGGTTTCAAAAGTATCTTCAGGAACTGCCAACTGGTATTATTATTCTAACTCACACTTCCACTGAGAGCAGTAAGCCTTCTGGCCTCAGAACCAATTTTCCTTTTCATTCATTCGACCAACTACTAAGAACCTACTACAACGTGCTAGGCAAACACTGTTGTAGGAGATGAGGATATAGCCTTCAACAAAATAGGGAAAGTTCCTGTTGTCAAAGAGCTTCTTTTCTGGAGTTTATTCAACAAATATAAGGGATGCCTGGGTGGCTCAGATGGTTAAGTGTATGCCTTCGGCTCAGGTCATGATCCCAGGGGTCTGGGATGGAGCCCCTCATCGGGCTCCCTGCTCAGTGCAGAGCCTGCTTCTCCCTCTCCCTCTGCCATTCCCTCCTCTTGTGCTCTCTGGCTCTATCCCTCTCTGTCAAATAAATAAATAAAATCTTTAAAATACCATCAACTTAAAAAAACCCACAAATATAATAAAAGCAGTGAATGCTTACATAGTGCTTACTTAACCATTGCAGGCACGAAGTGCTATACAGTGAATGATGTGGGGAACAAAGGCTAAAGAAATGTAGAAAAAAATTAAACCTTCTTACAACCTATAGCCCATTGACAAGTACTTGAGACAGGCAGAGTGACCTTCCTCCAAGAACTCAACTGCTTCAAAGTTAATACTTCGCTAGAGGCAAAAGGCAACCTTTGTTTGACATTAGCCCGACCTCCAGGATCCTCCAAGTCTCCTTTAACATATGAAAATCCCTTTGGAAACATCCTTCATCTCTTACCCTCCCCCTCAAGATACATGTTAACAATCATCTTCCAAGCATATGAGCCACGAATCTACATCTGAAGGGTCTCATGACTAAAGTTTACTAGACAGTAGTAAATGACCCCTCAAGGTCCTGGAAACCTTAGAGACTTAACACTCTTCCCTAACCCCCTCCCAACTTAAAAGTATATAATCAGTCACTCTTCAGAACCGCAGTGCAGCTCTTTCTGCCCACGGGTCCCGTCCCTGTGCTTTAATAAACCTTTTTTTTTGCACAGAAGACGTCTCAAGATTTCTTTCCTGACCGTTCACTCTGGTACCCCAACATTTCACATCAGTGAACATATTCATTCCCTGGTTTCAATTTCACAACAAACCCTATGAGGGAGTTGTGCTATTATCATCTTCACTGGGGAAGAGGAAGTAGGCATAGAGATGGTGAGCAGAGTACCCAGCCAGTAAGTGAGATAGCTGGAACTTGATCTAGACAGACTGGCTGTTGTGGGGGCTCTTCAAGAGGTGCATATGAGCTCCTCATATAGTTACCACACTCCCCCTCTGCAAGGGAGAGGAGAGGTCCTGAGTTGGCAGGGTGGGGAGAGAGCAAAGCCTAAACAATGAAGACTAACAGAAGGACCGAAGTGCCAGCTTATGACCGGGAGAACACCTGCAGCCCAGCCAGCCCAATTTATTTTGGGCTTTTTCTCCTTCCCTTTATTTCCTTTTCCTCTCTTAGGAGTTTTCCCTCCCTTCCTCCCTCCTCATTCTCTCTCTCAGGCTCCCACCCACTGTGGAGCCCACGAGGGGCATGAACTCACGCCCCTGAGATTGAAACCTGAGACGAGATCCAGACTCCCAGGCTTAACCGACTGAGCCACCCAGGTGCCCCTGCCACCTTTCTTTCCGTCTTCTTACCGCTTTCCCCTTCCCTTCTCTCTTTTAACTGCTTTTTCCATTGTCACTGTTTGTTTACTTGTTTATTTAATATCGTCACTATTTATTGATTAAAATGTTTCCTAGTGCTTCATTTTTTAAAAACCTCCTGAGTTGAACACTGAATTTTTGGCTTTCGGAAAAAATAATTAAATCCAACTGTGAATAGCCGCAGCTAGCTTTAGTTTGTGTCTTAAAACCCCTTTGAAAAAAAAAAAAAAAACCCTTTGAGGGAAAAAAAGGTTTTTTTGAGGCCGGTCGGATTCTCGTTGTCACCGTCGGAGTCCTGCTCTGGGATCCCGACGCGGTCCGGAACCAATGTATGAGGGTCGCGGACGTCGCCGGACGGGTTTTCCTGAGAAGCCCAGGCGCTGGTTCCTTTTGGGTGTCCCGTCAGCGCGCATGCGCTGCCTGCGCTTCGCCGCTCCCGCCTCGGGCTCGGGCTCGGGCTCCGGGATGTCCGCGTTGTGCGACCCTCCCGGGGCCCCAGGGCCTCCCGGGCCTGCCCCGGCCACCCACGGTCCCGCGCCGCTCAGGTAGTCAGAGCCCCTGGCGTCTTCCCCCATCGCGCGGCCCTGCGCCGATCCCCAGCCTTCTCGGCAGAAACCCGGATCCTACCTCGAGAACTCGCGTCAGCGTTCTCAGGGATTCCTGCTCGGGTCTTCCCAGACCTCAGGGAATGCCTCACCAAAGCTCTGGGCTCCAGTGCCCGCACTCCTGAGATCTCGGTCCTGCCTCCTCCTAACGCCAACGCCTAGTTACCCCAGATCCCGGCCTTGTTTTCCCAAGAGTTGGGGATATCAGAACTCTTGGGAACCCAGCTGTCCTGCCCCTTTTAGACCCGAGAGAACCCAGGGTCCCCTGACTTTATGGAGACTCTGGGAACCCAGTCCCGGAAACCCGCCAAATGCTTCCCTCTAGCCTTTGCCTTGCCCTCCAACTAAGTTACTCTCTCTCAACTTAGGGTGGTTTGTTTGTTTATTTATTTATTTATTTATTTAAGGAATCAGAGAGGGCACAGTCGGAGCCCTATCAGCCCCTAGAGGATGCGGTCTTCTTTGGCAGAAAAGGCAGTGGACTTTGCCTCTTCCCATAACACCGGCTTCTGAACGCCTAAGACTGAAGCCATCTGTTTGGGAGGGGAAGGGTTGAAAGGCAGACATTACCTTGTCTGTATCCTGGGACACTGTGATTCCTAGGCGCCAGGAGGATGCCTGGAGTTAGTTGTTGATGTGGAGTTCAAGTGATGGGTGGTTAAGATGCTTGCAGAATATGGGGAAAAAACAGGTACTAGGAGGCCTTAATGAGGGACAAGTTGAGTTTAGGATTTTCTTTAAGAGCATAATCCCCAGTGCTTGTGTTTTGGGGGGAGGGTAGTCAAGCTGGAAAGGTGTTTTTAAAAGCAGATGTTGTAGCCACACAAGGTATATTTACTCAATTCAAAAAATACTCATGGAGTACCTCCCGAATGCCCGGCACTTCAATAAAAAGGGATTCAGTGTTGAAGAGAATAGAAATGTTTACTACCCTTTTGGAGTTCATAGTCTGATTACTTAACATTGGTTTTCTTATCTGTAAAGTGGGATTATACCTTATTAGACAACAGCCTAAAGTGGGCTGTTGTCTGGATTGAAATAATATACATAAAGTACTTAACGAGTACCTGACATGAGTTACCTAACATTGATATTATTGTTATTATTGAAAGAAAAAATATTTATTGGGTGATTAGTGTGAACTTGATACGGTGCTTAAGTGTTTCATGTGCATTATCTTATGAGGGAGGTACAGTTACCCCTGTTTTACATGGAAAGAAACCAAAGCTCACAAGGGGAATGTAATGTGCCTCACATCTCCCAATGCTCTAAGTCTGCTTCTCTTGCTTCCTTTTAGTGCTCAAGAGCTGTCCCAGGAAATCAAGGCTTTTCTGACTGGCGTGGACCCTATTCTGGGCCACCAACTCTCGGCCCGGGAACATGCTCGCTGTGGTCTTCTCCTGCTCCGCTCTTTGCCACCTGCTCGGGCTGCCGTGCTTGACCACTTGCGAGGTGTCTTTGATGAGAGTGTCCGGGCCCACCTGGCTGCCCTGGATGAAAGCCCTGTGGCTGGCCCCCCTCACCTCCGTCCACCCCCACCCTCCCATGTCCCCGCTGGGGGACCTGGTCTAGAAGATGTGGTGCAGGAAGTACAGCAGGTGCTGTCTGAGTTTATCCGGGCCAACCCAAAGGCCTGGGCACCTGTGATTAGCGCATGGTCCATTGATCTCATGGGGCAACTGAGCAGCACATACTCAGGCCAGCACCAGCGTGTGCCCCATGCCACTGGCTCCCTCAACGAATTGCTGCAGCTGTGGATGGGCTGTCGGGCCACCCGCACATTAATGGACATCTATGTTCAGTGTCTCTCAGCTCTCATTGGTAGTTGCCCAGATGCCTGCGTGGATGCCTTGCTGGATACCTCTGTCCAGCATTCCCCACACTTCGACTGGGTTGTGGCCCATATTGGCTCCTCTTTTCCTGGCACTATCATCTCCCGAGTTCTCTCCTGTGGCCTTAAGGATTTCTGTGTTCACGGTGGGGCTGGAGGCGGAGCTGGTGGCAGTGGTGCAAGCTCTTCTCAAACCCCCTCTATAGACCCCTTCCCTGGATCTCCTGCTATCCCTGGGGAGAAAAGGGTGCCCAAGATTGCCTCGGTTGTAGGCATCCTAGGGCACCTGGCCTCCCGCCACGGAGACAGCATCCGCCGGGAGCTTCTGCGAATGTTCCATGATAGCCTGGCAGGGGGCTCTGGGGGCCGGAGTGGGGACCCGTCCCTTCAGGCCACAGTCCCCTTCCTACTGCAGCTGGCGGTCATGTCACCAGCTTTGCTGGGCACAGTCTCTGGAGAGTTGGTGGACTGCCTTAAGCCTCCAGCTGTGCTGAGTCAGCTGCAGCAACACCTGCAGGGATTCCCCCGAGAGGAGCTGGACAACATGCTGAATCTGGCTGTGCACCTGGTGAGCCAGGCCTCGGGGGCAGGTGCCTACCGCCTGTTGCAGTTCCTGGTGGACACAGCTATGCCTGCCTCAGTCATTACCACCCAAGGCCTGGCTGTGCCGGACACGGTGCGTGAGGCCTGTGACCGGCTGATCCAGCTGCTGCTGCTGCATCTGCAAAAACTGGTTCATCACCGGGGAGGGTCTCCTGGGGAAGGGGTGCTGGGCCCGCCCCCACCCCCCCGCCCTGTGCCCTTTCTAGATGCGCTAAGAAACCATGTCGGAGAGCTGTGTGGAGAGACCTTACGATTGGAACGGAAGCGCTTCCTTTGGCAACACCAGCTCCTGGGGCTGCTCTCTGTCTATACTCGGCCTAGCTGTGGACCCGAGGCCTTGGGCCATCTCCTGAGCCGGGCCCGAAGCCCTGAAGAGTTGAGTCTGGCCACCCAATTATATGCAGGGCTGGTGGTCAGCCTCTCTGGCCTCCTGCCTCTGGCTTTCCGAAGCTGCCTGGCTCGGGTACATGCAGGGACTCTGCAGCCTCCCTTCACTGCCCGGTTCCTGCGCAACTTGGCACTGCTCGTGGGGTGGGAACAGCAGGGTGGTGAGGGCCCTGCAGCCCTAGGGGCCCGGTTTGGGGAGTCTGCATCAGCCCATTTGTCTGACCTGGCTCCTCTCCTGCTACATCCTGAGGAGGAAGTAGCTGAAGCTGCTGCCTCCCTCCTGGCCATTTGTCCCTTTCCTCAAGAAGCCCTGTCCCCCTCCCAACTCTTGGGACTGGTGAGAGCTGGAGTACATCGCTTCTTTTCGTCTCTGAGGCTACATGGCCCCCCAGGGGTGGCTTCGGCCTCTCAGCTTCTTACCCGCCTCTCTCAGACCTCTCCAGCTGGGCTCAAAGCTGTCTTGCAGCTGCTAGTTGAGGGAGCCTTACATCGGGGCAACGCAGAACTATTTGGAGGGGAAGTGGATAGGGACAATGAGACTCTCTCAGTTGTCTCAGCTCCTTTGGCTTCTGCCTCCCTGTTGGACACAAACCGGCGGCACACTGCAGCTGTGCCAGGGCCTGGAGGGATTTGGTCAGTTTTCCACGCTGGAGTCATCGGTTGTGGCCTCAAGCCACCCAAGTTTGTCCGGTCACGCAATCAGCAGGAAGTGATCTATAACACCCAGAGCCTCCTCAGCCTCCTGGTGCACTGCTGCAGTGCCCCTGGGGGTACTGAATGTGGGGGCTGCTGGGGGGCTCCCACCCTGAGCCCTGAGGCAGCCAAAGCTGTGGCAGTGACCCTGGTGGAGAGTGTGTGTCCTGATGCAGCTGGTGCTGAGCTAGCCTGGCCCCCTGAGGAGCACGCCCGGGCCACCGTGGAGCGGGATCTCCGCATTGGCCGGCGCTTCCGGGAACAGCCCTTGCTCTTTGAGCTGTTAAAGCTGGTGGCAGCTGCTCCCCCAGCCCTGTGCTACTGTTCCGTGCTCCTGCGGGGGCTACTAGCCGCCCTTCTGGGTCATTGGGAAGCCTCTCGCCACTCTGATACAGCTCACTCCCCCTGGCACCTGGAGGCATCCTGCACTCTGGTAGCTGTCATGGCAGAGGGAAGCCTCCTGCCACCAGCCCTGGGTAATATGCACGAGGTATTTAGCCAACTGGCACCTTTTGAAGTGCGTCTGCTGCTGCTCAGTGTCTGGGGCTTTCTCCGGGAGCATGGGCCATTGCCCCAGAAGTTCATCTTCCAGTCGGAGCGTGGCCGCTTCATCCGGGACTTCTCCAGGGAGGGCGGGGGTGAGGGTGGACCCCATCTCGCTGTGCTGCACAGTGTCCTCCACCGCAACATTGACCGCCTGGGCCTTTTCTCTGGCCGTTTCCAGGCACCTTCACCGTCCACTCTCCTTCGGCAGGGAACATAGCCTTTTCCAAGCTTCGGAAGCCAAGGGAGGTTGAGCAGTGAGAGAGCTAGGGGGCTAAGGTGCTGCAGAAAGGTGGAGGTTTCTCTTCTAAAACCTTGGCCTAAAGAGCGCTGTCACTTTTTTCCTCCCCCATCTTTTTTTTTCTAAATAAAATTTGCCGAGTTGAGAAAAGCAGAGTCCAGTGCCTCTGTCTGATGCTTAGAGCTGACAAAGTCGGACAGCACCTGGCTCTGGACAATCCCGCCCCCCGCCCTCAGGCTACGCCCCTAGACCCGCCTGCCGCGGGCATTTATTGTGCGCGCTCTGCCAATGGGACAGCCGCCCGGCCGCTCTCCGGTCGAGCCAATCAGAAGGCCGGAAGGGGCGGGCGCTAAGAGACGTGGCTCAACGCGCGCGGGGGGGAGGAGAGGCTCGGGGTCAAGGAGCAAACCCGGCACAAGATGGCGGCGGTAGCGGCAGTGGCGGCGCGTAGGAGGCGGTGAGGAGCCCGGAACCCGGGGGCACGCCCGGGACGCCCCAAGGCCCCTCAAACCCCATATCTCTCTTTCCTGTGTGTCCTCCTGAGACTCTGTTATCCCCTGGCCTCGTGAGCACCCTTTGTCCCTCTGGAGGCGGCCTCAGGCTCCCCCGGTTTCCTCGCGGTACATCTGCGCGGCGTTGGGGGCCCTTGCTTCTGGGGGCTCCCAGCTCTAGCCCGGCGGCTCAAGAAGGCCGCAACCGTTCGCTCTTCTTGGTCTTGGCCGCTCTTAGCCGCCCCCTCCCTTGGCGGCTCGCGGCGGTTAACGCTGCCGCCTCCTTCCTGCAGGGTGCGGGCCATCCGGGCGGGGGACTAGACGCGGCCGGGCCCCCGGGAACGCAGTCCACTGTCCTGCGGGCCCCTCAGCCGGGAAGCCCCGCGGCCTGCTATCCCGCCTGCACTACCCTTCTTGCCCTACCCCCCGCCGCCCCCCCTCCCCCGCCAGAGTCCCGGACCCTGCCCTGCCCTTGTCTTCACGTGGACACCAACCATGGCTTGTTCGGTGTTCACGGTCGCTGGGCACGGTTGGGGCAGGATCCCGTAAGTTCACGGTCTGCCTGGATGATGGTGCTCAAACACAACATGCAGTCGAATGTTTTGGTCTGCGCTTTCGAGTTTCTATTACCGAAAAAAACAAAAAACGGTTCGAAACGATCACCAGCGCCACAAAACGTTTACCTGGACATAACGGATGTACTGGGGTGGGAGAGGCATGTACTGTCACCAGCAGAGAAAAAAAGATTGGACTGTAAACTCAACTCTCTGGAAGCCTGTGATCTGAAACAATAAACGGGTGCACCTTACCTGTGGCTCATTCCTGACGTTGGCTTGTGACCACCTCTTGCTCTCGGGCGTTCAAGGCATTCCTGAGTTCCTAGGGCCTTCCAACAGGTCACATCTGAAAGATCTTTTAGAAATCTTATCCTCGTTGGCATTTCTCCCAAGCCCATTGCATAGATTGTGCAAATAGGACTCCAGAGGGTGTTTAACTCACTGTACTTCTGATTACTGCTGCTTTGGGCAGGTGGACATGGAGTCAGTGGTGCAGGGTGCCTGCTGCAGTCACTCCTCAGGACCTGGGCCACAAGGCTTGCTGTTGAGTTTTCTGGTAGCATTTCTTCTGCTTGTTTTGCTACTAATTATTCCTGCTTGGCCTATCAAAAGACAGTGCCTGGTGTTTCCCTCACTTTTCTGTGTGCCCTGGCTTGCTTTGCACATTCTTCTGGAACTGGAGGGCTTACTGTGTTCTGCCATCTCCTTTCTGGTGAATTTTCCTTACCTTTAGCTTTCAGGCAGATGCTGAGGCTAATGCTGGGTACAATGTATATAGTCTCTAGTTAGCAGTTTGCAAAGTTTTAAGACTTAGAAGAAGAGAAGCTTGTGTTTGTTTTCTCTCCCTATTTGGGACATTTTAAGAGTGTGCTCCTGGACAACCCACATCAGCCTCTGGGAAAGCATGTTTAAAATGAAGATTTCTCCCGGGGTTCGGGAATCTACATTTACTAAACACTGCAGGTAATTCTTAACAGACAATGAAGTTTGAGAACCTCTGTTTGGGATTTACTGAGAATGGATGAATGTATCTTTCAAACTAACTTGTTTAGCCAATTAGTCCCTTGTCTGTCATTTGATAGCACCTTGGGGAACTAACAGTTTATGGTAACCTTGGGGTAATGGTCCTCAGTGAGGCAGGCCCTGCTGGTAGGTAGCGTGCTGTATTGTGTATCATGAAGTACGTGCGCCCCGGAGTCAGGCAGAGCTGAGTTCAATCCCAGTTTCACCCCTTATTAGCAGTTCAGTTTTGGATGGATTATTGAACTTTTTATGCTTCAATTTTCCCATCTGGGAAAAATCCCAACCCTACATCCACCGAGAAAACAACGAAAGAAATGAAAAAGAGGTAGTATGTATCAAGAAGTGGTTTTGAATGATGGTTGCCAATTAGAGTTGTTTTGAGGAGATTTTAAAAACTCTGATGCCCAGGCCCCGCTGTGTGCCAGTTCGATCAGAATCTCGGGGTGAGATTGGCACTTTTAAAAACTTCAGGCTGAGTTGAAAACTAGGGATATAGGCAGTTAGCCCGGCCCCTCGGGGTATGTTAGGATTCAGGACATGTGGCTGTTGTTACTCTTTTCAGGCTTAGGTCGTGGTATTGGTGACTTATTTCGAATCCCTAGGAGTGGAGGTCTGAGGAGCAGGGTGCCTGGGTGCTAGGGATGTTGGGACTCTGGGTATTGTGACAACAGGCTAGCTGAGGGTACATCTTTAACTTTTCCACCGTAGCTCCACCTGATGCCTTGCCTGTGGAAAGGCATGGCTCGCTTTGTTTCTCTGTTCCTCACATGGTGCCACCGCTTCCCCTGGGACTGGCTGTTACTGCTCCTTTCCTCTGAGAAGCTGATGTAACCAGAGTCAATACCAGGGCCTCTGAAGGCCAAAGATCCTTTGTCCACTTCCCCTGCCTTTTGAAGGGAAGGTGTGAGTGAGCCAACTCCGCAGGCCTGACGTTTCACCCCATGTCCACTGTGCCTTCTCTTCTATTTGACCAGACTCTATTTTTCTCCCCTTTTAGGGCTGTGGTGGGAAGGGGCCTTTCTCTGTGAAGGTGGGGCCTTTTCTGATCTCTGCGCTGATTGTTCCCTCTTTGTCTTTTTTCCTCCTTAGGTCTGGGACAGGTTTGGTACTCGCTTGTTTAGGGGTCTGCCTGGGAGTTACCCTTGCTGTGGATAGAAGCAACTTTAAGACCTGTGAAGAGAGTTCCTTCTGCAAGTATGATATTTCTTGGAGAGTGGGCTGGAAAATAGGGTACTGTGGGAGGTGCTGTGGCAGATGGGGGGTAGCCTGGGGACATTGCAGGTGGTAGAGGGTCCTAGGAACATTGGGGAACCTTCCCTCCTTCCCATTTCACTTGGCAGGAGGCAACGAAGCATGCGTCCAGGCCTCTCTCCGTACCGAGCCTTGCTGGACTCTCTACAGATTGGTCCTGATGCCCTCACAGTCCATCTGATCAACGAGGTCACCAAGGTCAGGGGAGAAAAGGAGGAGTCTGGTGGGGGTGGGGAAATGGCTAAGGGGTAATTCGGCAGAGGTGAACCTGTAGCCAACATCCTATCCCAGCCATCTTGGGATTTTGTGAGGGATTCGTATCTCAGATCCCTTAGGTAAGGGGCTAGAAGGAGGAGACCCCTCAGGAGGGAGTGGGTTCAGAGGGCATTCCATGGTGTAGCCCTCTCCCTTCTCCAGATCCAAACCTCTGCCCCCACAGGTAGTGCTGGTGCTGGAGCTCCAGGGGCTTCAAAAGAATATGACCTGGATCAGGATTGATGAACTGGAGCCCCGGCGGCCCCGATACCGGGTGCCAGATGTATTGGTGGCCGAGCCCCCCACGTCTCGGTAAATTTTTCCTGAGAAACCTATCCATTTCCCTGGTCCTTTTGTCCTTCCCGATTAACCTTTATTTGGTTGATTTTTTTTTTCCCACTTTGGGATAACAGCTGACTAGCATCTCGTCCCTCTCCTAATCTTGCTCCATTTCTCCCTCTGTTTCACGCATTTTCTCTTCTGCCCTTTTTCTTTCATTCTGCAAACAGATACTTCTTCCAGTTCTGTGCCAGGCGTGGGCTAGGGGCTGACAATGCAAGAGTAGATAAACAAGGCCCCAGGTCTTGCCCTCCAGTGTTAGTGTCTTTGTGGTTGGTTCCTCCCGTCCTTTCCCTTCCCCTTACTTTTCTCTTTTTCTTTGTTTTTCTTCAGATGCTCATGATATGATTACTCAAATCCTTGAATCATGACACAGTGTCATTATGAGTATTCCATGCGTGGCGCGCTCTCTCTCTTTTTTTTTAAGTTTGTTTATTTTATTTTTTTTAGTAATCTCTGCACCCGACGTGGGGCTCAAACCCACAACCCTGAGGTCAGGAGTCGCATGCTCTGCTGACTGAACCAGCCCAGCGCCCCATGCATGGCTCTCTATTAAGTACTTAATTTAGAAAATGTTATGATAAGGGGCGCCTGGGTGGCTCAGTCGTTAAGCACCTGCCTTTGGCTCAGGTCATGATTCCACGGTCCTGGGATCGAGTCCTGCATCGGGCTCCCTGCTCTGCGGGAAGCCTGCTTCTCCCTCTCCCACTCCCCCTGCTTGTGTTCCCTCTCTCGCTGTCTCTCTCTCTCTCTGTCAAATAAATAAATAAAAATCTTAAAAAAGAAAATCTATAGAAAATGGTATGATAAACCCTCTTCCCTGTATACCCTTTACCCAGCCCAACCATTTACTTCTCACTATCCTGTGGTCCTGACCACCCTCAGAGGTGATTGTTACTCTAAAGTTCATTCCCTTGTCTTGTTTTTACAGTTGTGTCATGTATGCACATAAGAACAGGTATACACAAACGTATTTGTGTTTGTGTCCCTAAGCCATAAACTATGTAGGTGTGTTTGGTTTTGAGTGTTATACGGTAAGTATTCTAGTGAATGTGGGCTTCTGGAACTTCCGTCTTTGATATAACTTTATATAACTCTGTTACATGTAGCTTTAGAAATTCATTTTTACTGCCATATATATTCATATGGCGCCCCATGGTGTTAGCATTTTCTGAGTTGTGTTTATTATTAATTTTTAATATCATTTTTAATTTTTATATTTCTTATATCTTATATAATCTTATATTTTTAATTTAATTTCTTATATACTTTTTATAAAATATTTATTTACTTGACAGAGAACAAGCAGGGGGAGTTGCAGGCAGAGGGAGAGGGAGAAGCAGGCTCCCCGGTGAGCAGGGAGCCTAATGTGGGGCTTGATCCCAGGAACATGGGATCATGACCCAAGCCAAAGGAGACGCTTAACCAACTGAACCTCTCAAGCGCCCCTCTAAGTTGTGTTGAAATAATTCTCTATCTCAAGGTCAGAAAAATATATTTTTTTCTAAAAATCTTACTTTAGGGAAGTGTGGCTGGCTCAGTCAACAGAATATACAACCTTTTTTTTTTTTTTAAGTTTTTTTTTAAGATTCAAGACACAGAGGGCACCTGGGTGGCTCAGTTGGTTAAGCGACTGCCTTCGGCTCAGGTCATGATCCTGGAGTCCTGGGATCAAGTCCCGCATCAGGCTCCCTGCTCAGCAGGGAGTCTGCTTCTCCCTCTGACCCTCTTCCTTCTTGTGCTTTCTATCTCTCATTCTCTCTGTCTCTCAAATAAATAAATAAAATCTTTAAAAAAAAAAAGATTCAAGACAGAGAGAGCATGAGCAGGGGGAGAGGCAGAGGGAGAGGGAGAAGCAGACTCCCCGCTGAGACAGGAGCCAGATGTGGGGCTCGATCCCAGGACCCTGGGATCGTGACCTGAGCCAAAGGCAGACACTTAACCATTTAAGCCACCCAGGCGCCCCAGAACATACGACTCTTGATCTTGGGTTTGTGGGTTTGAGCCCCATGTTGGGTGTAGAGATTACTTAAAAAAAAAAAAAAAAAATTAAAAAAATCTTACTTTAAAATGTTAAGTAATAACCTGTCTGGAGTTGATGCTAGTATCTGGTATGAAGTAGGGATTTGGTACTGTTTTTTTCCTGTTTAGGAAATCTGTTTTTTTGACTTCACTATTGAATAGTTCTCCTTTCCTCACCAAACCGCCATGCTACCTCTGTTACATTTCTAAGTTCTAAGTATGCTTGGGTCCACTGCCAAGCTCTTCTTTGGTTCCTTTGGTGAATCTGTCCGCCCTGGCACTGTCCCCACAACACCAATAGCTCTTAGCAGTCCCCCCCCCCCCCCCCGCCACCCCTGAAGTGTCATCATTACTCTTCGCCCTTTGTGCTGCTTTGTATCCCTTTCGATCTCTTTCCCAGGCTTTCCGTCTCTGGCCGTGATGACAACAGCGTGGAGCTCACCGTGGCTGAGGGACCCTATAAAATCATCTTGACGGCGCGGCCATTCCGCCTGGACCTGCTAGAGGACCGCAGTCTTCTGCTCAGTGTCAATGCCCGAGGACTCTTGGATTTTGAGCACCAGAGGGCCCCCAGGGTCCCGTGAGTACAGGGGTTGGGACCAGAGAGAACCTAGTGTGCAAGAGCCCAGGGGTGTGGTGGATTTGGCCCCGGGTCCCTGGGAGGAAACAGGGTGGCAGGACCACCGTAGGGGCTGGGGCTGGGAGAAGCTGCTCTCGGGGAGAGTAGGAAGCAGACCCGGGTTGTGGTTTTCTCCCTTTCCTGTACAGATCAGGAGGCAAGTCACTTTTGTCTCTCAGCTGTACCCTGGGCACCTCCTCTGGGAGGCCTGCCTGGGTCTGCCTTTCCCTCTTCCCCTTCTCACACCATCACATTTCCCAGGTTTATTTTCTTCTTTTTTTTTTTTTTTTTTTTTTTTGTTTCTTTTCCGCCCCACCCCCCATCTCTGGAAGTTTGTCGACTGAAACTCACTTTTATGTTTCTGTTTTTGTGTTGGTTTTGTGCCTCCTTTTCCCCTTCCCTACCCATCTCCTCCTGCCCCAGTTTCTCGGATAAAGTTAGTCTCACGCTCGGTAGCATTTGGGATAAGATCAAGAACCTTTTCTCTAGGTAAATCCATGGCCACTGGTACTGTATCTGTTCCTCTGCCCTTACCTGCCCTTCACTCTGGTCCCAGGGGAAGGTGCCCCAGACGTTCCTATGCCCTGCCCTTCACTCACCCTTCTTTCCCCAGATACGTGGTATCTGGTCCCTGTTCCCCTGGCTGGGAGCCCCCTAGGAGAAGGAAGATGAAATGCTGGGAGTCCTTAAGGAATGTAAGGTGCTTCTTGCTTTGCCAAGGGGTGGAGAGATGCCACCTGATGCTGGGGTTTCTGGCTCTTAGCGGGAGTACACGGAGGCTCTAGGTGGAACTGCTTGCCAGCTGCCCTTGAAAGTCTTCTTTGGCAGAACCTCTTGTTTGAGTCCCTGCATATATCTGTAGAGGTTTGACTATGGTATGACCCACTTGCCTTTGTAAAACCCTGGTGTCAGGCCAAGAGGCTGAGGCCCAGTGAGAGTAGTTGGGGCCAGATTCTCTCGGAGGCTGCAGAGCCAGCACTGACATTCCCAGTCTAGGCACTTGAACCGTCCTGCCTGTCTCTTTTGGAATGCAGGCAGAGGCTAGTGATTTAGTCCTGTGTGTGGAAGGCACCTCCTGGTGGCATTTAATCATTTCCCTTTCTCATTTCTCTCCCCGTCCTTTGCATATTGATCTGCTCACTGGGGTCCCTCACCAAGCTTTAACATTCAGTCCCTTCCTCCAATGCCTTCATTCCTTTGGACCCTTGGCTCTCTATTCCCTTACCCCTCCTTCCATTAGCCCCTCGTCCCTGCCCCCTCTGGATTGGAGCAGACAGCTCTCCTACCTTCCAGGCAAGGATCAAAAGACCCAGCTGAGGGCGGTGGGGCCCAGCCCGAGGAAGCACCTGGGGATGGTGACAAGGCAAGTCGGTGGGCTGGGTGGTTGGGCACAGGGCTGGCTGGGAGGTTGGAGGGGAAAGGTCCACAGGAAACTTGAGCTCAGTCTCCCCGTTGGGGACAGGACTTAGAAGAGGGTGGGGGAAGAGAGAGCTAGTGTGTGATTGGAGGTGGTCTGCTTTCCTCCTCACAGCCAGAGGAGACCCAGGGGAAAGCAGAGAAAGATGAGCCAGAAGCCTGGGAGGAGACATTCAAAACTCACTCTGACAGCAAGCCATATGGTGAGGGACTGGGAGAGCCTTGGGCAGGGACGCAGGGACTCCTTGTCAAACAGAAGCTTTAAAGCCCATCTTTTGCTTTCCTTCCAGGCCCCACGTCTGTGGGTTTGGACTTCTCTCTGCCAGGCATGGAGCATGTGTATGGGATCCCTGAGCATGCAGACAACCTGAGGCTAAAAGTCACTGAGTGAGTCCCATGGTGACATCAAGAAATGGGGGGGAAAGAGGGGTCGGACTTTAGGGCTGTGGGGTGGTATCCATGCAGTTTGGATACTCTAGACAAGCATGGATCACTTCCTGTGGCCAGATCACCTTTGATGATCAGAAAATTCAACTTTGAGGGGCGCCTGGGTAGCTCAATCAGTTAAGCATCTGCCTTCAGGGGTGCCTGGGTGGCTCAGTCGTTAAGCGTCTCCCTTCGGCTTAGGTCATGATCCCAGAGTCCTGGGATCAAGCCTCGCATCAGGTTCCCTGCTCAGCGGGGAGTCTGCTTCTCCCTCTCCCTCTTCCTTTGCCCCTCCCCCCTGCTTGTGCGCGCGCGTTCTCTCTCTCTCTCTCTCTCTCTCTCATAAATAAGTAAAATCTTAAAAAAAATTCTCCTTTGAGAAAGGGCAGGGGGG
Organism: Zalophus californianus; assembly: GCF_009762305.2. Classification (NCBI taxonomy): domain Eukaryota; kingdom Metazoa; phylum Chordata; class Mammalia; order Carnivora; family Otariidae; genus Zalophus; species Zalophus californianus. The sequence goes on along the minus strand of NC_045605.1, from coordinate 104,378,320 downwards.
CCAGTTTTTATCACTCACCTGTATCTGTGGGATGGAGGTTGTGGGTGCCACAGCCTAGGGCCAGTCTGTCTGTCTGCCTGCAGGGGTGGGGAGCCGTATCGCCTCTACAATTTGGATGTATTCCAGTACGAGCTGTACAACCCCATGGCCCTTTATGGGTCTGTGCCTGTGCTTCTGGCACACAGCCCTCATCGGGACCTGGGCATCTTCTGGCTCAATGCTGCAGAGACCTGGATTGACATATCTTCCAACACTGCAGGGAAGGTGAGCACGCGTGCAGGGAGGAGTAAGAGAGTGAGTCTTCAGGCCTGAGGCAAATGCGTATGCCAGGGGCGTTTACTTTGAAGAGGCTGGCTGGAGGCTCTTCGGGGGATACTGTTTAGGGGCTGGGTGGGAGAAGGGGCCCTGAGCCTTGGGAGCAGCATTTGAGTTCCCTGGTCCTTCCCAGAAAACACACACTCGTGGAGAAAATATTGCTTCTTTTGCATCTGTTGTCAGTACGTTTGTTAGTGACCGTTTGTCATGTACTGGACACTCTTGGAGGTGCTGGGGATATATTGCTCATTGAGGTAGGACAGGTCCTCACTCTCGGGGCGGAAGACAGATGGAAGACAGGTAAGGAGGCGGGCTGAGTTCCGCAGTGGTAAGTGGTGAGAAGGAAGTGCAGTGATCACGTGGTGGGGACAGAGACAGGCTGTCTGAGACGGCATGGTCCAGAGAGCCTCACTGAGGAGGTGATACCTGACCTCGGCCCTGACTGACTCCTTAGGACCCAGCTGTGTGAGGACTCTGAAGAGAACATTGCTGCTTTGTCTCTGGGTCAGGGAAGAAGAGGTGGGTGTCGGACCTGTGTCTCTGGTCCCCTCTGTAGACCCTGTTTGGGAAGATGCTAGACTACCTGCAAGGCTCCGGGGAGACCCCACAGACAGATGTCCGCTGGATGTCGGAGAGCGGCATCATCAATGTCTTCTTGCTGCTCGGGCCCTCCGTCTCTGATGTATTCCGGCAGTATGCCAGTCTCACAGGTACGCGCGTCCCCTCTCTGCCAGCCAGCAGCCACCTCCCCTGGCCCTGTCTTCCTGAGAGGGGTGACTCCGTTTTCAAAAATTCTGTGCCTCAGCCTGCTTACTAGTCCAGTACCTTTTCTCTCTCTCTCTTTCTCCCTCTCTCTCTCCCTCTCTCTCTCTCTCTCTCTCCCTCTCTCTCCCTCTCCCTCCCTCTCCCCCTCTTCCTCTCTCCCTCACCCCCCCAACAAGCCTCCATCAATTTCTGGGTGTTCCCGATGGCCCCAGGTTGGGCCTGACCCCATTGTGACCCCCGTGCCTGCAGGGACCCAGGCATTGCCCCCGCTCTTCTCCCTCGGCTACCACCAGAGCCGCTGGAACTACCGGGATGAGGCTGACGTGCTGGAAGTCGATCAGGGCTTCGATGATCACAACCTGCCCTGCGATGTCATTTGGCTGGACATCGAGCATGCTGATGGCAAGCGGTACTTCACCTGGGACCCCAGCCGTTTCCCCCAACCCCTTACCATGCTGGAACACTTGGCCTCCAAGAGGCGGAAGGTAAGAGGGCTGTGGCCATGCTCAGTCTTCTCCGGCACAACAGCCCTGGAGAGTTCTGAGCACCCCTGTTCCTTGCCTGCAGCTGGTGGCCATTGTGGACCCCCACATCAAGGTGGATTCCGGCTACCGTGTGCACGAAGAGTTGCAGAGCCGGGGTCTGTATGTGAAAACCCGGGATGGCTCTGACTACGAGGGCTGGTGCTGGCCAGGTAGGTGGGCCTAGAATTGAGGGAGAGCTATTGTGAGACCAGGGAGGTAGGATGGGAGCCATTTTGCCCCTTGAAGGTTGACAGCCAGCCTTAACTTGTCCTAGGCGCTGCTGGTTACCCTGACTTTACCAATCCCACAATGAGGGCCTGGTGGGCTAACATGTTCAGCTTTGACAACTATGAGGTACGGCAGCCCCTCCCCTACCTGCATCTGTCTCTCCCACCCTGCCTCCCTAAGTCCGTCATTCTCTGCCAGCCAGCCCTGCTGTTGTTGGTTGCCTGTATTTTTTTTTTTTTAAGATTTACTTATTTGAGAGAGAGTGTGCGGGGAGGGGGTTGCAGAGAGAGGAGAGAAGCAGACTCTCCGCTGAGGGTGGAGCCTGACACTGGCCTTGATCCCACCACCCTGAGATCATGACTTGAGCCGATATCAAGAGTCGGTGCTTAACTGACTGAGCCCCCCCGCAGGTGCTCCTGGCTGCCTGTATTTATTAGGAACATTTATCATGCTCCTCAGAGGACCCTGAGAAATGCTTTTTGGATTCTTAGGAGTTCTCTGCTCTTAGAGTTTGTCTTTTTCCTCCCCTCTGTCCCATTTTCTGCTTCGTGTGCCTAGGGCTCAGCTCCCAACCTCTATGTCTGGAACGACATGAACGAACCGTCTGTGTTCAATGGTCCAGAGGTTACCATGCTCAAGGATGCCCAACATTATGGGGGCTGGGAGCACCGAGACGTGCATAACATCTATGGCTTCTACGTGGTAAGAGGCTGAGTGAGGAGAGCCTGTGGGCTGGGGAACTTGCACAGGACAGCAGGCTTTTGTTCCTCACTACCCCTTCTCTCCTTTGTCCACCCAGCACATGGCAACGGCAGACGGGTTGGTGCTGCGCTCTGGGGGCCTAGAGCGCCCTTTTGTCCTGAGCAGGGCTTTCTTCGCTGGCTCCCAGCGCTTTGGTAAGATTTGGAGAATAGAGCTGTGACAGAGGGTGTAAAGGCCAGATCGGAAGAGTGGTGCACTGTCTGTCCACGCGGCTGTCCTCCAGGAGCAGCAGGCTGCATCTCCACCGCTCCCCCCCCCGAACCTGCACACTTTAAGGGGATCCAGGGACGGGGGAGGACCAGTCCCCTTTCAAGTGCTGTTGTGAATTCTGCCACCTTGGACAGGACCCCGGGGGCCCTAGAACAGATGTGGCAGGTCAGAGGAGTTGGCTGTATGAAAAGCAGAGCCCCGTCACTGTTGGCAAGCTCCATCTCCCTCATTTTCCTTAGGAGCTGTGTGGACAGGAGACAACACTGCTGAGTGGGACCATTTGAAGATCTCTATCCCTATGTGTCTCAGCTTGGGGCTGGTGGGACTTTCCTTCTGTGGAGGTGAGAGGGGGAGGAATTGGGGGTCTTGGTTTGGTGGGAGAGGAGCCAGGTAGAGGGTAGAGGGCACAGGACCCAGGCGCAAACAGAGCTGAGAGTCTAGGGTGGGACCTGGGGGAGCTCCTTAGGTAGCAGCTCTCTTTTCACCCTATTTTCCAACCTCTTTCCTGCCTCCCCTCTCCCAGCGGATGTGGGCGGTTTCTTCAAAAATCCAGAGCCGGAGCTGCTTGTGCGCTGGTACCAGATGGGTGCCTACCAGCCATTCTTCCGGGCACACGCACACTTGGACACTGGGCGGCGAGAGCCCTGGCTCTTACCAGCTCAGTACCATGACATCATCCGAGATGCCTTGGGCCAGCGATACTCCTTGCTGCCCTTCTGGTACACTCTCTTCTATCAGGCCCATCGTGAAGGCATTCCTGTCATGAGGTGAGGCATTCAGCTGGGTCTGCATAGAGTGGGCTGAGGTGGCTGAGGGACAGTGGGGACCGGGCTCCATCTCTAGGCCTCTTTTGCCACTCACCAGGGCCTTGTAAAGGAGGGAAATTCTGGTTTCAAGGTTGAGAGTAAGAAGAGACTGAGTAGCAGTAGCAGTAAACGTTGCTGCCTGGCATTGTTCGTCACTGTCCCCAGAGCCTAAAACAAGGCCCACAAGTATCCTTCCATCCTTGGGAGTAAGACAAACAGACAAGTACACAAATATGCAAATAAGAAAATTGCCAGGGTGCCTGGGTGGCTCAGTCGTTAAGTGTCTGCCTTCGGCTCAGGTCATGATCCCTGGGTCCTGGGATCGAGCCCCGCATCGGGCTCCCTGCTCTGCGGGAAGCCTGCTTCTCCCTCTCCCACTCCCCCTGCTTGTGTTCCCTCTCTCGCTGTCTCTCTCTCTGTCAAATAAATAAAATCTTAAAAAAAAAAAAAAAAAAAAGCGCCTGGGTGGCTCAGTTGCTTGGGCGACTGCCTTCGTTTCAGGTCATGATCCTGGAGTCCCAGGATCGAGTCCCGCATCGGGCTCCCTGCTCAGCAGGGAGTCTGCTTCTCCCTCTGACCCTCCCCCTTCTCATGCTCTCTCTCTATCTCATTCTATCTCTCAAATAAAAATCTTTAAAAAATAAATAAAAAATTTAAAAAGTTTAAAAAAAAAGAAAATTGTCAACAGTGATAAGCTCTTTGAATAGGGTAATGTAATTTAGTTCTACAAATGGCCTTTTTAAGAAGAAGGACATGTGAGTGGCACCTGGGTGGCTCATTTGGTTAAGCGTCCAACTTTTGATCTCAGCTCAGGTCTTGATCTCAGGATCATGAGTTCAAGCCCCATATTGGGCTCCGTGCTGGGTGTAGGACCTACTTAAAACACACAAAAAAGGGCATGTGAGATGAGCCCTGACTAATGAGGAAGATGGACTTTTGTGATCCAGAGGAAGAAAGTTCCCAGCACAGGAGATTGCAAGTGCAGACATCCTAAAGTGGAAATGAGTTTGTTGTGTTCCAGAGATAGAAAGACCAGTGTGTCTCAGGGTAAGGACCCAGAGGGAGAGGTAGGAGATGACGTAGGAGAGGAAAATTCGACCTGATGCAGGATAATGAAATGGCCACTGGAATGTTGCCGTGTGGAATAGTTTCAGGAGGAGGTGGGGGAGGAGGAGGCAAGCAGATGGATTAGGAAATTCAATGACTAGACCAAGGGTAGGTTGCATAGCTGAGGCCTACCATGCAGTCGGGCTGCCTGGCGCAAGCTCCTGGCTTGTCCCCTGTGCTGTTCTTATCTCCGGTTCCTGGGCTAGCGTCTTTGACCTCTGCCAGGACAGCAGGTGTCTTCCCTTGTTGTTTTGCTTCTTTCCTAGGCCCCTGTGGGTACATTATCCTCAGGATGTGACCACCTTCAGTATAGACGATCAGTTCCTGCTTGGTGAGAAATGGAGGGGACAGTTGCTGGTGGGTTGGCATAGGGCTGAGAAGTAAGCACCTGTGGGAGAGGGGTCTGTGGATGCCCCGGGAGGGAGGAGTGAGTGAGGCCGGTGGCACAAGGCGGCAGGCGTTTTGGTGCTCCCTGCCTGGGAACTGGTCCCCTCAATTCACAGCTGATTCTGGTGTGTTTTAGGGGATGCATTATTGGTTCACCCTGTATCAGACTCCGGGGCTCATGGTGTGCAGGTCTATCTGCCTGGCCAAGGGGAGGTGAGTTAAGGAAGAAAGGGTGTGATGGGGAAAGGTGGTGAAGGCCAACGAGGGTAAATAGGATGGGGGCCCTGTGCAGTGACCTACTGTGTGTTCTGCCACCCACAGGTGTGGTATGACATTCAGAGCTACCAGAAGCATTACGGTCCCCAGACCCTGTACCTGCCTGTAACCCTGAGCAGTGTGAGTATGCCTGGCCCAGCTGCCAGCTCCATCTGCCTGTCAGTTTCCAGAAGGGGAGAGTGTGTGCTTTGGAGTCCAGTATGTAAGTGGGCATAGATGGGCAAGAGCAAAAGACACTGCCGGGCCCAAGATTGGACAGTGGGGCAACTTCATTCCCTGGTCTTGCCCTAGATCCCTGTGTTCCAGCGTGGAGGGACAATTATCCCTCGGTGGATGCGAGTGCGGCGCTCTTCTGACTGTATGAAGGATGACCCCATCACTCTTTTCGTTGCTCTCAGTCCCCAGGTGAGGGCGTGGGCAGGGAGCCCCCTTAGCCCTCTGCCGGCCTTCCCGGGATTCAGTCCCTGGGGGGAGTGCCCCCCACTCCCTCTTGGGCTCAGGCTTTCCCCTATCCCACTTCCCGCTCAGGGTACGGCCCAAGGAGAGCTCTTTCTAGATGATGGGCACACATTCAACTATCAGACTCGCCATGAGTTCCTGTTGCGTCGGTTCTCGTTCTCTGGCAACAGCCTTGTCTCCAGGTAAGGAAGTGCTCATTCGTCCTTGGTAGCCTCAGGGATGCTCACAGTGCACTGTGCTCTTTTCTTGCATATGACCTTGCTCTGGGTCTCCTCCTTCCTTCTACTCTGACATCTTTCTCCCTGACAGGCATCTGTTTTTGTTCCCTCTAGCTCAGCAGACCCCAAAGGCCACTTTGAGACACCAATCTGGATTGAGCGGGTGGTGATAATAGGGGCTGGAAAGCCAGCAGCCGTGGTCCTCCAGACAAAAGGTGAGGGGTGAGACTGGCCCCCAGGCGGGGGAAAGAGGGGAAGTAGGGGCAGGGCTGGGACACCTTGCCTGTAGGAAAGCAGTTGCTATGCCGTAGCCTCTTGCTGTGACCATGGAACGCTTTCTTTTTCTCCACCAGGATCGCCTGAAAGCCGCCTGTCCTTCCAGCATGACCCTGAGACCTCTGTGTTGATCCTGCGCAAGCCTGGCGTCAACGTGGCATCGGACTGGAGCATTCACCTGCGATAACACAAGGGATGTTGGGGGGTGGGAAGGGTGCAGTGGTGATGAGAGTTCCTCTTCCTTCTGCCTTGGAGTTTGACCGTCCCCAGACTTCACCTTTCTTATCTGAAGACTCAAATTCTGCCAACATCTGGGCAGGATGAGAAGCTGTCCCTGCACTCTGAATTCTTCCTGTGACCTCCTGACCTCTGCCACCCCGCTGACACCAAGTCTCCCATCGTCCCTCAACACTCTGTTGCTCTAACTGGAGCACACTCACCTGTGAAGACCTGGGGACCGTGAGACCCTTGCTTTTCCTTCTTTTTCCTTTCTTTTGGGGGCCCTGAATCTCCTCTAGACCCTCTTCATTTATACCTCTTGTGTGTTGATGCCATTTCTTGGAAGAAGAAGAGGGCAGTGAGCTTTAGGGCTCCTTTTCTCCTTCCCCTTCCCTCCCCACCAAACTGCTCTCCTTTTGTTTCTTTCTCCCGATTCTTCTCTGTCAGCCCTCCCCTTTTTATGCCCCACTGATACACTGGGACCACCCCTTACCTGATAAGGGATGAATGGATCAAAGGAGTGAGGTTGCTGGAGAACATCCTCTTCCCTGTCACCCCAACCTTTCCTCTCCCCGATTGCTTCTAGAGCTGCTGCAGTTCTGACAGGGGCAGTTCTGTCTCCCCTGTCCTTTGGGCGAAAGAAGTTTCCGCTCTTCCTTAAGAGGAGATGGGCATTAAACTTCTTTTGCCCCCTTTTTGTCCCCTCGGGGGGCATTCAAGATGGAGAAATCAGTTGTGGTTTCGTCAAATCACGGTCACCTGTATTTATTGCTGGGAGAAGGCTGAGGGTGGGGGGAGATGATCATGTGTGCCCAGGGTCGGCTTGAAGCCCTGGGTGGGGGGTGGGGGAGGACTAACTGGGGACAAGGGGGGATATTTGTGGCAATTTTTTTTACTTCCTCTTGGCCCCCAGCTGCGACAGGTTTTGATAAAAGGAGAAACAATAAAGAGAGAAACCAGTAAATAACTGTTGATGTCCGGATTCTGATTCTGGCCTGAACCACAGACCCTTAGAAGCCTAAGGGCCTGACATTTTCATCTAACTTCAGCATGAGCCTCATCAGTTCAGCAAAATGAATGAGTGCAAGTCTTCCTCAACTTGCTAGATGCCAATATTTTCATAGAGGAGTCCAGCAAGTTCATCATATTTTAGGAGGCCTAGTTAATAGCGGTGACCAGAGCTGATGGGGTCCCTCTTGAATAGAAACAGCTTTATAGTCATGTTCACATGCAAAAGGCTGCTTCTCCTTAGCATCACTTTTTAAAACTCCCCATTGTTTTGGTGACAGAAAATAGATTTCTCCATTTTGGAGACCACCAGTTTTAAAGATGATTTTACCAGGAACAAGAGGGTTTTTTTTTTTTTTTTAGGGAAAATGCTCAGGAAGGCTTGTGCCCGTGAGTAGTTAGGGGATGTCGTTATGCAATTCTCAGCTCAAATATTGCCAGTTTCCTGGGAGGTAGCCCACTGCCTTGGCTCCCCCGCTCCCTCCCCTCCCCCCATACACCGCCACCCTTATTGTCATACGTTTGAGAAACGTGGGTCGGAGGAAGCGGTACAGATTTTGGAGACAGGTATCTAGAAGGGGCATAGAAAACTACATAGTGGCAATTTCATAGTTTTTGTCAACCTTGGCTACTTGTCCGTGAAATGGGGACAATACCACCTGTCTCAGGATTAGAGTGAGAAATGCGATGCGTCAGAGCACAGGCCTGGCACGGGAGAAGTCCTAGATTTCATTCATTCGTGTAACAAGCGTTTGGGGAACTGTTACTGGGTGCTGTGGTTGAAAAATGAATGAATGAAAATAAGGAAATCTGCGCACAGGGACTGGAGTTCAAGGGGAAGGTCTCAAAGTCGCTCCCACGAGGCTTCTCACTGCCCGCCACGCGAGCTCGCCACGCCGGATGTGACGTCACCCACTCCCGTGGTTCTCAGAACTAGGCGGAGGGACCGGAAATTAACCCGAGGGGTGGGGTGCAGACTGACCGGAAGTGGGCCCTGGCGGGCGCCGCGGAACCCGAGCTCGCGCGAGCCGGTGGAGCGGAGCGTGGGGAAGGCGGGACACGGGGCGGGGCCGCTGCAGGGGCGGGGTCTCCAGCCTGGCGGGTGGGGGGCGGGGACCCCCCAGTCCCCCCGAACCCCGCCTGCCCCGGCGGCGACACGGCCATGAAGCTGAAGCTGAAGAACGTGTTTCTCGCCTACTTCCTGGTGTCGATCGCCGGCCTCCTCTACGCGCTGGTGCAGCTCGGTGAGCGGGGCGGGGCGGGGGTGCGGCGGGCCAGCCCGAGGGCGCCCGCCGCCGTGCATCCCGCCCTGGGGATGAACCCCCGCGCAGACACCATTCAGCCGGCTCGGCCCTCCCACAGCCCTCTGCGGCCGCCGGCGCTCTCCCCTCTCTAGGATGCACCGCCGCTTCCCGCCGCACCTCGGATGAAATGCAGACTCTTTCCCAGAGTCCGCAAGGCCCCGCATGATCCTGTGGCCGTCAGCCTTTCCAACCCCATTCCCTTTCCCACTCGCTCGCTCTGCTCCGGCCGCACTGGCTGCATGACAGTTTCTCGAAAGCCCACGCTCATTGCTCTCTCAAGCTCTTAACCTCTTCCTTCTGGCTGCGGTGCTTTTCTCCCTGCTCTTCCTGGCCGCCGCTTTCTCATGCTTCAGGTCTCAGCTCAAATGTCACCGCCTCAGAGAGGCCTTCCCCGACCACCTTAGCTAGCGTAACTCTTCTTTTTCTGGATTCTCTTTTTTCTCTGTCTTACGTGTTTCCTTCGTGGCCCTTATCACAATTCGTAATGATTTTACTAATTTGTTTTTTTGCTCAGTGTCTGCCTCCGCCACTAAACTGAAAGCTCCATGAAGGCAGGGACCGTGTCTGCTTTGCTCCCTGCTGCATCCCCAGCACCTAAGGCTGTGCCTACCACGTGGAGCATTCAATAAATATTTATCCAATAACAGAATCAATGAATTTTATGAGTCTTTGGTCACACAGCCAAGGGAACAGATGGAACGTTGCCTCTTACACAGAGAGACAGGGCTTAGGGCTTGATCCTCAGGCATTTAAAAGACAGCCCTGTTTCAGAAGATCTAGTTGTTCTTTATGGCTCCAGAAGGCAACATTAGGATCAGCAGGTAGAAGGGATGGACGCAGATGATTAGCTCAATATCCGAGTGAAAGCTGTAACAGATGGAATTGATTGCAGTTGGAGGGGGCTGCTGATTGAGGCCAGGAGCTTCCCCCCACCCCCCAATCAGGGGTGTGGAAGAGGCTGTCCGGGAGGTTGTCAGGAGATTCCTGCACTGGCTAGGAGTTGAACAAGAAGGTTATGCCCCTTTGGGATGCTCAACATGCTGTGGTTCTCTGCCCCCATTCCTGCTTCCTGGGACCAGGTCAGCCATGTGACTGCCTCCCTCCCCTGCGCGCAGCCGCAGAGCAGCTTCGGCAGAAGGATCTGAGGATTTCCCAGCTGCAAGCCGATCTCCGCCGTCCACCCCCTGCCCCTGCCCAGCCCCCTGAACCTGAGGCCCTGCCTACTATCTATGTTGTTACCCCCACCTACGCCAGGTATGGGCTCTGGTGTATCCCAGAGGCCTGCATGGGCCAGGAGGTTGGGGTTGATGATGAGTTTGGGGAGGCACTGGGCCAGGTGATGTACCTCAAACTAGGGCACGCCAAATGACAGGATAAATGAACCACACCTCTCTTTCCTCAAAGATTTGTGGGAAAAGGGTTGTTTTTCTAGTAAAACAGGGGTATACTCTGAAATAGAATACACAGTTCCTAACAAATTTTAAGATAGAACAATAAAGTTTCAAAGAAATGTTGAGCTTGCCCATGAGTTCACTCTCTCTCTCAGGGATCCTTTGGTGAGAAAGTTTGAGGATCCCTGACTAAATTGAAATAGGAAAGGGCTTGGCCTTACAGTCATACTAGGGTCTAGAAATAATTACACCAGCTATGATTTACAGTGTGTTTATTCTCTACCAGGCACTGTGCTAAGGGCTTTACTTTTTTTTTTTTATTGTAGTTTTTTTTTTTTTTTTTGGGTACAAACCAACTGGGGAACATGGTTTTGGATCTATAGCTAAAGAGCCTTAGAACACCTCCCTGGAATCAGGTGGCTGACCCATGTAGGCACAGGCAGCTCTAGACCCTGTCCCCTTCCACACACACGGCACCAGCCCTGGGGCAGACAGACCAAACTGCAGGAGAAAGAAGCCTAGAAGAGACTGGGCCACACCTTCCCAGTTTCTTGTCTAAACTCAGGCAAATCCTCCCCTGGAGAGGAATGAGGCAAAGGGCTCCTCTAAATCTCTCTACCTGGAAACCCAGAAAGAGGACCTGGCCCTCCTGGTATTTTAGAAAGTCATTATAATTTAATCTTTAAGACAACATTGTTGTAAAGTGCCGTTATTCTCATTTTCATAGCCAAGGAAACTGAGGCGTGGGGAGATCTGACCCATTTCCCCCAGGGTCTCTCCTACTAAGTTACCAAGCTGGCATTCAAACCCAGATCTGTCTGATTCCAAAGCCTGTACCCTTAACTTGTAGTCTCCCACGGCCAGAGCCCTGAGGTTGAGGGGGCTGCCGGACATGGGCGGCAGGAACAGGGCAGGTGAGCACAGTGTGAAGTTGACAGACAAGAAGGGGAGTTTGGGTGTTGGTTGGGAAACACCATGGGGGTTACTGGAAGGGACCCAGGAGAAGCTACATGCAGGGGCCGGAGTGAGCAGATGGTGCCGACCCCTCGCCCTCCCCTCCATCTTTCCCCCTGCAGGCTGGTGCAGAAAGCGGAGCTGGTGCGGCTGTCCCAGACACTGAGCCTGGTGCCCCGGCTGCATTGGCTGCTGGTGGAGGATGCCGAGGGCCCCACCCCGCTGGTCTCCCGGCTGCTGGCTGCCTCGGGCCTCCTCTTCACACACCTGGCGGTCCTCACCCCCAAGGCCCAGCGGCTCAGGGAGGGTGAGCCCGGCTGGGTTCGGCCCCGTGGTGTAGAGCAACGGAACAGGGCCCTGGACTGGCTGCGGAGCGGAGGGGGCGCTGTGGGGGGAGAGAAGGACCCCCCTCCAGCCGGCTCGCGGGGGGTTGTGTACTTTGCAGATGATGACAACACCTACAGCCGGGAACTCTTTGAGGAGGTGAGCCGTGGTGTGGGGGGATGGGGAAAGAGGCAGGGGGGGCCAGCCTCGCCCCGGTTGCCTTGGTTACGGGTGGGAGGAGGGGGAGCAGTGGGGCAGAGTGGCCTCAGCGGCCCTTCCTGCTGCTCCCTTGCCCCTGGGCCACCCCCTGTCTGTTTCTTCTCTCCTGACCTCTCTTAGATGCGCTGGACCCGTGGTGTCTCAGTGTGGCCCGTGGGGCTGGTGGGCGGCCTGCGATTTGAGGGCCCTCGGGTACAGGATGGCCGGGTTGTGGGCTTCCACACAGCATGGGAGCCCAGCAGGCCCTTCCCAGTGGATATGGCAGGATTTGCTGTTGCCCTGCCCTTGCTGTTGGCTAAGCCCAGTGCCCAGTTTGACGCCACTGCTCCCCGGGGCCACCTGGAGAGCAGTCTCCTGAGCCACCTCGTGGATCCCAAGGACCTGGAGCCACGGGCAGCTAACTGCACTCGGGTAAGGAGCTGGAGGTGGGCAGAAACCTGGATCTGGGATAGGGAATGGTGATGGGGGAAGCGGAGTAAGGCTTGGGGGAGGAGGATCAAAGGATGGGTGTTTGAACCAGGAGGGACCCTCCAGAGCTTGGACTCAACCTTGCTTACTCTCCTGTAGGGGAAGCTGGGAGCCAGGGAAGGAAAGAGGTCTCCTGGGCACCCACGTAGCGCAGAGGGGGTAAGGGGATGAGGCCCCGTTTGAAGGCACTAAAGGCCCCTGCCCTTCACACTTTGTGGCCAACGCTGCGTGTGTAGAGGGGGTGAGAGAATCCGTTCCACGCTGAGGGCCCCAGAAGCCTCATTACAGCTGGGTCCAGCTCTAACTGAAACGCTCCCGGGACAGGTTCTGGTGTGGCACACGCGGACAGAGAAGCCCAAGATGAAGCAGGAAGAGCAGCTACAGCGGCAGGGCCGAGGCTCAGACCCAGCCGTTGAGGTGTGATGGCAGCCCCACCCTGACTACCACCGCGCCAGGCACGAACCTGGGGGACTGGGCCCCTGGCCTGCCCAGGATGCAGTTTTCCAAATCCTGACCCCTCAGAGCCAGGGGCGGCCCCTCTGCCCCCTCAGCCCCAGGGCGTGGCCCAGCTGCATCTCCCCTCCCCCAGCCTGCCATGTGGCACTGGCCCACGGGGGGGGGGGGGGGGGGGGGGGGGGACAAGCGGCCCTTGTGTTGAGCCAGGTCAGCCCCGTCTGGGGCGGAGCAGAAGGACGGACACTCAGGAGGGAGGGCTGCTGAGCAACTGGGTAACTTATTGGGGCTGGGCATGCACTGGGGGGCTGGAGGAGCTGGGCTGGACCCTCCCCACCTGAGCATGCGGACCCCCCGTCCTACCTCCAGAATAAAAGATCTCAAGCTGGAGGGGCCTCTGGTTTCCTTCCTTGCGCGTGTCTGGTTCTCGCGTTTGATCCTTACCAGAATCAACACCTAGGCGTCCTGGCTTCTCTATCAGACAGAAATCAGTTCTCCCAGGGCCCCCCACCCCCTGGAAGAGGAAGATCAGTGGCTTCAGTCCAAAAGCTTTATTGAGTCTGTGTGCCAGGACCAGTCTCCAGTCCTTCCCACATCACCTTCCCATCACCCTAGGTGCCTTCTGTTCCCCGGTGGCTCTTGGCCACAGGGCTAGGCCCTGGACACCGAGTTTTCTCGCCGCCGCCAGTCCAGCTCCGTGACTATCCTTAACCCCTCCTCTAATCCCAGGGACACCCCTCCCCGACCCGGAGCCTTGGTAAGGAGTTGTGAGGTTTTCGGTCTTGTCCATCCCTCCCCTTCCCCCCTCCCCCAGTCCCCACCCGAAGCTTCAGGCCACTAGGCCTCAGGTAGACCCTCCTTAGGAGGTGCCTCTTCTGGTGGGGCCTCCTCAGGGGCCGGCCTGTCAGCCACCCCTCCCTGTCGCCATGCTGTTTTCAGCATGTCCTTCAGCCCACTGGGAAAGAGATAGCCCTGGGTCTCTCCCTCCCCGTCGATGACTCCTCCAAGCCCCTCCAGTGCTGTCTGCAGGTACCGCAGGCCCAGGAGCACCAGAATCTGTGGGGGAAGGCAGGGGGAAAGAGGTCAGGGAGGGTCAACTGCTCCTGGGGCCAGGGCTGGAGGCAGTGAGGGGGTCCAGATGGAGGGAGCCCTCAGACACTTTGCTAACTCACCTGCAGCAGGAAGGTGACAGCCAGCATGCTGCCCAGCATGCTCGCCAAGCCCTGCAGGTGCCCCAGCAGCACCCTGTGGCATCCTTGGGCCCAGAGGTTTAGGTTGGGCTGACGGGGATCGAAGAGAGGGTGGACGTGGGGCTCTGAGAGCCGGCTTTGCAGGCAAGGTCTGGCCGAGTGGGGGTTGCAGCAGGAGAAAGGGACACTATCGATCAGATATAGGCCTTCCACGTTGCTCTGGATCCGGCTGCAAAGGGAGGGGCAGGGATGTTAGGATGTCTGGAAATAGAGGCCTGGGGGAGAAGCTACACGGCTCAGGAGTTGAGAAGGGAAACTTGAAAGACCTTTGCTGACGGGTTTACCGTGTGCGAGGCATGCATAATTCATTTATCGTCACAATAAGTCTGTAAGCTAGGTCCTATTATATCCATTCTTCAGAGGAGGAAATGGGCCCAGAGCAGTTTGGTAACATGCCCTGGGTCACACACCTAATAAACGGCAGATCTGTAACTGCAACCAAGTCTCTCAGTCACTACGCTCTATTTATTGCCTGTGGGGTGAGGTGGGTTTTAAGGGAGGAGGAGGCGAAGGAGGGGAAGGAGGCCAGGAGAAGTGGAGGGAGGGGAGAAACAAAACACTCACTCAACCACGTCCTGGTCATTGGGATCCAAGTAACGGCTGCTGACCCACTGGATCCCAAACCAGTCCTTGTACCCGTGGCGCCCGCAGCAGTGGTGCTTCAGCTGGAGCTCATCCAACAGCCGTTTGGCGTGACAGTGTCCGGGCACCTCTGTGTCTTTGTAGTGAGCCAAGGCAGTCCCCAGGCCCTCCTCCAGCCCGGTGTCCAGACTCCCAGGTAAAGCCAGGGCTAGCCCCAGGGCGAGGACCAGAAGACCCCCGCCCCCAGCGGTGCCAACCACCAGCAGTGGGCCCAGGACCTTTCGCCAGGGAGGGTATTGGGCCGCATCCAGGCTGGCCCTGCTGGCTCCCGCACCCACCAGCCCTGTGCCCAGAGCCACCGCACCGGCTGCCAGGGCAACGTGGGGCAGGGCAGCAAATGGGCAGGACGGAGCCAAGAAGGTGTGGAGGTGCCACAGCTGGGCCAGGAGGTGCCCGCTACAGAGGAGGGCGAGGCCTCCGGCCAGCGCCAGCAGCCAGGAGAGGAGCCAGAGGCCCTGTGCCAGACGGATGCGAGGCTGGAGGGGCAGCACCAGGGGCAACACCGGGGCCATCTCCCATCTCCGCCCAAGGGAAAGCAGAGCTGTCAGGGACGAGGGTTGGCCGCGGCACGACGCTGACTCAGCCCAGACCGGCTTGAGCTGGGCTAATGCCACCCTGACCCCAATACCCTGGGAATCCGCACCCCCCCCCCCGCCAGTCTTAATAACCCGCTGCCCCGGCCCCTGCCAGCCCCAATTCGAGATGCCTTGGCCTTGCCCCTTAGGAAAAGCCCCGCCCCCGGGCAAGGGGCCCAGTTCGTGACCCCGCCCCTGCCCCCTCGCGGAAGTGGGGAGGGGCCGGTCGGCTCTGGCCCTAGGGGCTAGGGGCTGGGGGCACGGAGACCAGAGAGGACCCCAGGGAGTCCGGGGGCGGGGATTCCGGAAGGGCCTGGAGGGCGGAGGCCCGGAGGGGCCCGGGGGTCAGCGGGTTGGCCCTGCCTGGGTCCCGAGCGGCGGGGCCCGGACAGGGAGGGGTTACCAGGCGGCCCGGCCCCCCCCCCCTCGTCCCGCCCCCCCTCCCGCGCTTCCTGGCGGCTCCGCGTCCGGCGCCTGTTTGTGCCGCGGCGCTGGGGCCCGGGACGGCCCCGCCACCCCACCCCCGGGAGCCGAGAGAGGCCCCGGGAGAGTCCGAGGCCCCGGCGGGCCCCGGAGCCTGCCGCCCCCGCCCCACAGCGCCCCCTCCAGGTCCTTTCCCCGCGCCCGACAGCGCCCCCGGGGGGTGGCACGGCACCCGTGCGCGCGCGCCCCGGGGTGCTTCCCCTTTCCCCTCTCCCTAGCCATGGCCCCGGCGGCTTAGAAGCCTCCTCCGCCGCCGCCGCTCGGAGCAAGCCGGGGGCCGGATGGACGGGGCCGGGGGGCCCGGTGAGTACGGGGCGGGGCGGGCGGCGTGCCCCTTCCCGGAGCGCCGGCCGGTCGGCCGCTGCCAGTGCCCGACGGCTGTCTGGTGGCGTCCCCGCGTGCTCCTCGGCCTCAGGGGCTCTGAGCATCCTCCACTGTTTCTCAGGTCGCTCTCCCTAGTTATTTGGATCTCCTACTGTCATTTCGAACTTCCTCAACGTCATCCACTCCCCATGTTACTCTGGGCCCCTCGATGTTTCTCTGTCCCCTGTGTTATTCTGGGCCTCTTCCCCTGGTTTTTCGGGTCGTTTTACTTCTGACCCGTTACCCTGGGACCTTCACTATGACTCCGTCTCCCCTGATACCCTGTCCGGTCATTCTCTATTTCTTCTCCTGGTCCTCTGAGCCCACAGATGACTGTAGTCTCGTGTCCCCCTCCTCTTTCGCTCCCCCTCCTCAGTTTCTCTGCCTTCCCGGGAGACCTGAGTCTGCTCTGCGGTGGGCGATCATCCTTCTCCCGCACTGCGCCTCCCTCTGTGGTTCCCACGTTCCTGGGCGGTACTCCATATTTCCCCCCTGGTACTCCATGGTACTCCCTGCCTTTGCGGAGGCTGAGACAGCAGCAGGAAGGGAGCTCTGCCAGGCTCCTCGCCCGCCCTGCCAGAAGGAGGCCCTTGATCCTCTACCACCCGTCTCCTCCCCTCTGGGCCAGCCTCCAAGCCTGGGGCTGCTTGAAGGGGGTAGTCCTATTGGACAAATGCAAACTTGGGGGAAGACAATCCCCTCAACCCCTTTCTTCGGGGGTGGGCCCGTTCTGAGTGCTTCTTGCCCCTTTCCCAGGTGAGGCCCCTGCTCAGGAGGCCCTGCAGTCCTTGAGCCGGCGGCTTCAGGTGCAGGAGAAGGAGATGGAGCTGGTAAAGGCAGCCCTGGCAGAGGCCCTCCGCCTGCTGCGGCTGCACACGCCCCCCACCCCCCTGCAGGACCCTGGCACGCCCGCTATGCCACGGGACAGGTATGCCTGTTGTCACACACCCTCTTCCTCTTCCTTCCAGGGACCTCTTAGGGGCATCAGGTTGACTCACTGTCTCCCCAGCAGCCCTGCAGCGCCCCCAGGACTGCCACCCACATGTGGCCCCTCCTTGGTGAGCCGGGGCACCCAGACCGAGACAGAGGCAGAGACGGAGCCATCCGCTGGACCCCCTGGCCTGAGCAATGGGCCCCCAGCCCCCCAGGGGGGCAGCGAAGAGCCTGGTGGGACCCAGTCTGAAGGAGGGGGCAGCAGCAGCAGTGGCACTGGCTCCCCCGGCCCCCCGGGGGTCCTCAGGCTTGTGCAGCCCCCACAGCGTGCTGACACGTAAGTGTCCTGTGGCAGAGCCTGGCCGGGGGGTGGGGTGGGGTGGGGTGGGGTGGGGTGGGGTTGGGGGGGTGGAGGACTGGGGAGCGTGAGCAGAGGGAATGATGTTTACCTGCTCACTATGCTCCTACCAGGCCACGGAGAAATTCTTCCTCCTCCTCATCCCCCTCAGAGCGGCCTCGGCAGAAACTCTCCCGGAAGGCAGCTTCCTCAGCCAACCTGCTGTTGCGGTCAGGGAGCACAGAGAGGTGGGCGAGGCTCCCCCCGCCCCCCTCCCCGCCCCACCCCAGGCACAGGCTCTTGACTTTCCACATCCCTCACCTCACTTCCCTGGGTGGGGTGGGGGGACCTCATTGCCCAACAGGAAGAAAGGAACAAGCACTCCTGGGGCGCCTGCTGTGTTCCCGGCTCTGTGCTAAACCCTCGACCTCCTCCACCTCATTCAGTTCCCACGACATCCTTGGGGGGTAGGTGGTCTCATGCGGTTCATTGTCCAGGTGAGGAAGCAGGCTCAGAGAGGGTAAGTCATTTGCCTGGGGTCACACAGCTAGAGCTAGGATTTGAACCCTACTCCTCCTGACTCTGGTTCTACCATTTCACCACGTACCTTCCAAGATTCTAAGAGGTACCAAAAGCTCTCATGATTTTCATTTTCATGGATGGCTGTTTTCAGAGTTTTAGCTCTACCCCTCAGCTCGCCGCCACCCCCCCCCCCAACCCCTGCCCCAGTCTACCAGGCTTTATTTCTAGAGAGCAAGGGGAGATTCTGGTGGCTGAGTGTAGTTGTCTCGGAGTGCCTACGGGCCCCAGGACACCTGAGTGTTTATTCGAATTTTGTCCTTGATCTCCTTTATTTTCTGAAGAGATGTTACTACCTTATAATCTAGGGACAGCTGTTTGTGGAATTCACCTATTGCTGTCCTCTGGCGAGATAAGGACTTTCTTGCTTACCTCCCAGATCCCTGAAAGGCAGGGCTGGTGTACATTCTGGATTCACTTTGGTCCCATTTTACAGATGGAGAAATGAAAAGGCCAGCCAGAAGCTGGTGGTCTAGAGGAAAGGGCCCCTCCTTGCCATGCCGCCCTGCCTCTCACCAGGCTTTAGGGCTTCGTGCCGTGAGCTCTGCCCCTTTAGCCTAAACCTTCTCATCTCTTACATGGGGCTGAAAGTCCCCATCTACCTGGGGCCCTGAATGCTCCGAATGCAGACTAAAAGCCAGCAGAGGTGACTGGGTCTCTAGAGGAACCTCCTTTCTTGTGTCCTGCCCTTTCCCACTTAGGTCTTGGGACCTGACCCCCTCCGTCTGCTTTTCTCTCTTCCCAACAGCCGTGGGGGGAAAGACCCCCTCTCCAGCCCCGGGGGTCCTGGGTCTCGGAGGAGCAACTATAATTTGGGTATGTACAGAGGAGTCTGGAAGAACTGGGATGACGGACTTGGGGTTTGGGCTTACAGCCCCAGGAGCTGTTGTGGGGGACCTGTGAGGTGTGGTGGGTAGAGTTCTGCTCTGGCTTTCCTGAAAGGGAGGCTGCAGGGTGGTGGTTGACACCCCCCTTTTCTCTGTAGAAGGCATCTCAGTGAAGATGTTCCTTCGTGGCCGCCCCATTACCATGTACATCCCGTCTGGCATCCGCAGCCTTGAGGAGCTGCCCAGCGGCCCACCCCCGGAGACCCTCAGCCTTGACTGGGTGTATCCTGCCCCCTCCAGTCCCACGGGAGCCACGTTCCCCATCTTGGGAACCCCCCACCCCCTCTTTATGGTTTCCCCCTGAGTCTGCGGGATCAGGAAGCCCTCTGACCCCTCCCTTACCATCCTCTGCCGACGGTGCTGCCAGCCAGAAGCTCTTTCGTTGCCCCCTCTCTTCCTCATTCTGCCCTTGGTCTGACCCTTTCCTTGACCGGGATCCCCACTCCAGTTATGGGTACAGGGGTCGTGACTCCCGCTCTAATCTGTTTGTGCTGCGCTCTGGGGAGGTGGTCTACTTTATCGCCTGTGTGGTGGTGCTGTACCGGCCCGAGGGAGGCCCAGGGGGTCCTGGAGGTGGCGGCCAGAGACATTACCGGGGCCACACGGACTGCGTTCGCTGGTGAGGGGCCTGGGGCCTGGGGCCTGGGAGTGGGCAGCTCCTAGGCGTGGGGATGGTGGGCTTGGCAGGAACAGGGTCGGGGCGGGTGTGGAGAAGCAGGAGGGAAGCTGCCACCTTGCTGCTCTCCAAGCATGGAGAAAGTGTCCTGGGGGGTCATGAGAGACCGACCCCCTCCCCTAGAGCGTCTCCTCCCCTACTTAGCCTGGCCGTCCACCCCGATGGTGTTCGTGTAGCCTCAGGACAGACAGCTGGAGTGGATAAAGATGGAAAGGTAAGGCCAAAGTCAAACACCAGGCAGACAGGATGAAATTCCAGCCTGGCTTTCCTTCACGTCCCTGACCCCTTCTCTGACTCCACCAGCCCCTGCAGCCGGTGGTTCACGTCTGGGACTCAGAGACCCTGCTGAAGCTGCAGGAGATTGGACTGGGGGCCTTCGAGCGGGGTGTGGGAGCCCTGGCCTTTTCAGTGGCGGTGAGCTGGCCCTAAAGCCTCCCTAGAGCCCCCCCCCCCGCCATCTTCCTTGCCCAGGAACCTCCTTCTTGCACCTCACCAGGACGCCTCCGAAGTTCTGGCCTTCCTGAACCCCACCCAGCCGGTTTTCCTGAGAAAGGGACAGGTGTCCACTTCTGCCCACTCAACCCGCGATGGCAGCCCGTGCCTAATGACTGTGAGCCCACAGACCTCTAGGCCTCACTCAGCCCCTCCAATGTGTCCCCCGTTCTCAGGATCAGGGTGCTTTTCTTTGTGTGGTGGATGATTCCAATGAGCACATGCTGTCAGTGTGGGACTGTAGCCGAGGCACAAAGCTGGCTGAGATCAAGGTGAGGAGCGAGTCCCGGTGGCCTGGTGGGGCACTGAGGCTAGGGAGCTAAGAGCAGTGGAGTGCACAGCGAACTCCAGACTTCCCCATACCTTGACTTCATTTCTGGCTGGGTCACCTGGAGCGAGGCTCTTAGCCTCCCTGAGGCTGTGAAAGGGAGCTCTGGAAGTTCTGGCCTCCCGAGGGACCCATCGCGTGCTAGGCATTAGGGTGGGCCTGGCATCATGAGTGACTGGGAGGGGTGCTCTTAGGGGACCAGGGTCTGGGTCCGGAAGGAAGCCTTGTCCTGGGGTTTCGGGCCTTCAGCAGACCAGCTGTCAGGATGCACACTGAAGAGTCGCGTAAAGTGAGGGTGCTCAGGGCTTCGGGTGGCTGAATCTGGTTATCTTCCCTTCAGAGTACAAATGACTCAGTCTTGGCCGTTGGCTTCAGCCCTCGTGACAGCAGTTGCATTGTCACCAGCGGGAAATCCCACGTCCACTTCTGGAACTGGAGCGGAGGAGCAGGGCTTCCTGGGAACGGGACGCTCACCCGGAAACAGGGTGTCTTTGGGGTGAGGCGTGGATGGGTGCGGGGTGGTGCGGGAGGACAGGACAGAGGCGGGAGGATTGGTCCGAGTGCTGTAGACCCTACTACTCCCCACCCGGCGACGGTCCGTGACTTTCAGTCTTTGCCCTTCCCCCTGACCCCTGCTCTCCGCTTGACTCTCCCCCAGAAATACAAGAAACCCAAGTTTATCCCTTGCTTTGTGTTCCTCCGGGATGGAGACATTCTCACTGGGGATTCAGAGGGGAACATTCTCACCTGGGGGCGGAGCCTCTCAGATTCCAGGACCCCAGGCAGGGGTGGGGCCAAAGGTACGTGGTTGGGGGTGGTGGCTGCTGGGAAGTCTAGTACCCCAGAGGGTCTGTGGGAACAGAGAAGAGGATTTTCCTTTTTTTTTTTTTTTTTTTTTTAACCGTGAGAGTTGATAGTTGTCTGTGGGCCCCAAGGAGGCCCTCTTAGAGGAGGGCCGTCTAGAAGGGTAGGGACACCACGGCAAAGGGGCAGGGCTGGGGCTTTGGAGTCTGCCAGATCCTGGGTTCACATTCCAGTTTTGCCGCTGCTTGTTTGGCCTTTAGGAAGTTATCTCACGTCTTTGGGCCTCGGTTGTCCGGTCTGTAAACTGGGTAAAAGAATAGCCGAGGATCAGAGACCGTATTCAGTAGGTACTCAATAGCTGGGAGTTATTACTCTGTTGCGACGGCCAGGGCTGCTCGAGTTCCCCACTTCCTGGCACGCCTACAGCATGAGCCACTCATGTCTTCCAACAGAGACCTACGGGATTGTAGCCCAGGCCCACGCTCATGAAGGTTCCATCTTTGCCCTCTGTCTCCGGCGGGACGGGACTGTGCTGAGTGGTGGTGGACGGGACCGCCGGCTGGTCCAGTGGGGGCCGGGATTGGTGGCCCTCCAGGAGGCTGAGGTGAGGGCTAGGCTGGGGTCGGGGGGAGGGAGGAGGAAGAGGAATGGCCAGGGGGCCCCTGACTTCCCACCACCATCCCACAGATTCCTGAACACTTCGGGGCGGTGCGGGCCATTGCGGAGGGGCTGGGCTCCGAGCTGCTGGTGGGAACCACGAAGAATGCGTTGCTGAGGGGAGATCTGGCCCAGGGCTTCTCCCCTGTAATCCAGGTTGGGGGGCCGAGGGCTCCTGGGGTGGGGGAGGAGCTACTGAGGCGGGGCAGAGGTGACAGCCCACGCTCTGCTGCAGGGCCACACGGATGAGCTCTGGGGGCTCTGCACGCATCCCTTCCAGAACCGCTTCCTGACCTGTGGCCACGACCGGCAGCTCTGCCTGTGGGATGGGGAGGGCCATGCGCTGGCCTGGAGCATTGACCTCAAGGTAGAGCCCCGCGTCCCTGGCTCCCGAGTGCCACGCCCACCATGGCTTCTGTGGCCGCCACTCCTTCCCCAACATCCTTTTCCCTTCTCCCCAGAGGCCGCCAGTTTGTACTGGTATGCCTATACGGGCTACTAAAATCTCCATCCTTCTGTGCAGATGCCTCCCGTGCCCCCTGAGCACTGCCCCTGAAGCCCCCGACCTCCCCTCGATCCAGCAACAAATGGTTACTCTCCAGCACAGCTTCCCAGCTCAGTTCTGGTTGTTAAATATTTTGAGTATCGCCTCATTTAGGCTCCAGTGACACCCTGCCTCCACCCCAGGTCTACTGTCCCTCTCCTCCCCGTCTCATCCTTGGGAGGAGAAGGCTTTGGTGTTACCAACATGACGAGGTGTCCATCCGGGAACCTTCACTAGAAAGGCATCTTCTTGAATTCACCTTCTCCCCCCTCCCAGGAGACTGGTCTCTGTGCTGACTTCCACCCCAGTGGGGCAGTTGTGGCCGTAGGACTGAACACAGGGAGGTGAGAGGAGCCAGGATTCCTGGGAGGGGAAAGCGGGAGGTATGGGAAGGGTTCCCCGGTTATGGGGGTGTGTGGGGGGGGTGGCAGGGAGGAGTGTGGCTGCTGCCTGCTCAGGAGCCCCAGCGGCACCTTCCCAGTGCTCTTCTCTGCAGCCCGGGCCTCCCCTGCTCTCCTGTGGCAACCATCATCACTCAACCACTCTCTCCTCCGGGCCCGGAGTGGAGGAGGTGGCCGCTTAGGATAGAGTAGCAGTGTGGATAGGAGGGGTATGGGAGAGACTAACAAGGGGAAGTGACAGGCTTACAACTCTATAAGGTCCTCCTACTCGGCCCTTGTACTCCTTTCTTAGAGGCATCTCGGCCCCTCAGCCTTTATTTCTCCTTAGCCCCTTCCGGTTTCCTAGCCTAAGAATGCAGTGAGGGGGGGGGAGCACCTGGGCGGCTCAGTTGGTTAAGCGTCCGACTCTTGATTTCAGCTCAGGTCATGATCTCAAGGTAGTGAGATGGAGCCCTGTGTGTGCTCTATGCTAGGCATGGAGTCTGCTTAAGATTCTCTCTCTGCCTCTCCCCACTCTCCGTCTCTCTTTTTATTTTTATTTTTTAAATATTTTATTTACTTATTTCAGAAGAGAGAGAGTGAAAGCATGAGGAGCGGGAGGGGCAGAGGGAGAAGCAGGCCTCCCGCTGAGCACGGAGCCCGATGCCGATGCTGGGCTCGATCCCAGGCTCGATCCCAGGCTCGATCCCAGGACCCCGGGATCAGGACCTGAGCCAAAGGCAGGGGCTCAACCGACTGAGCCACCCAGGCGCCCCAACCCTCTCTTTTTAAAAAAAGAAAAGATGTGGGGCGCCTGGGTGGCTCAGTCGGTTGAGTGGCTGCCTTCGGCTCAGGTCCTGATCCTGGGGTCCTGGGATCGAGCCCCACATCAGGCTCCCTGCTCAGTGGGGAGCCTGCTTCTCTCTCTCCCTCTGCCTGCCTCTCTGCCTGCTTGTGCTCTATCTCTCTGTCAGATGAATAAATAAAATCTTTTTTAAAAAAAAAGATGCAGCGGCAACTTGTCTTCATCACAGCTGTTCTGCCAGTGTCTCTGAGACTCTCCAACTTGGCAACCTCCACCTTGCCCAGGACAGGTAACCTCACACCTGCTTTCCACCCCCTCCCTTCCAGGTGGCTGGTTTTGGACACAGAGACCCGTGAGATCGTGTCGGACATCACTGACGGCAATGAGCAGCTCTCAGTGGTCCGGTACAGCCCAGGTGGGAGCCTCCCCGACCCTGGACCCAGACCTGTCCCTGGCCCTTCCTTCTCTGAGTGACTGTCTTTGTAGATGGGTTGTACCTGGCCATCGGTTCCCATGACAACATGATCTACATCTATAGCGTTTCCAGTGATGGTGCCAAGTCCAGCCGCTTTGGCCGCTGTGTGGTGAGGAAGCTGGGGTGGAGGGTGGGGCATTGCCATAGCAGGTAAACTCCTTGAAGGGGTCTGATGCACTAAGGGAGATCTGGGGAGGGGAAACGGAAGCTACATTTTTAGTCTCTTGACCCTTGTTCCTAGGGTCACTCCAGCTTCATCACTCATCTTGACTGGTCCAAGGATGGGAGTTTCATCATGTCCAATTCCGGGGACTATGAGATCCTTTACTGTGAGTGAAAGTAGGGGAGAGCATGGGGAACGGGTAACCGGGTGGGTTTTATTTGTTTGAGGGGAGCTGCTGGTTGGGAGCGGTTGAAGGAGAGTATGTAGGGAACTCCAGGTGGAGGGGCTGTTACGTAGGGAGGGGGAGATGGGGTTGGAATTGTACACACAGGAGAAATACTGTGATTTGGGAAACCCCCACACAGTTTTACACCGTGTCTTTCCACGCGAGGACTTGAGGGAGTTGAAAAATGTACTAGGAAGAGGTTGTTTTGGACAAGGGTCTCAAGGGCAGGTGTGAAGGGATTGACTTATCTAGGGAGGAAGAACTGATGAGAAGCTGTTAGGAGAACTTCAGCAAGAATTCAGGAAGCACATGGGGCTGGGTTTTGTCCTGGGCTAAGGGCTGCCAGGGTGACCAGATCACATGCCACTACCTCAAGCCGGTCTTTCCAGCCTGCCCTTCCCGGTGTCTTCCCGACTGAGGGCAGGGTTTGAGCTGAGCTGGGTGGGCTCTCTCTCCCCAGGGGACGTGGTTGGAGGCTGCAAGCTCCTGAGGAATCGCTATGACAGCCGAGACCGGGAGTGGGCCACCTATACCTGCGTGCTAGGCTTCCACGTCTATGGTGAGCAGGGCCTTGGAACCTTGCGGGAGGGGTGGTGTGGGGTGGGATGGGGTGGGAGGCAAGGTGGACCCCGCCCTGGGCTCGGAATGCAGAGCATGTGTGGAGGGGTGGCTGTCAAGAAACCGGCAGATCCAGCGGGGGAGGCCCCTCAGGCCCTGGGCTGTCAGGACTGGGAAGGATTGCCTGGAACGCGGCCGGTGGGTGGCCGCGGCTGCCTGAGCGTCGGAAACCGTGCGGCCCTGGGCCGTGGGTGGCCACGGGGAGGAGGCCGCACTGAGAACGGCCGCCGTGCTAGGCGTGTGGCCAGACGGCTCGGATGGCACCGACATCAACTCCCTGTGCCGCTCCCACAACGAACGCGTGGTGGCCGTGGCCGACGACTTCTGCAAAGTGCACCTGTTCCAGTACCCGTGCGCGCGTGCCAAGGTGAGGCCTCCCGGGGCCTCTGGGGGCCGGGCGGGCCGGGGGCTCCGCGGCCGCCGCAACTCGGTCTTCCTTCCCGCCCAGGCGCCGAGCCTCGTGTACGGCGGCCACGGCAGCCACGTGACCAGCGTCCGGTTCACGCACGACGACTCGCACCTCATCTCGCTGGGCGGCAAGGACGCCAGCATCTTCCAGTGGCGAGTGCTGGGCGCTGGGGGCGCGGGGCCGGCGCCCGCCACGCCCTCTCGAACCCCCTCCCTGTCCCCCGCCTCCTCTCTCGACGTCTGACCGCTGCGGGAGGGGACCCACCGGCCCTGCGGCGCGGCTCCGCCCCACCCGAAGCCCCCAGGACCAGGGGCCGACCTTTCCTGGACTTCGAGACATTCCCGATCGCGCGTTTCCCTGGAGGGGGCGAATGGCACCCCCGCACACACTGTAGAGACCCGCTGGCTGAGCCGGGCCGACCCAGCCTGGGCCCTGACTCCCGCCGCCTGCTGAGGGGCAATAAACCAAAAGCAAAGTCGCCTCCCAGTCCTTTTGTGGGGCGCGGCTGGGCGCCTCCGGGGCCCTGTAGGGGTGGCGATGAAGAAAAAGAGGAGTTTGGAAAGGGTAGGGGAGCGTAGGCCACTCATGCAAATAACAGTTAAAGCCGCTTGCAAATAACCCGGCCGAGCGCAAAGGCGCGCGAGTCTTTCGGGGCCGCAGGAGGAGCTGCAGGCCTCCGGCGAGGAGAGGGTTAAGCCCAACTCTTCTCCCGCCCTCGGAGGAGGGGCCGAGCTGCAACGGAAATAACCGAGCGCCGGGCCGCGGTTGGCCGGAGGGAGCCGAATCTCTTCCGGAAGTAGCCGATCTCTGGGGTCTCGCTCTCCGACCTGAGCCGAGAGCCGGGCCTTGTTCTCCGGATCGGCCGAAGGTGTTCCGGAAGGAGGCGAACCCCGAGGCGGGCAGGGCAAGCCTTCCCGGCGGCCGGCAGAGCCCAACGTCTGGTGGGGCTCGGCGAGCGGCGGGGGGGGGGGGGGGGCGGGGAGCCGGAGCTTGGCTCCGGTCCGGCGGGAACCGAGCTCGTTCCGGAAGAGGCCGAGCGGACCGGCGCTGGCCTCGGCGTCCCGGGCGTGAGGTGGTAGCGGCGGCGGCGACGCGCGGGCCGGGATGAACCGCGACGGCTGAGGCAGCGGAGGTGCCGGCTGCGCGGGCCCGACCGAGACTTCCGCGAAGCGCCAGCTCCGCGCTTGGGGCTTCGCTTCGAGCCGAGCCCTGCCCCCGCGAGCCTCCCGGACCCCTTTGTGCGGCCGGAGGCGGCGGCGGGAACGGCCATGGCGGCCAACATGTACCGGGTGGGGGGTGAGTACCGGGCGCAGGGGCTGCGGGATCTGGGGCGGGAGAGGTCGGGGTCCGGGGCCGGAGAGGCTCGGCACCCGGCAGCGCGGGGAGCCGCGCCTGGGGCGGCGTGGTCCCGAGCGCGGACCGGAACCGGAACCGGGAACACGGGGAGCGAGGGTGCGGGGAAGGCGCCGCGGCCCCGGGAGAGGCTGCGGGCAGCCCCGACGGCACTCTCAGGGTTGCCTCGGGGGCCCCTGGGTCGGCGAGTGGGGCCTGGGAAAGTGGTTCGGAGGGAACTGACAGGGCAGGCAGGGGGCGCGGGGGGGCCGAGGCGACCGCTCTGCCACCTGAGCGGGAGCCGACGGGAGGTTTCCTCTCCCCCCCTCCCCGGGCGTCATTGTGCGCCTGGGTTCTAAAAGGTGAGGGCCCCTGCGCTGGAGTCAACAACTGCTCGCTCGGCCGAGACTGGGGTGCAACTCCACCAATGAGTTGTGGGGACTGTAGGGGGACCCCCTGCTTCTCGTCTCTTCCTTAAGGCTCACTTTTGAGTGAAGGATTTGATAAAAGAACTAGGTGGTCAGGGGTGGTGGTGGGGGAAACCCCTTGTTTTCTCGCAGTCTCCCCTCTTCCACATTTCTGCGTCCTCTCTACCTGGACCCTTACCCTTTTCGTCCTTGCGGGCCTGCTTTTCTCTCCTACCCTGGTGCTCAGGCTTTCCCATCACCTCTGATCTTACTGACGCTTCCCCACGTCCTCCTACAGATTACGTCTATTTTGAAAATTCTTCTAGCAATCCTTACCTGGTTAGACGGATTGAGGAGCTCAACAAGGTGAGTGGAGCAGAGTCCCACCCCTGTCCTGCCCTGCCTCCCCGGGGGGGGGGGGGGGTGTCTTTTTTTCTTCTGAGGTCACTAACTTCAGGTGGAAGCCATTGGGGTGGGGGTGGGGAACCAACCCTATCCTAACTGCCCATTCATATTCATTCATTCATTCATTGGATGTATTCAGGAAAGGCTTTTGAGAGTTGAGTGGGAGCTTTCCTGGTCTATCTCTTGGGGGTTAAGGAAAGGGACAGTCTGGGGAAAAAAAAGTTTGGAAGTCTGTCCTTAAGTGGAAGTCTCTTTATCCATAATTTCTTGGGTTTTTCTACTTACACCCCTTAGAACCTTATTCACTGTTGTTAGTTTCTCCTTTATATGTTTCCACCTTTAAATGACCAATTTTAACTGCCATTTTTTATCCCCTTAGACTGCAAATGGAAACGTGGAGGCAAAGGTTGTGTGCCTTTTCCGGCGAAGGGACATTTCTAGTAGCCTCAACAGCCTGGCTGATAGCAATGCCAGTGAGTGTCTTCGCACCCCCACCTCACCCCCACCCCCCCGACTCCCCCTCCCCATGATCTGAGGACGGGGCATGTCCCTGCAGGTGTTTCCCCTGGTAGCATGCCCAAAGCAGGGGTGTGAGTTTGGGGGTGGGAAATGCCTGGTCTGTGGAGGGAGGCCTGTTTTTACACGTTGGGGTTGGAAGCAGGGTGGAGAGACCAAGATAAGGAAAGCCAGAAAATGGCCTGTGTGTGACTGTGTGTATCTGAATGATGGGTGTAAAAGAGATGATAGTATTTAAATAGGGGATGAGGAAGGGGTTTAGAGAAGCAAGACCCTTGGGGCACAGTTTTGGGTACATTGAGACAATGCGTGGTGACTGTAAAGGTCAAGGTTGAAGAGGAAGAGCTTGTACTTAGAAGCCTGCGTAACAGGGAAGCCGCCTAATTTTGTGATCACAAGGTAGTGAGAATACATTGAAGGGAGAGAATAGGCAGTTAGGGAAGTTTTCTTGCCCTTTTTCCTCTTTCTCACCTGTTCTGTCTTCTCACTGCTCCATTTTACCTCTTTCCTTTTTGTCCTATCTTCCTTTTTATGCCTTCATATTCCTTTAAAAAACATATTTCCTTCAGTTTTCCTTTGTTTCTTTTTCCTTTCCTGCTTTGGCTTTCTTTCCTCTTCCTCTTGTTTCTCCTTCTGAGATTATTTTCCTTCTTTCAGGCGGCTTTGGGCATGAAGGGGTTAAGGAGGAGCTAGGCCTACCAACCAAGTTCTCTGGTCCTCTGGGGTTTCCAGCCCCGTCTGGCAGGGGCTGACCTTGGCCTTGTCCAATCAGAAGGGGTGGGGGGGTGTGGTTCCCCCCCTTGCCTTAGCACAGGGTTTCCGGAGCGCACAGGCGAGGGGTGGAGCCTGTGGCACCCCCACCTCCCCCCCCCCCTTCTCCCTGAGGTTGGGAACAATGCACCAATGAGCCTGGGCCCGTGGCTGTCCTGCCCCCTCCCTCTTTGGTTGGCCCCCGGCCAAGTTAACCCTTTCCACCAAGGTTTCAGGGCAAAGTTGCAGTGCCTGGGGAAGAAGGTATTGGCACTGGCTTGAGAGGTACTGTCCTTGGAAGCCCCATAAACAAACTATCATTAGCCAAGTGGACAGTGAAGGGTAGTTAGGGTTGCATTTTGTTTTAAGAGCAAAGAGACTCCTGAAATCTGAAAAGAAGAACTGGTAAACACAACCTTGTGTGATGATTTTTCACCTTATTGGGTTTCTGGACCTCAGGCTGGTTTAGCAAGAGAGACGAGTGTAATATTCTTGCCGGGCCTAACGTAGGCAGATTTGTGCTTTATGAGTGGCGTCTGAGCATTGGCACCTGGGCTTGGGATGGGTATCTGTGGCATCCTTTGCACTCTCAGCAGCTATTCCCAAGGCATTAGCGATGGGGAGTTGGGAGCACTATAATGGGGAAGAGGGCTAAGCGGGAAAGCTGGTGGGCTAAGGGTATGAGAGGCAGATGCCCGGGGAATGTGAAGAAGCCAGCTGGAATGGGAAGTGTTTTCCCTGGGTTAGAGTTTCCAAGGTGGCTTCTTTCTGAATTAGTTTCTGACTTGGCTTCTTTCTCCTTCATCTCCCAGGGGAGTTTGAGGAGGAATCAAAGCAGCCCGGGGTGTCGGAGCAGCAGCGACATCAGCTGAAGCACCGGGAGCTTTTTCTTTCTCGGCAGTTTGAATCATTACCAGCCACCCACATACGGTATAGGACAGTCCGGGCCACTGTGGCCTGCATGCACTTCTTTAGAAGCTGGAGAGGAGGGGGTGGTGTATTGGAGATGCTGTGGCCGGGGAATGAGGAGCTCACCCAGGGTTTTTGGACCTCTCTTCTGTAGGGGGAAATGCAGTGTGACCCTCTTGAATGAGACTGACATCTTGAGCCAGTACTTGGAAAAGGAGGTGAGAAAGAGGTGCTGGGAGAAGGAGCAGGGTGGGTATGCCCCGAGAGGAGGCCAGAGGAAAGTAGAACTGTGATGAGGTATAGGTTGACAGACTGCCTGTCTTGGGAACTCTGGATCCTCCCCACTGCCCCCTGCCTCTGAGGACTGCTGCCTGCTTACCTTTTCTTCCCATCTCCAGGACTGTTTTTTTTACTCACTGGTGTTTGACCCTGTGCAGAAGACACTTCTAGCTGATCAGGGGGAGATCAGAGTTGGTTGCAAATACCAAGCTGAGATCCCAGATCGCCTGGCAGAGGGTAAGCAGCAGGACAGACTGTATGGCTACCGGGTCATTGAACATGGTAGTGTCTGTGAATGGTGTGCCATGGAGTTGCACGTTGCACAGTCTTCATGGCTCTGTGCTGCCACCCTGATGGGATGGGACCCTGGGAGCCTGAGAGGGGCAAATGAGCACAGTTGGGAAGAGAAGTCTGAGAGTTGAGATGGCTGATGGAGTCCAGGCAGGAGACAAGGAGGAACGAGGTGCTGTTGTGAGTGTCAAGACACTTATCCTCCTTTCCCTGTCCCTGATGTTGCCATCGCCCTGTTCCCCAGGAGAATCTGATAATCGGAACCAACAGAAGATGGAGATGAAGGTCTGGGACCCAGACAACCCTCTCACAGACCGGCAGATTGATCAGTTTCTCGTGGTGGCCCGGTGAGGGGTGGGTGGATGGGGAAGATGGGCTGGGGGCGGTGTGGACATCTTGCACCGAATTCTCAGAGGTGGACTTGATTTTTTTTTTTTTTTTTTTTTTTTTTTGGGCATGGGTGTTTTCCTTATTTGGCTTAGTTCCTCAGCCCACTCATGCCTTCTTCTTTCCCTCTTGACTTCTCAATCTCTCCCTCAGAGCTGTGGGCACCTTTGCAAGAGCCCTAGATTGCAGCAGCTCCATTCGGCAGCCAAGCCTGCACATGAGCGCAGCCGCCGCCTCCCGAGATATCACCCTGGTAAGCAGAGGCGGCTGGGCAGTCGGACAGGCTGGGCTCTGTGGGGACCTGCAGAGCCCGGAGACAGCAGAGGAGAAGGGTCTCTGAGAGTGTGGTGCGGAGGGGCTCGGGCCATCAGTGTTGTTTCCTACCTTTTTCCTGTAGTTCCATGCCATGGATACGCTGCAGAGGAACGGCTATGACTTGGCTAAAGCCATGTCGACCCTGGTGCCCCAGGGGGGCCCGGTGCTATGTCGGGATGAGATGGAGGAGTGGTCTGCCTCAGAGGCCATGCTGTTTGAGGAGGCCCTGGAGAAGTATGGGAAGGATTTCAATGATATTCGCCAGGACTTTGTAAGTGGATGGGGCTGGGAGGAGAGGTGGAAGAGTTGACAGGTGAGGGAACCAGGACCTGGGGTCAGATGCCAGTTCTGCTTTCTTTCCTCTGCCTCCTTAGCTGCCTTGGAAGTCACTCGCCAGCATAGTCCAGTTTTATTACATGTGGAAAACCACAGACCGCTATATTCAGCAGGTACGGGCTGGGCTGGGAAGGCTGGACCAGGGGCCTCCTGCTCACCTCTGCTTTTGGGAGTTGATGACATCCTCCTGCGGAGATGCTTTGATCCTTCTCTTTTTCTTTTTTCCCTTCCTGCAGAAAAGATTGAAAGCTGCTGAGGCAGACAGCAAACTAAAACAAGTCTATATCCCTACCTAGTAAGTGTGGTAGGTGGGGGAGGCTGGCGTGTTTTCTTTTTTTTCCCTTCTCCCCCAACTCATGCTTTTCTCAGTGATTGGCAGTGGGCAGGAGTCAGGGTCAAAGAGTCAAATGATGATAGAGACGAGGTGGAAATGGGATTCTCTTCCTTGACCAGTTCCTGGTTTCTCCCCACACTGTTCCCATTAGTACTAAGCCAAATCCTAACCAGATCATCTCTGTGGGCTCGAAACCTGGCATGAACGGGGCTGGATTCCAGAAGGGCCTGACTTGTGAGAGCTGCCACAGTGAGTTCCAGGGAAGGATAGGGATGTTGGGGGTGGGAGAGGTCTTCTCTGGCCCAAGGACCTGAGGGGCTCAGGTGGCGTATTTTTCCCAAACCTCCCCCCTTCTCTCCATGCTCCTGCAGCCACACAGTCTGCTCAGTGGTATGCCTGGGGCCCACCCAACATGCAGTGCCGCCTCTGTGCTTCCTGTTGGATCTACTGGAAGAAGTATGGGGGACTGAAGACCCCGACCCAGCTTGAGGGGGCTGCTCGGGGCACAACAGTAAGGACTGATGGGGAATAGGTAGGGGAGAGCAGTAGGCATAGTGATGTGAGCTTTGGGTGAAGGCACGAATACCCAACCCCTTAAATGGTGATGGATGGGTGATGGTGTGATGTGTATGTGGGTGGGGAGGGGCTGCTCGATGATGGTTGGAGAGACAGGTAGGCCGGGATGGCAGTAAAGAGATCAGGCAGGAATAAATTGCTTTTTGCAGAGAATGGAAGAAAGGAGAGCCTCAGTGCCCCATCTGGGTTCTCCCTTTTTCCCATGTCTTTCTTCCAGGAGCCACACTCGAGGGGTCATTTGTCTAGACCTGAAGCCCAAAGTCTCTCCCCCTATACGACCAGCGCCAACCGGGCCAAGCTGCTGGCTAAGAACAGGCAAACATTCCTGCTCCAGACCACAAAGCTGACCCGTCTGGCCAGACGCATGTGCAGGGACCTGTTACAGCCGAGGAGGGCTGCCCGACGACCCTATGCCCCTATCAATGCCAATGCCATCAAGGCGGAGTGTAAGGGCAGGAGTGGTGGGGCTAGTGGCAGGTCGGGATGCTCTGGCCAGAAAGCGGAGCAGAAACCAGTGTTTCTCTGGATGTTTAATGACAGCAGGGATAGCAGGCCACAGCGCTTGGGTAGGAGAGTAGATGTGTCTCCTGGCCGTAGGAGAGGCCTGAATAGCGAAGCCCCTTCAAGAGCCGCCTTCTTTGTTCTCTAGGCTCCATTCGACTTCCTAAGGCTGCGAAGACTCCATTGAAGATTCACCCTCTGGTGCGGCTGCCGCTGGCAACCATCGTCAAAGATCTGGGTAGGGGATGGAACCCGTTAGGCGGTGTCAGGTTCTCTGTCATCCTTTCACTGTCAAAGTCCAAAGAGATTTAGTCTAACAGCCTGTACTTTTGTACGTGAATAACGGTTCTCATAAGCTGTCCGTAGTGAATGCTAAGGTCACACTCGTGCTAATTGCTTGCCAGACCCCTCCCCCCATCACTGCTTTTGGGGATGCCCAGGGAAAGAAACTACATAGAGAAGAGAAAGCATGAAAGTTCTCTGAGTTTTCTCTTACATTTTTCATGGCAGTGGCCCAGGCGCCTCTGAAACCAAAAACACCTCGGGGTACCAAGACACCGATCAACAGAAACCAGCTGACCCAGAACCGGGGTCTGGGGGGCATTATGGTGAAACGGGCCTATGAAACTGTGAGTTGACAGCTGGAGTGGGCCAGGCTGATTGGGTGGGCTTTTATTTCTGATTGGAATCTGTGAGTCCTCTCTCATTGTGCTGCCCACCCCCCCCCCCCCCAGATGGCAGGAGCAGGGGTTCCCTTCTCTGCCAATGGAAGGCCTCTGGCCTCAGGGATTCGTTCAAGCTCACAGCCAGCAGCCAAGCGTCAGAAACTAAACCCAGCTGATGCCCCCAATCCTGTGGTGTTTGTGGCCACAAAGGATACCAGGTAGGGAGGCCACCATGGGAGGGGCTGAGAGCTTGACAACCCAGATTGGTGGGTAAGGATAATAGCAGTTCTGAGCAAGACCGCCTCCAGCAAGACTGGGTGCAGGATGGGGATGTCAGGAAAGAATGGGCCGGAAGGCAGAACTGGAATGTGAAATGTGGGGTTTCACCTCGAGAGTCTTCGTTTTTTTATTCCATTCTTCTTTCCTGGCCAGGGCCCTGCGGAAGGCTCTGACCCATCTGGAAATGCGGCGAGCTGCCCGCCGGCCCAACTTGCCCCTGAAGGTGAAGCCACCACTGATTGCAGTGCGGCCCCCAGTCCCACTGTCTGCACCCTCACATCCTGCCAGCACCAATGAGCCCATTGTCCTGGAGGATTGAGCATCTGTGGGGGAAGGGAGGTGGGCTGAAAGCTAGAGGGTGGGTGCCCAGGGCATCCAACCTCCCTTCCCTCTAATATCAAAGGGAATGAGGAGTGAGGGAGGGAGGGAGCAAGTGAGTGTGTCTTTGGAGGGGTTGGGCGCCCTCTGGTGTTACCACTTGGAGGCTTGTCCCTTTCGCACGCTTCTCCACACCTGGTGGTGGAGGGCACACTGCAGGAACTTGACCCATTGTGGGAACCTAGCCTGTTTTGGGGGGTAGGACCCACAGTTGTCTTGGACAGTTTTGGGGGGAGGGTTTTTTAGTTTTTTAAAAATTTTGCCTCCCTTTGTGAAAGGGGATGGGGGAGGGGAAGAGTAAATCCATAGGAGGTGGTGGTTGGGGGAGGGGGGCGTGCACTGCCATGACTGCCATGTCTGTCTTTTTTTTTTTTTCTAATGGGGGTTTCTCTTCCTGTCCGGTGTCCGGACTTTCCTAATTGGAGTTGGAGGCCCCTAAGCTGGCATCAACCCCAGCCCATGCTCTCTCTTTTCCTTCCCTCCCTGTGCCTCCTCCGCCTTTTGTACGCCAATTCTCAGAAATAAAGATCTTTTGTCCGTTTTTTTAACCTCGGATTCTGTAATTGGTTCTTATAGTAACAAATAAAAAGCTGTTTTCTTCAGCTTCTCCCGGCTCAGCTATTCTCTGCCATGGGGGTGTGGGGGTGGGGGTGGGGGTAGTGGGGAGAGTGGTGTCTTAATTGGGAAAATAAAGGACAAAGGATAATAAAGGAGATACAGATGGGACTTGCCCTGGGAACGGCTTTAGGAGAGAGGCAGCATGGACAGGCGGCCTGTTCAGCTAGCTTTCTCCCGGGGCCCAAACTGCTCCCCAGATCCCTGTGGTGCTGGAACCCAAGCTCCTCTAGATACATACAGATTCATTCAGAACAGTTGGAACGAGAGGACTGTGGGTGGTTGGCTTCCACAGGAAGGGAGGGAGGTGTGAAGGTGCTTTTCCTTTTATTTCCCAACCCTTACCTCTCAGGAAATTCTGGGAGTTGCTAGAGGCCAGGGCAAGATGTAACCTACCTTGGGGATACTGCAGTCTCTTGCCACCCAGCTTTGTGGTATATTTGCACAGATTGCTGCTCAAGGATTCCTAAGACCAGCCTCAGCGCCTGCCTTGATATCCAGACCCGCTCTAGAACTGTCTCCTGCTTTCTTGGGTTTGGGAAACGGAAGCCTGGGCAGGGCCCAACAGGAGGAGCACCCTTGAAGAATGTACAGGAAGTTAGGCCTACTATGTGTTCCTTCTGTACTTCCTTACAGATAGGGGAACAGCCTCAGCCGTTGGGACTTGCTTAAGGTTACAGACCTTCAGATGTCTGCCTCAGGTCCAGTGTGCTTTTCATAGTCCAAAGCTGCGGGCCAATAACTACAGCAGGAGCTTCTTAGCCCGTCTGAGAGTTATCTCCATTTCCTGTTCTCTGCCCCTGGGGCCTCCCCACCAGCTCCTTCACTCTCCCCATTCCGAGCTTACACCTGGGCAGCATCGGGAGGAATTGACCACTATACCAGTCAGGGGAAAGCAGCATTTTCTTCCAACAGTTTTCACTCTGCTGCCACCGTGGTAGGTCCCACCGCATGCCTGGAGTGGGCTGGTGGCTCTAGCGCCTCGTGGCCTACACTCCACGCAGCCCACTCTCTCTTTTTTTTTTTAAGATTTTTTTTTTTAAATTTATTTGAGAGAGAGAGAATGAGAGAGAGCACGAGAGGGAAGAGGGTCGGAGGGAGAAGCAGACTCCCCGCCGAGCAGGGAGCCCGATGCGGGCCTCGATCCCGGGGCTCCAGGATCACGACCTGAGCAGAAGGCAGTCGCTTAACCAACTGAGCCACCCAGGCGCCCCCACGCAGCCCACTCTTGCGGAAGGAAAGCCTGACTCACGGGGCCGCAGCGATCTGGCTGTGGTTGAGTGGAGTCTGGGAGGTGCCCAGCGGGGCAGAGCTCCCCAACCAGGGCTGGGAAGTGGTCGCAGAACACGCATTTTGGGGGAGGACCGAGGACAGAGGGAGAGAGTAGCGGCCCTAAGGAACTCGGGAATCCAGGGACAGCCTTGAGCTTCGTGAAGTCGGCTCATCCTCCGCCTTTATTCGCCGGGTAAATATGGGTTTGAGGATGGAGCGCCGCGGGTCCCTATCGGCCCAGAGGGAAGGGAAGGTGCCTACCCCGTTCCCTCAACCAACCAGCAGGAGGGAAACAGCCGGTCGACTTCAAAGGGCCCCGGCGCCGGCGTTTGTGGCCGCCCTCATGGATATTCATGACTTTGGGCCAATTAACGCCTGAATGGCTCAGAGCACACCAATCGGCTTACAGCATGCAGATAAGTATCAAAGATGGGCGGCTTCTCCTGAGGCTGGTGGAAGAGACTCAACGCGGGGTGGAAACGGAACCCTGAGTCCAAGGAGCTCAGTTTCCCGAGGAGTGTGCTTGAGCGATTGGTCGATGTGCGTCACTTCCTGTCGGACTGGCGGAAGTTGCTTCCAAGCGCGTTGCGATTTGTAGGCGTGAGTTCCGGTGGTGGCAGAAGTGGTTGTGTTGCCGGTGCTGGAGAGTTGCGATGGCGGCAGTGGATTCGGATGTCCAATCGCTGCCCCGTGGGGGTTTCCGCTGCTGTCTCTGCCACGTTACTACAGCCAACCGTAAGCGGTGGCTTGTGAGGGGGTGGTTGTGAGTTCTCGTCTTTGGGTCCTAGCGAAAGTTAGGGTTATAGGTCATAGTTCTTGTCAAGTCGGTTGGTAGGGTCACTCACCTCCGTTTTCACGCCGTCTGTACGAAGGGATTGGAGAGTGGCGAAAGTCCCGCCACCTTACTCCCTCCTTCCTGGTGTCCGAAATCTCCACAACGAAAGTTTCTTCCCTCTTTAACGGTCATCTGTTGGACGCCACCTTTGTGTCTGGTACTCTGATGGGCTCTCGGGTGGGGTGAGGGGATTCAGAGATGAAGGAACTCACCATCGAGAGGTGGAGACAATTCCGATGCTCAATAGACATGTTTGGAGAGCTGTAGGATCACAGAGAAAGTAGTAATTAACTCAGGGAAGCCCTACAGAGGAGCTTCCCGAAGGCAGAGGTGTACGAAGGAGCATGACATGCGTGACAAGGAGATGGGTTTGGCAAAGTGGACAGGGTTCTTGTATGACAGCGCAGGGGACATGAAACCTCAAATTCAACTTAAAAAAAAAAAGATTTTATTTATTTTTGGGAGAGTGCACAAGTGTGTGTGTGTGGGGGGGGGGCAGAGGGAGAAGCAGGCTCTGAGCCTGATGCGGGACTTGATCCCAGGACCCCGGGATCATGACCTGAGCGTAAGGCAGACGCTTAACTGACTCAGCCACTCAGGTGGACTCAAATTCCACTTCTGAAGTCTGGAATCGTGATCTTCCCTAAACTGGAATCACGATCTTCCCTAAACAGAATCTTCTGTTCCTTTTCTTTGTGAATGGCACTATCACTATTTGTCCTGTAGGGCAAGCCAAAAATCCAGCATAGTCTTCCCTGGCCCAGCATATACATTGGTGACAACAAACAGCTGACCCAGAATTTAATAAAAATAATAATTGTTAACTTTTCCCATGTTCAACATGTATCAGACCGCCAGGTACTCTATATTGCATAATAACCATGCGGTAAGTACTATTAATATCTTAATTTTGTGTCCTACGAAACTGATGCACAGAGAGGTTAAGTAACTTGCCCAAGATCTCGCACAGTTTGCCAGACCCGGGATTTAAACTTGGGCAGTGTGACCTCAAATCTTGCCCTTGCAATCTCTCTACCATACCTAGAGACCATCCTTGAGGGAATAGTGTAGGGTCCTGCTTTATTTAGTTCTTCTGTATATGACCTGGATAAGTTTCCTGTTAATTTGTTTTATAATTTGCTGGTGTTGCTCTACCTAGCACTTAGAGATGGTTTAAGAAAAACTTGTAGCTAGTTCTCCTGGGAACCACTTAGAATACTTTACATGGACACGTGGCCAAGAGAGGAAGGTGAAAAGAGCCAGGACTTTGTATATTCAGAGGTCACGCTTTCTGTGGCTTGGAAGGATCAGTAGGATTTAGGAGTGCATTTAGGTAAAGTCGGGGTAAGTAGACTGAAGAGTGATTTGTATGTTTTCTGTTTTACGTTTGTCTTTGCAGGACCCAGCCTAGATGCCCACTTGGGGGGCCGGAAGCACCGGCACCTGGTAGAACTACGAGCTGCCCGAAAGGCCCAGGGACTTCGAAGTGTGTTTGTCAGTGGCTTTCCCCGGGATGTGGATTCTGCTCAGCTCACTCAGTACTTCCAGGCATTTGGACCCGTGGCCAGTGTCGTCATGGACAAGGACAAGGTAGAGTGAATGGCTCTTGGGGTAAAGGATGAGTCAGGTGTGCCACATACAAAACGAAATGAGAGAGAAACCAGCAGCCCTGTTTCAGCTGGTGCCTTGTTCCATGATGGACACCACAAGTACTCGGGCCAGTCCAGCTTTGTGAGCCTCCCTGAACCGTACCCCCCACACCCCCCCACAACCCCTACTCTCCCACCTCCCCGGCACCTGCTTGGATTTTATCAGTTCACTAGAGTTAGTCATTGGGGGACTTGTTGGTCATCAGTTTAGTCAGTCAGTCTTCATTTTAGTTGCCAAGTATTAGCTGTTGACTTTGTACTAGGCACTGTGTGTAGAGCTGCATTTTTTAAAAAAGATTTATCTATTTGAGAGGGAGAGAGAATCTCAAGCAGACTCCACGCTGAGCGGGGGAGCCTGACACGGAGCTCGATCTCACGACCCTGAGATCACGACCTGAGCTGAAACCAAGAGTCGGATGCTTAACTGACTGTGCCACCCAGGTGCGTCAGAGCTACATTTTCAATAGTGAATAGGATAGATGTGGCCTGTGCAGGCACAGAGCTTATAGTCTAGTGACTATAAAGTAGACAATTAAATGAGTAACTACAATGAAGTAGGTGCTTTAAGACCACACCATCGGCAGATCTATCCTAACCCCACAAGAGACTGCTAGCAGTTTATTAACTTACGGTGAGAGGTACTGAAATTAACTGGTCAAAATACCCTGTCTTCTGGACAGTGCTAGACAAATAAGCTTGTTCTTTGTGATCCTATTTGTCTTCCAGGCAGGGCTTTTGTCAGTTTCTCTTTAGTCCTTTGAAAAAAGTTCACTGTTGTACTGCTGTGTTGTATCGTCATGTTCTAGTTCTGAGACTGTGCTCTGGTTGTGTAGGCGTGGCTTAGGTGATCCCAAATGGCTTTGGAAGCCCATGTCTTCTCTTAGGATGGGCTGGGGTGTGTTCTTCTTAGAGATCACATTCGGCAACTGACCCACAGAGGCTTTAACAAAAGGGGCTTAATTGTTCTCATTAACAAGAAGTCCAGACCTGGGCACTCCAGCACTTTACTGTTTTCCTGCTCTGTCATTGGCACGTGGCTCTCCCTTCCTAGTTGTGATAATGCTGTTTGTACATCTTGAGGTAAGAGAAGGGGGCAGGCTGAGGGACAGAGTATAAAAGGCTAGTGCCAGCTGAGTCTGACTCTCTTTCCCTGCTTTTCTTTATTTTCCAGGAAAATATCTTTCCCAGGGGCCTCTTCGTTAGACTTCTCATTGGCCTGAATTCTATCACATGGTTACCCCTAGCTGTAGGCGAGCCTGAGAAATGAAGTTTTTAGCTGGACATCTTGCCCTTATGAACAATTGGAATTCTGTTAGTAAGAAAGAAAAGGAGAATGTATATTGGGAGGGCAGTTGGCAGTGTCTGCCCCAGATTCCTTTTTCAGAAAACTCCGTATCTCTGTTTTTGTTCGGATTCGTTTCAGTTGTAGGGAATGACCTTTTTTCTGAACTTAAACCTCACGTTTCTGAGGCTTTTAATTATTTTGACAATAATGACTAAAATTTTTATTGAGCAATTGTCACGCCCCAATCATGAGTGAAATGGTTTACATACAGTATCTCATTTCATTTCCACATTTCCTTGAGGGACAGCATCACTGGGAAGTTGGGAGATTTGGGGGATTAAGCCTTTACTTGGAGGCAGTCACAAGTTATTTAACTTCTCTTAGTTTTAGTTTCTTGAGAGAATTGTGCACTCAAAGACAAGGCCAGGCAAAGAGACACCTAATTTCTAGCTGGGGCTTTGATTGCATACTTGGGTTTGAACTGCAGTCTGGTGAGTAGTGTGATTCCTCAGAGTCAGAAGATTGGCCTGGGCAGGTCCAAGTGGCTGCCTTTCTCCTTGGTTTCACTATGGTTCTTTGCCGTGTTTGGCATGGGTGGAAGCGAGGGTAGGAGGGGTACACCCGCCCCGCCCCCGGCTGGTATTTTTGATTGAGGTGTGACTTACACAGCATAAAATTCATACTTTTAAAGTGTACAATTCAAGGGTTGTTAGTATATTTTACAAGGTTCTGCACGCATCATTCCAGAATGTTTTATCACTCCTCATGTGTCTTTCAAGCCTGTGTGCTGGTGAGGCTGCTCCCCCCTATCTCCCCCACCCCCCACTTCATTAATTTTTTTTTTAAATAAAGTTTCCTTTTTTTTTTTTTTTGAAGATTTTATTTATTTATTTGACAGGGAGAGACACAGCGAGAGAGGGAACACAAGCAGGGGGAGTGGGAGAGGGAGAAGCAGGCTTCCCGCTGAGCAGGGAGCCGGATGCGGGACTCGATCCCAGGACCCTGGGATCATGACCTGAGCCGAAGGCAGAAGCTCAACGAACTGAGCCACCCAGGCGCCCCTCATTAATTTTTTTATATGGTGTAAGGTAGGGGTCCAATATTATTCTTTTTTTTTTTTTAAGATTTTTATTTATTTAACAGAGATAGAGAGAGAGCACAAGTAGGCAGAGCGGCAGACAGAGGGAGAGGGAAAAGCAGGCTCTCTGCCGAGCAGGGAGCCCGATGTGGGGCTTGATCCCAGGACCCTGGGATCATGACCTGAGCCGAAAGCAGCCGCTTAACTGACTGAGCCACCCAGGCGCCCCCAATATTATTCTTTTACATGTGGCTATCCAGTTGTCCCAGCAGCATGTGTTGGGAAGGCTATTCTTTCCTCATTGAGTGGTCTTGACAACTATATTGAAAATCAGTTGACCATAGAGGTATGGGTTTAATTTCTGGAGTCTTTGTTTCGTTTTCTTCATCTGAATAACTGTCTTTGTGCCAGTGCCACCCTTTTTTCTTCTCCTTTTTTTTTTTAAGTAACCTCTACCTCCGACGTGGGGCTCGAACTCAAGACCCTGGGATCAAGAGACGCAGTCTCCAGGGATTGAGCCAGCTAGGTGCCCCAGTATCGCACTGTCTTGGTTATTGTAGCATACTTTGTTATAAGCAGGATGAGGCTCTATCTTTACTACTGAAGAGAATGTAAAAGAATATGGACTTTTGCCCCGAGGCAGTCATATT
The DNA here is from genome assembly GCF_009762305.2 of Zalophus californianus. Taxonomy (NCBI): domain Eukaryota; kingdom Metazoa; phylum Chordata; class Mammalia; order Carnivora; family Otariidae; genus Zalophus; species Zalophus californianus. The sequence goes on along the minus strand of NC_045605.1, from coordinate 104,336,977 downwards.
TTTCCCGCTCCTGCTAACATTTTGCCTTAAATATATATATATCTCAGTGAATATTGTGGAACTCAACCAGATCATAGCTGTCATGTTGTTGTTATTTCTAGATAGGAAGTCTTTTCAAGGTAGGGTATGTTTATATTTCCACCTAGCACAGTTACATGGATTCCAAATCAATGCTAAAAGGTCTAATTAAGTTAGAAGGAAAAGTTAGGTGATGCATCAGAGTATAAGTGGTGAAATCATGTCATTGGCAAGAGTAGGGGAGAATAGAATAAATAAAATGGGATTTTCAGAGGCAGACTGGGATGAGAGTAATTGTGTGGGATGGGAGTGAGGGAGAGAGTTGTTTTTCTAAATATGTTCCCTGTTCCAGAAACAGTAAGCAGATTTCCCAATTTATAGGGTGGTCCCCATTTCAAAGAATCTCACCCACTGTCAAACCATGTGTTCGGTTTTTATTTTTTATTCCAAAACCATGATCCCTGCCCCGGTTGTGTTTTGCCAGGGAGTGTTTGCTATCGTGGAGATGGGGGACATTGGGACCCGGGAAGCTGTCTTGTCACAGGCCCAGCACAGCCTGGGAGGACATCGCCTGCGGGTCCGGCCACGGGAGCAGAAAGAGTTCCAGAGCCCAGCCTCCAAATCCCCCAAAGGAGCGGCCCCTGACAGTCACCAGCTGGCCAAAGCACTAGCTGAGGCCCCAGATGTGGGGGCACAAATGGTGAAACTTGTGGGGCTGAGGGAGTTGTCTGAGGCTGAGCGGCAGCTACGGAGCCTCGTGGTGGCCCTGATGCAGGAGGTCTTCACAGAGTTCTTCCCTGGTGAGTCACTTCCCTTACCATGTTTGAGTCCCCATCCTCCCTCCTTCCCCTGCCCCCAAGTCTGCATTCCCCAGGTCTCCTGCAGCTAGAGGCATTTATTTGGCTGTTCTTCCTTCTTTGTGCCCCACCGTATTTTTCTACCCCATACTCCTCTCTAATGGCCCTCGACCTTTATTTTCTGCTTGACATCCAGGCTGTGTGGTCCATCCTTTTGGTTCTTCCATAAACAGTTTTGATGTCCATGGCTGTGATCTTGACCTCTTCCTGGATCTGGGTGACTTGGAAGAGTCGCAGGTGAGTGACCGGGGAGGCAGCTGGGAAGAGTCAGTGGGAATGGTCATGGGACTCTGGGCCAGCACGGTCTCTCTCAGGCCTTCGTTCCTCATTTGTAAAACGCGGATAATGGAACCTGAAAGGGTTGTTACAATTGGAGAAATGTGAATGTATTAGATGGGTATTAGATAGGATGAATATGAGTCGACACAGGATACGTGGCATTGGTAACAGGAAAAAACCAGATTTCAAAACGGTGTATATAATACTGTATTTTGGGAAAAAAAATATGGAAGGACATACAATAAAGTAATTTTGGGGTTATGTTTTTACTTATCTGTATTTTCTAACATCTAATGTACAGACTCTGCTTTTGGAATAGGAAAGGGTTGTTAGTATTTTTTTAATAGGCTTTGTGTTGTAGAGCAGTTTTAGGTTCACAGCAAAATTGAACAAAAAGTACAGCTTTCTATACTCCCTACTTTACAAAAAGGTTATTTTATTATTATTATTATTTTTTTTTTAAAAGATTTTCTTTATTTATTTGACAGAGAGACACAGTGAGAGAGGGAGCACAAGCAAGGGGAGTGGGAGAGGGAGAAGCAGGCCTCCCACAAAGCAGGGAGCCCGATGCGGGGCTCGATCCCAGGACCCTGGGATCATGACCTGAGCCGAAGGCAAACGCTTAAAGACTGAGCCACCCAGGCGCCCCTACAGAAAGGGTTATTTTAAAGATTTTATTTATTTATTTGAGAGAGAGAGTGAGCTCGAGTGGAGGGAGTGACAGAGGGAGAGAGAATCTGAAGACTCCACGCTGAGTGCAGAGCCCCATGTGGGGCTTGATCTCACAACCCTGAGATCATGACCTGAGCAGAAACCAAGAGTCAGATGCTTAACCGACTGAGCCCCCAGGTGCCCCACAAAAAGGGTTATTTAAAAAATAAATTTGGGGGCGCCTGGGTGGCTCAGTCATTAAGCATCTGCCTTCGGCTCAGGTCATGATCCCAGGGTCCTGGGATCTGGGATCGAGCCCCGCATCGGGCTCCCTACTCGGTGGGAAGCCTGCTTCTCCCTCTCCCACTCCCCCTGCTTGTGTTCCCTCTCTCACCGTGTCTCTCTCTGTCAAGTAAATAAAATCTTAAAAAAAAAAAATTTGTTTTATGAGTCTTTTTTTTTCTTTATCCCTACATATAGACATACATGCACACACACACTTTATATTTTCAGAATCATTTGAGAGCAGGATGCATACATGATGCCCATGATAGTCCAGTGTCTATTAGGGAAACACAGAGGCATCCTCAGGTTACAGCCACAGTACCGTTAGCAAGGGCAGATGTGTTAAATGCTACGAGATTTTAGGGGCGCCTGGGTGGCTCAGTTGGTTAGGCGACTGCCTTCAGCTCAGGTCATGATCCTGGAATCCCGGGATCGAGTCCCGCATCAGGCTCCCTGCTTAGCAGGGAGTCTGCTTCTCCCGCTGACCCTTTCCCCCTCTCATTCTCTCTCTCAAATAAATAAATAAAAATCTTAAAAAAAAAAATGGTATGAGATTTTGGTCTGCAGCTCATTCCCTGCATTCATCAGCTGCCCGCCAGCAGGCTAGTATTGGCCCCTCTGTCTCCTTTACAGTTCCTCTGCCTTTTTTTGCCTTTCATGACAGTGACAAAGTTGTTTTTTAATTTTAAAAAGGGGTTGTGAGGATTAACTTAGTTAATACATATAAAACCCTTGGAATGGGACCTGGCATATAAGCAGTAATAGATATATCCTGGGGAATGTTGCCCAGATGGGGGACAGCAGGAGAGGCGAATATTCACGGAGCCCATTTCTATCCACAGCCAGCCCCAAAGGCCCCAGAGTCTCCATCTTTGGACTCGGCCCTTGCATCACCACTGGATCCTCAAGCCCTGGCCTGTACCCCGGCTTCTCCCCCAGACTCACAGCCTCCTTCTCCGCAAGACTCAGAAGCCCTGGATTTTGAAACTCCTTCCTCTTCCCTGGCACCCCAGACTCCGGACTCTGCTTTGGCCTCTGAGACCCTCGCCTCTCCCCAGTCCCTGCCTCCAGCCTCACCACTGCAGGAGGACCGAGGAGAGGGGGACCTGGGGAAGGCCCTGGAACTAGCAGAGGCCCTAAGGGGGGAGAAAACAGAGGGGGTAGCCATGCTGGAGTTAGTGGGATCCATTCTTCGGGGCTGTGTCCCTGGAGTGTATCGAGTCCAAACTGTGCCCTCTGCCCGACGCCCTGTGGTCAAGTTTTGCCATCGGCCTTCAGGTCTTCACGGTGACGTCTCCCTCAGTAACCGGTACCTTTGTTTAGGGGGGTGGTTGGGGAAGGCCAGCTGAGCATTCTGGGGTGGGTGAGGAGGGAGCCCTGATGTGGGAAGCTCCTGTACTTGGGCTGAACCTCAAGGTTATTCTTATTGGGTCCCATCCCTCCTCCTGCCATTTGTCTCCTGTCTGGCATCCATTTTCTTGAACGTAAAGTGTGTTGTTCTTGGGAATACTATTTTTAGGGGATTTAGAAAAGAGTTCCAGGGTTGAATAAATTTGGGAAATGCTAAGTTAGATGCAAATCAGTTTCTCCCTTCCCACCCTCTCCCCCACTTCCTCTTTCCGCCTCTTTCTCCCTCCCTTCTGGTCTTTGTTTCTTTGCATATGAAAGGCTTTGAGCAGTCTTGTAACAAAACCCTTCTTGAATATCCTACCCAGGATGGGCATATGGGATGTAGTGTTCCCCCCCAACACATGTGACATCCTTTTGCATGCCCTTTCTTTGCATGCCTCTTCACATGACTGTGTCAGCAAACACTTGGGAAACCCTCTTTTGGCCTCATTCCAGCCGGCCCCCTGTTCTGCAAGCCTGGAACAAGGGCTGGGGTGATAGTTCAGAGGGTTTCCCCAGCACTGACATCCTTGTCTTGGTTCCAGGCTGGCCCTGCATAACTCTCGCTTCCTGAGTCTCTGCTCTGAGCTGGATGGGCGAGTTCGGCCCCTCGTGTACACCCTCCGCTGCTGGGCTCAAGGTCGAGGGCTGTCAGGTGAGAGTGAATCAGGACAGACTTGGGGCTGAGCTGGTGTTGGGGCAAAGGCAAGGGTTCAGGGAGGGGAGGGGAGGCAGGTACAGGAACCAGGGTTGGGAGATCCAAGCAGGCTGTTAGATGCACCTCCAATCTAATTGGAATAATTGTTTACCCAGGAAGTGGCCCCCTCCTCAGTAACTACGCCCTGACCTTGCTCGTGGTCTATTTCCTTCAGACCAGGGACCCTCCTGTGTTGCCCAGTGCGTCCCAGCTCACCCAGAAAGCAGGTACAGCGGCCCGGCCTCCACCCTCTTTGTCTTGTTAGCTTCGGCTTTCCTCTTTTCTCGTTTAGATGTACTGGGCTACCCCAGGAATGAGATCTCTGCTGTCACCCCCAAATCTGCTCCTGCTTCCGGTCTGACCCTCACCTTCTTTTCTTTCACAGGTGAGGGCGAGCAGGTGGAGGCTGATGGCTGGGACTGTAGTTTCCCCAGGGATGCCTCAAGACTGGAGCCCAGCACCAATAAGGAGCCCCTCAGTGAGTCTGGGGAGCCTGGGAGAGGATTAATAAATGATGTTAATCACAACTGTAGGTTATATCCATCAGTTACCGTTTGCCAGGCACGGTTCTCACAGCAGCCTCCTGGGATAGCTGGTATGGTTAATACCATTTCACAGATGAAGAAACCATGCCTTGGAGCAATTAAGCGGCTTGCTCAAGGTTACACTGCTAGTGAGGGGAAGGAGCAGCATCTGGGGGGGAAGTCGGAGTACAGGCCAGGGCTTGAGGATCCAGTGGTGATGCAAGGGCCAAGTCCAAAGATGGAGACTCTGGGGCCTTTGGGGCTGGCTGTGGATAGAAATGGGGGCACGGGGAGAGAGGCCGGTCCTCTTGTTTATGTAGAGATCAGAGGAGTCTGGCTTCTGGCACTCTTCTGAGCTACTTGGAAGGGAAAAGAAAGTCCTTCTAAGAGAATGCCTCTAGTGCAGGCCTGTCTCAGTCCCGGCCTCTAAGTAACCCGTTCTGCCTGGTCTTCCTCCTCCTCCAGGTTCTCTGCTAGCCCAGTTCTTCTCCTGCGTCTCTTGTTGGGATCTTCGTGGCTCACTGCTGTCCCTGCGGGAGGGTCAGGCACTGCCTGTGGCAGGGGGCCTGCTCTCTAATCGCTGGGAGGGTCTGCGCCTTGGCCCCATGAATCTCCAGGACCCTTTTGACCTGAGTCACAATGTGGCAGCCAACGTGACCAGCCGGGTAGCTGGGCGGCTACAGAACTGCTGCCGAGCGGCAGCCAGTTACTGCCGGAGCCTCCAGTACCAGCGGCGTTCCTGCCGGGGTCGGGACTGGGGGCTGCTCCCCCTTCTGCAGCCCAGCTCCCCTAGTTCCTTGCTGTCTGCAACACCCATCCCCTTACCCCCTGCTCCTTTCACCCAGCTCACTGCTGCCCTGGCCCAGGTGTTAAGGGAAGCACTGGGGTGCCATATAGAACAGGGAACCAAGAGACTGTGGTCAGACAGAGGGGGACCTGAGGAGTCTCCTCAGGGAGGGACGAGCAAAAGGTTGAAACTAGATGGACAGGAAAGAAGCTGTGAGGAAGGGCAGGAGGAGCAGCAGGGGTGTATCGGGGACCACAGTGAAGACGGGGTGGAGGAAATGGTTGTAGAGGTTGGAGAGATGGTGCAGGACTGGGTGCAGAGCCCTGGGCGGCCAGGGGAGCCACCCCAGACGCCCGGAAAGCAGCTAGCCCCTGGTGAAGAGGTGCAGTTGGGCCCTGCAGCACTGGCAGAGCAGGGGCCCAAAGGACCCGAGGCAGCCCGAGAAGGGTCCCGGGGTGAGACAGGGAAGGGCGTGGGGCTCTCCTCAGAGAGCTGGCGCTGTGCCCTGTGGCACCGAGTGTGGCAGGGGCGGCGGCGGGCCCGGCGACGCTTGCAGCAGCAAACCAAGGGAAGAGGTGGAGGCGGTGCTGGCACCGCGGAGTGGCTGGCAGTTGAGGCTCAGGTCACCCAGGAGCTGAGAGCACTGAGCAGTGCCGCACGGCGGCCCGAGGCTGAGCCGCTCCTCACCTTTGTGGCATCTGCCTCCCAGGCTGACCAGACTCTCACCGTCACCCCAATCCAGGATTCTCAAGGCCTGTTCCCTGACCTCTATCATTTCTTACAGGTTTTCCTCCCTCAAGCACTTCGGAACCTCCTTGAGTGAAGACAGGGACCCTAAGGGGCAATAAAGCTGCTAGTTTAATGAACACGACAGTTTCCTCTGATTTCCACCTGGTAGTAATCCTCCTTCCACCCAGTACTTGGCCTTCCCAGACCTTACTGCCTCTTCTCAGCCATGCCTTCTTTGGCTACCCTAAAATAGGTCTCAGCCTGTTTCCTTCCTACCGTTTATCACAACCTGCAGCGAGCGCCTGCAATGGTGTGTGTGTGTGTCCCTGCACCCGGAGCCCGCTCGGTAGGGTTCCCGAAGGATGGAGGGCCGGGTGGACGGCTTGGGCACTAGTACCTGGCAGAAGAACCAAGTTTGCCTCCACATTTACCTTGCCGCCGGGATTTATATGGTGATGGCCTGAAATTGGGGTTCAGGTTTCTTCATCCACTGTCTCACTTAACCGAGTTCATGCTGTTCTGGTTAAAATGGGGGAAACATTTTCCGACCTGAGCGTGGGTAAAGGGCAGCCCGTCATGGGTAAACTGGCAGCTCCTCCAGGATGACAGGTGGAAGGGATCCGCCGTGTATTCTCGGCTCTCCCCGGCTGCAGGCCCGGTACCAGGGCCCTTATTGCAGCGAATGCATCGCGGAGCCATAGAGTGGTTTAATGGGAGGAAACCTAACTCTGGCAGGGTTTCTGACTTGGGCTCTGGTTAGATCCTCATCCTCTCCTCTAATGGACTTATCCACGCCGGACTTGTTTCCGCTCCTGTGAGTGTCCCACAATCCTGATGTTAGGGGCCTGGCAGGATCTCCGTCAAGTCACCGTGGGTTCCCGAGCTGGAGGGGAACGCCTCTGGGAGCCGGCGCGGCGCGGAGTTGGCAGCTGTGCCACGTCGCAGACAAGGGGAGGTTTTCCAGCTCGTTCTCAGTTTATCCTCCGCGCCTTCAACCTCCACGTCGGGACTCGCATTGGCCAAGCCTGGACGGGAGGGCCGGGCGGGCCAGCCAAGAGCCTCACTGCGCAGGCGCGAGCTTTCCGCCTCGCCAACCAGCAGGCCCCACCCCCTTCTTTCTCCAATTCAGCCGCCGCGGGAGACCGAACTGTCGTGCGTATGCCTTCTGTGCCGTCCTCGCTTTGCGGCTGCTGTTTCTCCACGGCTCCCCCCCTTGCCCCCCTCCTCTCCCTGACGGCTTACTTTGCGGCACCGCGGAGAGCCCCACCCCCTTTCTCTGCGGAATCACCATGGCGGCTGGGGTAAGTTTGCCGGCTCCGGCGATCCAGGTCACCGTATCCGACGCCATCCTCTGCCCGAGTAGGGCCCTCCCGCGTCAGAGGAGTTCTGGAGCCGAGTGGGGAACTGATCCGGGGTCTAGAGACCGTACCGTTGAAGAGCAAGGCTTCCAGGCCCCGGAGGGGAACTGAGGCTGGGACTCTAGGAGGCCAAAGAGGTGGAAGGGTCTGGGGTAGAGGAGAAAAGAGATGTTGGGTCCTGGCCGTCTGGGGCCTGAGAAAGGGGTTCGGGTTCATTGCCGCCTCGAGACGTGGGATCCGGGCAGGTTGACAGAACTTTTGCGACCGTTTTGTGGGGCAGCAGCAGGGACGGGGTGAAGAGGAGGGTCTTTGTGGGCAGGTACGGCTGCCTCCGGTTAAGGGTCGTCTGGCGGGGAGGTTTGGGAGTGGGAGGACTCTCCGGACGGTGGAGTCACACGTGCTGGCCAGGTTAATAGAAGGAGAAGCCAACGCCAGGGAACTCACTGCGGGACAGAACCGGAGGGACGGTACGCGTGACAAGAAGGAGGGGTTCTTTGGGGAGAACGAGTTGATTTAGGAAGAGAAGATGCCATTCGGTTTCTCCGTTGCTCTTCTGAGGGTAACTTGGAAATGGTGTGTGTGAGAGACAAGGGTGATGCTTTGGAAGGGGTGAGCGGCTCCGCAGTGGAGTAGGCAGGTACTCGCTCACCGTCAATGAATGAAACCAGGGCTCCGGGAAGGGAGGAGTGTGTGTGTGTCGGCAGGTGGAGTCTGAGGGAGCTACAGGTTCTGGGTTTCTCGACGATGTATTCGAGATGAGAATGCTTCTGGAGCTGTCCTTAGGGAAGGTCAAGCCTGTCAACAAGCTTTATTTAGCAGTTGGTGTGTAGTTCTGTCTTTGGTATTTCAGAGGACTCTGATTACACATGACCAATACTAGAGAGTTTGGTTCACCAGGGGGAGTAAAAGTGAGTTGAACAGATTGGGAATAACTCAGGGAATTTATCTTGGGAGGTGACATTTAGGACTGGGACCTTTTTACTCATTAATATTCCCTCCCCCCTTTCTCCCATAGACCCTGTACACATATCCTGAAAACTGGAGGGCCTTCAAGGCTCTCATTGCTGCTCAGTACAGTGGGGCTCAGGTCCGCGTGCTCTCCGCACCACCCCACTTCCACTTCGGCCAAACCAACCGCACCCCTGAATTTCTCCGTAAATTTCCTGCCGGCAAGGTAAGTAGGAAAGTGGAGAGGGGTCTTAGGTCCTGAGAACTCAAGGAGCCCTGAGATTGTCTCACTCTGCAGATGGGTCTCCATCTTTAGGGCGCCTGGGTGGCTCAGTTGGTTAAGCGACTGCCTTGGGCTCAGGTCATGATCCCGGAGTCCCGGGATCGAGTCCCACATCGGGCTCCCTGCTCAGCAGGGAGTCTGCTTCTCCCTCTGACCCTCTTCCCTCTCGTGCTTTCTATCTCTCATTCTCTCTCTCTCTCTCTCAAATAAATAAATAAAATCTTAAAAAAAAAAATGAAGTTGGTCTCCATCTTTAAAAGGGAGCTTTCCGTATAAGTATCTTTTTTCTTTGCATTTCAGTGACTTAAAATTCTTTTTATTTAGAGCTGAATGTAGATTGACATGTAGTTAGAAATAACTCAGAGCTGTCCAGTGACTTGTTACAAAATTCACAGGTTTCTTTGTATTTGTGGGAGTGAGGTTTGATTTTCAGTGCAAATGTATCAGATCTACCATGAGCCAGCCAAGGGGCTTATAGAGATCGATAAATAACCATGCTAAACGGAGAAGAGAGAAATGTAGTCTGGGGAGCCATACTTTAAAGAATGTGGACAGAGATATGACACTTGGTTTTTGATTTTTTGTCTATTTGATTGAGGGATTTTATATAAACATTTGAAAATATCTAAATCTTTGGGGTTTCTTAATGTGAGTTTAGATTGTAAGGGGAAAAAAATTAAATATTTCTCGTTCCTGGGTTACCGGTAGTACCAGTAGTTTGTATCAATAGTTTGCTGAGTAAGGGTTGTCAAGCCTTATGTAAGAACTCTTATCCAAAATGATTTCACTTCCTGGGATTGGCTAGTGAGAACTTCCTGTGTATTTCACTTATTTTTCTGAATTTTACTTATCTTTTGACTGTTTTGTCCCAGGTTCCAGCATTTGAGGGTGACGATGGATTCTGTGTGTTCGAGAGCAATGCCATTGCCTACTATGGTAATTTGCAGTGGGTGTGGGAATGGGAAGATCTGGAATGAAGGAGGTAGGAGAGGATGAGGGTGAACTGGAGTGGACAGGAGAGGAATTTTCATGGACTTGGATTGATGTTGGCATGACCCCAAAGTTCTGACCTTTGTGTTCTGCCTCTGCAGTGAGCAATGAGGAGCTGCGGGGAAGTACTCCAGAGGCAGCAGCCCAGGTGGTGCAGTGGGTGAGCTTTGCTGATAGTGACATAGTGCCCCCAGCCAGTACCTGGGTGTTCCCCACCTTGGGCATCATGCACCACAATAAGCAGGTAAGCCTTGGAACTGGGGGAGAAGCCAAGGGCAGGGATGGCATCAGCTCCTGAGCGTCAGGAAGTAAGAAATAAAATAGATTGAGAGAAGGGGATGCTAAGAATATGTGGGTAATAAAAGACCTCATCATTGGGGTGTGAATATGAGTTGCAGTTGATGATATCTGGGTTCTTTGTCACACAGACCCAGTGGAAGTGGTGCCTGTTGTGAGTGGTCAGAAGAGAGATTTCTGCTGTAGAAAAGCCATACCAAATGGCTAGGGGGGTGGTTAAACCAAATGACTTCTAAGGTTCTTTCTAAAATCCAAAGGTAAAGGAGTAGGTCAGTATAGTGGGAAATTAATCCAGACTGCTCCATGAGGAAATTTGACATGGAGAGCTTCATTTGTGATACATTTGGAGTGATCCTAGGATCTGACTCCATTGAAAGAGGATGGGGATGAGCCAGAATTTAGTAAATGAAATAGCTACCTTTGTCCTGTTGTTGGGGGAGGGGAGCAGGGAAAGGGATGGGTACCTACTATTAAGCTTTTGATCATTTTAAATCAATAGGCCACAGAGAATGCAAAGGAGGAAGTGAGGCGAATTCTGGGGCTACTGGATGCTCACTTGAAGACTAGGACTTTCCTGGTGGGCGAACGTGTGACACTGGCTGACATCACAGTCGTCTGCACCCTGTTGTGGCTCTATAAACAGGTGACGTTTATAAAGGATCAGGTTGGCAGAGGGTGGGGGCGGTTAGAAACGACCTGATGAGTCTTCCAGGTTACCCTGAATTCTGCCGAGGACTTGGATATGAGAGAGTGTCCGGTAACAGCTGGTCTCTAGGGATCCCAAGTTTGAGTGACTGCTTTCTCTCCTCTGAGAAGTTTGGTAACGTTCTGTTTCCTAAGTTTCTGTTTGGCAGCAAAGATGTTTAGTTTGTTTCCGTATTTTTTGGGAAGTCCAGCTATGCTTGTGGTTAGTTGTAAAGACGGAGGTAGGGCTGGTAGCTTCAGTATCAAGATGTTTGGGAGGCAGGCTAGGTTCAGTTGGCTTCATTACTTAGCGTTGTAGGTAGAGGGATGTGTATGTGTTTGAGAGGGGGAGAAGGAATTCCTTTAGTTCTTTTTCTTCTCTGTAAGCTGTAAAACCGGCGAGGTAATAATTAGTCTTGAGGTTACTGGGTCAAAGAAGATGACATGTTGCAGAGCAGCAGCTCTTTTTTAAACTTTTTTTTCTTTTTAAGATTATTTATTTATTTGAGGGAGAGAGAAAGCACAAGCAGGGGAGAGGGAGAAGCTGACTCTCCACTGAGCAGGAAGCCTGGTGCGGGGCTCGATCCCAGGACCCTGAGATCATGACCTGAGCCAAAGGCAGATGCTCAACCGACCACCCAGGCGCCCCTGTGTGTGTTTGTTTTTAATTTAAAGATTTAATTTATTTATTTGAGAGAGAGAAAGAGACAGCATAAGCAGGGGGAATGGCAGAGGGAGAAGCAGGCTCCCCGCTGAGCAGGGAGCCCAGTGTGGGGCTCCATCCCTGGACCCTGGGATCATGACCTGAGCCAAAGGCAGAAGCCCAAGTGACTGAGCCACCCAGGCATCCTAGCAGCTCTTGGACTGATACTAGTCCAGAATGGTAGTTTAATAATTGGGGGGGAAAAAAAGCACCTACTTTGTGTCAGACCCTGTGCCAGAGGCCTTGCAGGGATCCTCTTGGTTTTTACCTGTTGTATGGGTGAGGAGAAATGGAACCTGGCCCAACGGCACATAGCTGGTAAGTGGTGGCATCGGATTTGAACCCAAGTACTGCAGAACCAGTACTATAGAACTGACTGCTCTGGTCTGTCTCTGTGACAGAATTAGTTTCCCTCTGATCTTAGCAAACTAAAAGATGGTAAATAAGTTCATCACAAAGCTAAGTTTAGTTTAAAGGACTGTGTGTGACTCTGAAATAGTTATTTTTTTATTTTTAATTTTTTGGGGTTATTGAATATTCTTTAATTTCTGAAGTTTGGTGAAAGAAAAGTACATATCGTGTTGTTAATGTTTTTGTTATCTTGTTTATTTGGCAAAATGAGTATTGGTAGCTGTGTTGCCCACCTTTGCTTTTAGTTTTATTGACGTGTGACTTTTTTTAATTTTTAATTTTTATTTTTTTTTAAAGATTTTATTTATTTATTTGAGAGAGAGAATGAGAGATCGAGAGCACGAGAGGGAAGAGGGTCAGAGGGAGAAGCAGACTCCCTGCTGAGCAGGGAGCCCGATGTGGGACTCGATCCCGGGACTCCAGGATCATGACCTGAGCCGAAGGCAGTCGCTAAACCAACTGAGCCACTTAGGCGCCCCTGTGACTTTTTTTTTTAAAGACTTTACTTATGTATGTGAGAGGGGAAGAGATAGAACACGGGGGTAGGGCAAAGGGAGAGGGAGAAGCAGGCTCCCTGCTGAGCAGGGGGGCTCATCCCAGGGGGCTCAATCCCAGGACCCTGGGACCATGACCTGAGCCAAAGGCAGACGCTTCACCGACTGAGCCACCCAGGCGCCCTGACACATGACATTTAAAAGAATAGAATGTGTAGGTGTGAAATGGTTTTGTAAAAGGAGTAAGGCTCCATATGAACATATCTATCAAGTAGATTTGTTGTAAACGAAAGACGGGATCAAGTGTGCGTTAAGTTGGACTGTCCTATAAATGAGGAAGGTCAATGAGAAGCAGCCCTCCAGGGTCAGATGGTATCTAGGGAGCTGCCCTCTCGGGCTTGAGAGGGAGATGGAGCCTTGGTGTAGAAAGAGACAAAGGTCTCTGGCTTGAAACCCCTCAAGACCTTTGCTTCTGCTCTGTGTTCTGACAGGTCCTGGAGCCTTCTTTCCGCCAGGCTTTCCCCAATACCACCCGCTGGTTCGTCACCTGCATCAACCAGCCACAGTTCCGGGCCATCCTGGGGGAGGTGAAGCTCTGCGAGAAGATGGCCCAGTTTGACGGTGAGTCTGCTCGGGGAGGAGCGCGTGGCCCGGCTTGGTCTCCGCCCCTCGATTGCCCATCAAGCCTCCGGGTTATGTGGACCCACAGAGTGTAGGGTATCCCACATAGTGACCAATACTTGATACGCGCACAGACTTTCCTTCGTTGGCGTTAACAGACAAACCGCGGTGCCCGTGTGTGTGTTGCCGAGTGTTGTGTTCTTGCTCCAGGACCTACCGGGAGCTGGCGGCCGAGCACGGCAGGGCCTAGATCCCGTAGTCGTCCCACCCAGCAGTTTCCTCCATCACCTTGTTCGCTGCCTGCCTTTAGGGGCATATGGGAAGAGGCAGGACACTGACTTCTACCTTTCTCTGCCCCAGCTAAAAAGTTTGCAGAGAGCCAGCCTAAAAAGGACACCCCACGGAAAGAGAAGGGTTCTCGGGAAGAGAAGCAGAAGCCCCAGGCTGAACGGAAAGAGGAGAAAAAGGCTGCTGCCCCTGCTCCTGAGGAGGAGATGGATGAATGTGAGCAGGCACTGGCTGCTGAGCCGAAGGCCAAGGACCCCTTTGCTCACCTGCCCAAGAGGTAAAGGTATTGGAGGGTAGGGGGTGTGGGACTAAAGAAGGCCGGTTTTCGCCTAGTGTGTTCCCCTCTCACAGCCAGGGCCGTTTTAGGTTGTCTGTATAAAATTGCAATGTATGATGTTTTATTTGCAAGGAAAACAACTTCTTGAGTTTATACTCAAAAATTGGGTGGATTTTTTTTTTTCTAAAGATTTTATTTTGAGAGAGAGAGAGAGGGTACGCGCGTGTGCGAGCACAAGCAGAAGCAGGCTCCCCACTGAGCAAGGAGCCCGACGTGGGGTTCCATCCCAGGACTCTGGGATCATGACCTGAGCCGAAGGCAGACACCACTGACTGAGCCACTCAGGCGCCCTGTATTTTTACTCTTTTGATGAACAGACAGTATAAACATTCTCACTGAGAAGGGAGGCTGACCATGACTCCACAGTGCCTGTCTGCTTCATTGTTTCCCAGATTGGGGGAATTAAACTTCTCAAGGAGGAAGTAGATGGGATGGTCATCACCCCATCCACTGCCAACCTTTTCAGTAAAGGTTGAGGTTTTTGGAAGAAGAGGAAACTTTCTGGTGTGAAAAAAGCGGGACATCTAGTACTTGCCTGCTATTCTATACTCGTCATCAGCTACTGCCCTGGGTCGTTTCATTAGAATTGCAAGCATTATGAGACCTGTCTTGTCCGGAGCTACTTCACTTGGTTCTCTTTGCGCTCTGCTTTTTTCACCCATTCACTTTGCCTTTCCTAAAGCCATCCAGCCTTGCACTGTGTTGGTCTGTTGGAGTTGAACAGGGTTCACCCTCCCCCATTTGGTAATGGTTGTGTTTTTTTTTTTTTTAAGATTTTATTTGGGGGGGGCACATGCATGAGCAGGGGGAGGGGCAGAGGGGGAGAGAGAGAGGCAGACTCCCCATTGAGTGTGGAGCTCAAATGAGGCTCGATCTCACAACCCTGAGATTGTGACTGAGCCGAAATCAAGAGTCCGGTGCTTAACTGACTGTGCCACCCAGGCGCCCCGTTTGGGGAGCAAGGAGTGTAGTTCTTAGGCCCAGGCACTTCGTACAAGACCAAGGAAGTCTCCAGATGCAGCTGCTCTTTACAGATGTATTTCTTTTTGAACTGAGGTGATTGATCTTGAACCTAACACAGGGACAGGTCAGGAGTGAGCAGGATTTTTGGTGCGTGCACATAAGCTGTGATAACTAAGCCCAGTTACATATGCTGCCGTAACACAGACCCAGTTAATTGATGGTTAGAGATTTTCACGTATATTAGGTCTGTATTCTGGGCAGAAAACAAATCACCAATAGACTGAAAATCGTTAATAAAGTTAGATCCTTTTGGGAATATCAGTTAATACCAATTTGCTGTATTACTATGGTGCTCTCTTGGGCTGCCAAGATGATTTTCCCCAGGATTTTTAACGCCACAGAGGTAATGTCTTCAAAGATGAAGACTGCTGTTTGTCAAGAGTTAATTCTAGTTATTTATTTATTTTAAAGATTTATTTGCAAGAGAGCATGAGCAGGGGGAGAGGGAGAAGCAGGTGCCCCGCTGAGCAGGGAGCCCCACATGGGGCTCGATCCCAGGACCCTGGGATTGGGACCTGAGCTGAAGGCAGCCACTTAACTGACTGAGCCACCCAGGCATCCCAGTTCTAGTTCTTTTAGTGCCTTCCAGCTACACTTGTTTCAGGAGCCATTCAGAGCCTTTCCTCATCTGGGGAGAAATGGATACAACATGGTCATAAATTATAAAGTTCGAACAGTTCAGGAGGGGGTGAAGAAAAAATCCCCAGTCCCTTTTTTGGGTGGTTGAGGTGGAAACTCCTCAGACGAGGTCTCCGTTACAGATTTGGGAAGGAACGAAGGACCCAGGGTTCAAGGGCAGCTTCTCCTTTGCTACATTGTGACAGTGGGCAGGTCACACCACTTAACCTTATCTGGAAAGAGGGAAAGGAATGGTTTTAACTCTAGGGTTTGTTGGCATTATTTATACTAATGAATGATTCAGCCAATTAAACATTTAGCAAAGGTTTTTTAAAATAGGTTTATGGCACAGTCATACAGTAGAGGATTATTTAGCCACTAAAACATTTGTAAGGGACGCCTGGGTGACTCAGTCAGTTAAGCATCTGCCTTCGGCTCAGGTCGTGATCCCGGGGTCCTGGGATCGAGTCCCGTATCTGGGTCCTTGCTCAGCGGGGAGTCTACTTCTCCCTCTGCCTCTCACCTTCCTCCCTGCTTGTGCTCTCGCTTTCTCTCTCTTTCTCTTGCAAATGAATAAATAAAAAATTCTTAAAACACTTGTAAAAAAGAATTCCTGATGGGGTGACAGTATTAAATGAACAAATCATGGAAGGCACAGAACTCCACACATCGTCTCTGGAAAGCCACCAGCTCTGGAAGCCACCAGCGGGAAGGACATAAACATATTAATCCGTTCTATTGTTTGCTGGCATTGTGGGTGATTTTCTTCAGTCAGCATGTGGTTTTTTATAACTGAAAAGAAAGAAAGCACACCCTACCACGAGGGGAGGGACTCTCTACAGGGCAGAGCCTTCCGTGTGCCAGGTTGCTTCAAATATCTGAACTAAGGGCTTTGCAGCATTGGGGCCTGTTTCCGGGCAGAGTGACTCAAGGCCACGGGTATAAGGTCTGGGGCCTGGGGCGGAGGCCCTTTGATAGCATTTGCTACTTACATTGCTGTCACACTGTAGTGTGTGTAACCCCAAGAGGCCTGTGGTCGGGGAAGAGACTTTGGTGAGTCAGGGACTGAGTGTGACTCAGTGGGAAAGGGCCCTGGAGGGGGCAGGCCCTCGAAGGAGGAGCGTTCATTCTGGGTCTCCACCAGGGGGCAGCAGTTTTCCGTGCTTTTCTTGGGGCAGGGCTCCCTCAGCGCCCCCTTCCCCCCCAGCCCGGTGGGTCCCACCCTCCTCAAGCTTAGCTGACTTAGGCTGCAGATAGGGAGCAGAGGAGTGCCCTATGCTCCTCTTTATATGCCCTTCGCTCTCTTCCCTTACAAGGTTGTACCCACCTGCCGATCCAGTGACCTCCTCCTTTAAACCAGTATATTTTAAGTGAAATTTGCCCTTAGTTTCTCTTAGCCTGGCAACCGTTTGTTGCTTCAGGAGGGCTTTCTGCCCATTGACCTTGCTTTTTTTCTCCATTCAGTACCTTTGTGTTGGACGAATTTAAGCGCAAGTACTCCAATGAGGACACTCTTTCTGTGGCGCTGCCGTATTTTTGGGAGCACTTTGATAAGGATGGCTGGTCTCTGTGGTACGCTGAGTACCGCTTCCCTGAGGAGCTCACCCAGACCTTCATGAGCTGTAACCTCATCACTGGTGAGAAGGGGGTGGGTCTAGGAAGAGGAAGGGGGAGGACGAGGCAGTGGGGGATGTGATTCTAAAGGCTGCGTGTTCTCCCTCGACCCTTCAGGAATGTTCCAGCGGTTGGACAAGCTGAGGAAGAATGCCTTTGCCAGTGTCATCCTCTTTGGAACCAACAATAGCAGCTCCATTTCTGGAGTTTGGGTCTTCCGAGGCCAGGAGCTTGCCTTTCCGGTGAGGAAAGGTGTAGGGGAGGAGTCTGTCTCTTCAGGGTGGGGCAAGGGGATGGGAAGTCCGCCGGCATCCCTGCGCTTGTAGGCATTCAGGAGAGTTAAGGGAGTGTGTACAGGAAGGACTGCCATGGTCACTGCCTTTTAGGACCTGATGACGTGGGTCTGAGCTGGAAGTAACAGCTATGGGACAGTGTCTGGTAACTGACCACATGCTGCTTAACCTGGCTTTCTATCCGCAGCTGAGTCCAGACTGGCAGGTGGACTACGAGTCGTACACATGGCGGAAACTGGATCCTGGCAGCGAGGAGACCCAGACGCTGGTTCGAGAGTACTTTTCCTGGGAGGGGGCCTTCCAGCATGTGGGCAAAACCTTCAATCAGGGCAAGATCTTCAAGTGAACATGTCTTGCCATCGCCTAGCTGCCTGTACCCGCCCTTCAGGGAGATGGGGGTCATTAAAGGAAACTGAACATTGAACCCTTAGCTGTCCTGCCTCCTTTATGAGTCATGGCTTCTTCAAAGGGGAGTATAGATACGTTGGAGCAGGGTATTTTCTGGGCCTGCAGTACCTCCCTTTGCAGGAGAGGAGTCTTCGGAAGGGCAGAAGAGAGGCCTCTCTCAGTTTTGACTGTATTTGCTCTGCCTGTACTGTGATGACTGACTTCTAGCCTAGCTGGGAAAGACTGGATGCAGTTAGGGTGGGTGGTGACATGGAGCTTGGTAACTACCCAATTCTTCAGGACCGGATTGCTAAGGTATGAAAGCGCACAGTGTTTGGAGGAACTTCACGTTATTTCTCACAGTTGCCCTGGGAGGGAGGGAGGTGGTGGCATCGAGGGTCTTTGTTGAAATACTTCAAACAGGCAGGAATATCAGGCACAGACTACTCAGAACAGGACCGGCCTGTTGGCATTAACCTGGCTGCGGATCATCTCTGGGGTATTCCTACTTTCTCATAAGGAAGTGGGGTTCGGAGATGTAAGTGGCTTGCCTCTGGAGACAGGATTTTGACCCCAGTGGGTGTCACTGGAGCTTGTACTGGAAATGTGCCCTGCTGCTTCCTGGAATGTGGAGCAGTCTGACTTGCCACCCAAGAACCCACTCAGACCGGGGGTATTAGTTTTTCTCTCTTGAGCTTAATTTTTATCATGCCCTTTCTTCACAGGGTCTTGTTCCTACTTTGTCTTTTTTTTCTATTGTCTTTCTGAAAAGCATTGAAGGTCTCCCTGTGTATTACCAGTTCAGGTGAAGTTGGAAAGCTCCAGTTTGATTCACATTTTGAGGCAGATGCAGAAACAGTCACGATTCAACCTTTGGTCTCTAGTTTATGGTTTTATACGTGTTATTTCTCTCCCACCCTTAGTCCAAGCACAGAGAAGGGCTTAGCATGGGAGGGGAAGAAGGTGATCTTTCCAGGTACAGATGGTCTGGTAGCTTGGGAGAGTGTAGGGCAGTCATCTAGCTGGGTACTTGGACTACAGTTGGGGTTCTGGGAAGAATGGGCGGAGGAGAGTCCCAGTGTGGAATCCAGCTGGGTGAGGATGGGCTGGTTCTTGCTCAGGGTTTGCTCCCTGGCAGGTCATATTGAGTTGGATCCAAACTTGCCACCTGTCTTGCTTCCAAACATTCCGGGCTGCTCTTGGTTAGAATCTAAAAGTGCTAGTTGCTGGCTGGGTTGGGCCCTGCGCTGGGTGCCGGGGCCTCACCTAACCTGTCAGACTCCCTTCACAAATTCCGTTTCCCACCACACCTCCCTGCTCCTTCGCTTGTGTAATCTTCACCCTCTTCCCAGTATCCTTGACCTTCCCAGTAGCTGAGGACTTAGTCGGGAGAGACCCCAGTTCTACAAGGTTTGAAGGGGCAGGCCAGAGACCAGGTGTGGGGCCCTGCTGCAGAAAACGGGGTTTCAGCAGGGGGGGCTAGAACTTGGGCAGTAGCAGGCCTGGCACCCCAACGTGGACTGGGCGGGTCTGGGGGATCCCGCCTCTCAGCCTCCCTCAGACTGCAGGAAGGGTGACTCATCTGCACGTCCTGCCTCCGGTGCCTCAAGTGCTGGTGGTTTGGTGCAGAGGAGAGTTGGCCAGGTTGTTGGATGAGGCCAGGCCTGTGCTTGGGGGAGGGCCAGGACCCTCAAACGGAGGTGGGGTGGGCAGCCCAGGGGGAGGGTGTTGTGGCCTCGGGCAGGGTAGCTGTTGGCCTCCAAAGCTGGTTGGAACTAGAGGGCCTTTGCCCTGCCCTGGTGGGCAAGAAAGAGGTTAACAGCAGGAGTTTCTAGCGGCAGATGTGGGGCGGGGGAAAGGGGAGGTCCAGCTGGAGTTGGTTCGGTCCCGCCCTGCCCCGGGGAGGCCTGAGTCACCGCACAGCCGCGGGCTTGGGGCTGTGCTTGGGACTCGCGCCCTCCCGATCCTGGCTGGGGCCCCGCGCTTGCTGGAGCTCTGGAGCTTGGCCCGGCTGCCCTGCTCCTCCCGGCCCCGCCCGGCTCGCCCCGGCGGCCAGTGAGCGCCTGCGCCAGGGGGCCGTCTCTGGTTGTTGGGCCCATTTCCTGACATGCCCGGGAGGCTCGTGCCACCCGCGCACCACCTAGAGCTGGCATCCCGGCGCCCACACTGCAGCGCGTGCCTGCTGGGGCCCGGGCCGGAGTCGCAGGGAGGAAAGGGAAGGGGGCCTTCTGAGTGGGTCGGGGCTGAGAACAGGGCGTGATCTTGGAGAACTAGAGTAAGATGGAAGGAGGGAGCCGTTTTATCCACTTACTGGGCAAAATCTTAGAGCGTCTAGAAGAGGTGGTGGAGAAGGGAGAGGGGTCTGGGCTCAGGTGCTTTCGACTGAAGATGAAATCTTTATTTTATTTTATTTTTTATTTTTTTAAAGAAATATTTTCTTTTTTTTTTTTTTTAAAGATTTTATTTATTTATTTATTTGAAAGAGCGAGAATGAGAAATGGAGAGAGAGAGAGAGAGAGAGAGAGAGAGCACAGGGAGGGGGGAGGGTCAGAGGGAGAAGCAGACTCCCTCCTGAGCAGGGAGCCCGATGCGGGACTCGATCCCGGGACTCCAGGATCATAACCTGAGCTGAAGGCAGTCGCTTAACCAACTGAGCCACCCAGGCGCCCCTGAAATCTTTATTTTAATTGAGTGTAGTTAACATACAGTGTTATATTAGTTTCAGGTGTACCATAGAGTGACTTAACACTTCCATATATCCGCAGTGCTCATCGGACAAGGGCACTCCTTGATCCCCATCCCCTGTTTCACCCATCTCCTCACCCCCTCCACTCTGGGAACCTCCAGTTTGCTCTCTATAGTTAGGAGTCTGTTTCTTGGTCTGTCTCTTTTTTTTCCCTTTGCTCATTTGTTTTGTTTTTTAAATTCCATATACGAGTGAAAGCATACGGTATTTGTCGTTCTCTGACGGACCTATTTCACTCCGCATAAGACTCTGTAGCTCCATCCATCGTCCCCGCTGCAGAGGAAGTCTTTACCGAGCCCAGCGCATGAATGGGAACGCCTGAGACTTGGTTCAGCCTGTATACAAACCGGTAGATACTGGTTATGAGCAGCTATTTATTTTAGCTTTGTTGGCCCTCCTGCTTACGTCACTTATTAAGACGCCAAAAGCCTTAAGTTCTTCCAAGAAAGACCTAGATTGTCTCCTTTTTTTCCTGTCCTGTTTGAGCTGGAGCTGGACAGCTGCTCGGCACCCTGGGTCAGACCCATCCCACCAGCTGCCCACATGCCCCAGAAGTGCCACTTCCCCTTTTGAGAGGTGGGGGAAGGCTCTAGAATGTTGAAGGGAGAGGAATGAAGTGTTTTGGAGGATCCACCCAGTCATTTCTGAAATCAATATTGTGGTTTTCATGGCAACCAGCACTCTTTGTCCTCGGAACCCAGAACTTTCCCTCCACACGTCAAGTGGGTTTTCCTGGGTGACTGTGGCTTCCCTGGCTCACCCCACCAGCCGTACCTACACTGCAGGGTAACTTCCCCAGCTGGCTCTGGTCGTCTGTGTGTTTGAGTGTCGTTCTGGGGTCCTCACCCTCTTCTCCGTGCCCCCGTCCCCCATGCCGTGGAGCTAAAATGCCAGTGCTCCTGAAAGGTTAGGGAAACAGTCACCTGCTCCTGTCTGTTTGCTCTAATCAGGCTGGCACCGGCTCCCGGGGGAGGCTGTCGTTTTACTCCAGTGGAATTACTGGGGTGTCCCAGCGCTTCAGCACCCAAGCGATGGGTGGAATGGCGGTCAAGGTGGCTGCTGAGCTCTGTGCTGTAGTCACTTGAGTGTCTCGGAAGAGGCAGAATGCCATGGGCACGTGGGGCTGCTTAAGTGGCAAAGGTGTCCTTGGTGACCCTGGGTCTCTAGGTGTTCCTGGGGCTCTTTTCATTCTTGTGGCCCCCTCCCTTTCGGGGGAACCTCCCCCTACCCTCTGCTTTCCTCATTTCCTCAGGATTCCAAAGGGGGCGCCTACTGACAGGAGCTTGTTTACACGATGGGCTTGGCCATGTGCAGAGCAGGGGCCAGACGGTCAGGGTTTGGGGCTATTTCTGATCGGATCTCCCATGGAATGTGCTTCCCTCTACTTCCAGCTGCCCCCTCCCCTCCGAAGCAGGAACAGGTGTCATGTGAGGGCCTCTCTCGCTGGCTCAGCCCTTTTGCAATCATCTGGCTGGCTCTGCCAGGATGGGGGTGGATAGTGAGCTTGGGCAGAGCCAAAGGGTGACTGAGGGGACATGGCAGGGCAGGGGAGGCTATGGAGTTGAAGGCCGAGGGTAGAGGGCTTGCCAGGGCCAGGTAGGAGGGCTGGAAGCAGCTGAGTAGGCCAGGGAGGCGGTCCCATGAGCTTAGGGCTACACTGGGACCGGAAACTTTCTAGGTGCAGGGGAGATGAGTTGGTTATAACGGGTCCCTGGCCAGTCATTCTTCAGGGAGATCTGCATTTCCCCTGAGTCACAGGGAAGCCACGGGTGCTTTCCTGCCAGGCCGACTCTCTGTGGGGTCTGAATCACCGAGTTGCCAAGGGTGTTGGCTGCCCTATTGTGGCAGTGCCTGGGCCCTACCCCACCCACTCCTGTTAGGACAGGGGTGAGCAAACATGCTCCTTTATCCCACCCTCCTCAGTGGGAACACTCCATCTCTTGGACTCAGACTTACAGAAGGTACCTCATGCAGGATTGCCCGAGAGACCCCGTTAGGTAGTCCCTTTACTGTAGCCAGGAGGAAACGAGCGCAGAGAGGGGAAGTGACTTATCAAGGGTGCATGCAAGTCTTTCCACAGTTCGCGAAGCCATTCACTGAGTCACTTTGCTTCCTAAGAGCAGGAGGGCGGCGCTTCTCCCAAAGTTGCGGGGCGACTATGATGGACCAAGCACACTTGGTTTCGGAGGCAGACAGAGGGTGGTATCCAAGGCTGCCAGCAGCCCTGGCTGGGTATTGAGCACAGAAGTAGAGCAGGTCCCAGGGCAGGTCAACACCCCGCGCTCCAAGTCCTCCAAGTCCTGGGGCGGGCAGAGGGCGCAGGGTGTAGCAGAGGCGGGACTTATGGTGACAGGAACCTCAACTATGTGGTGACTCAGGCTCTGGGCAGCTGAGGCCCTGCCTTCACTGCTCAGTCTAATCTCCTTAGACTGGACTTGGGAAGTGCAAGCGGCAGAGGGAGGGAAACCCGGGCTGGTGCCCCATACCCCCCGGAACTGGAGGAAAGGCAGAGGAAGTTGGAAAGGGTGGCGGAAAGGCAGATTCCAAAAAAGGGGAGAGGAGGCTGGTGCTCCCCTCCCTGCCCGCTCCCCGCTCCCTGCTGGGGAGGGGAGCGGGCAGGGGCGTCTGCTGCTCCCTCCGCTCCCTCCGGCTCCCTCCCTCCCTTGGCTCCTGTTTACCGTCGGCCTGCCCCGTCCCCAGCTCAGTTCTGAGCTCTGCTTTTCGGCCCCCCTCCCTCCCCTTCACAGCCCTATTCATTCGTGTTCCGCCCCCTTGTGTTCCTTAACTTCAGCTCCCCATTTCCCCTCTCTTCTTGCTCTCCCCGCATCTGCACACCCACACCTCCCCAGCCTCCAGGCCATTTCTCACCATGTCCACCTGTCCTGCGCTCCCTGCCCACTTTGTCTCCTTTCTCTTGCCTGGACGCTCGTTCTGTGCCTTCTTTCCTCCCAGAGTCTGTACTCAGAGCCCTGCGTGCAGTCTCTTGTTCTCTAGTCAGCTTTAACTTAGGTTCTGCTTTGGCCTGAAGATTTCAATTAGGACCGAGTATAATGGGCGGGTTTCCGGTATCCCGGCTGTCTGATCTGAGTGATTCAGGAACTCCTTATTTGAAGTCCGAGGTTTAAGTACAGGCTGGGGTTTGAACTGAGCTGGAATACTTGGCTTCATATTTTGAGTTTGGGTTAGGAGTTTGGGGTTTCAGAATTGCTTAGGCAATATGTCTGGATCCCAGCATCACTGGGGAAGACAGATTAGGAAGCAATGAAAGGGAACATCGAAGGGCCTGATGTTTGGCGGAGATGCTCCTCTCCGGGTGTTTGTGTGTGGGGTGGAGGTGGGGTCGGGGAGATCCCAGATGGCTCAAAGAAGGGGTAATAGTCATTTCTCTGCTTCCAAGGCTGACACGCCAAAGGGCCCTCATGGGAATGGCGGGGAGTCCGCTTTCAAAGAGACTGCAAACAGATTGCACACTTCACTTCCTTGCTGGGATCACAGTTTAAAAGCCATGATTACTCTCTGAGCAGCCGGCGTCTTGTCTTCCCTGTAATACACTGATTTTAGAGAAGGGGACTGTGGGGAGGAGGGAGGGGAAGGGGAATCCCCTGGCAAGGGGCCCGTCCACAGAGCTCCCTTTGTGGTTGCCATGGAAACAGGCATAATAGGAACAAAACAGAGGCACGTTGCCTGGCAACAAAGAAGCCCAAGGTTCATCACACACACTATGCGTGTGTATATCAGGGAACTCCCGGCGGTGGGGGGGGGGGGGCTGAGGGGGGGAGGGAGCAAAACTTCTGGGGAAGCTGGGGTATCCCAGTGATGACGAGTCCTAGGACTCACCTACCTTTGCCAATGAATCCGCAGGCCCGCGAGGTCGGGTACCTCGGAAAGGTGAGGGCGTGCGTGCTGGCAGGAGGCCTGAAGTCCTCCCGGAACAGCCCCCTCCCCCCCACCAGCCCTGATTTTGACAGAGGCATCTGAAACCTTCAAAAAGAGAAAGGTTTTCTTTGCAAAGTTGAGACGGTGGTGGGGGAAATCCTTATAATTAAAAAAAAAATAGTGTGTGTATCCACGAGTGTATGTTGGGGGAGTGAGGTATCAGTGTAAAGGATCTGGCAGAAAAGATAATGTCCCACTTTCAATGCATAGGACCTGCAAGGAGCTCAGAATACATTTCCTTCAGGACGGAGCACTGTGAGGGCAGGGATTCCATCCTGTCAGGTTTTTTTTTTTTTTTTAAAGATTTATTTATTTGACAGAGAGAGAGAGGGAACACAAACAGGGGGAGAAGCAGGCTCCCCGCTGAGCGGGGAGCCCCATGTGGGACTTGAGGCGGGACTCAATCCCAGGACCCTGGGATCAGGACCTGAGCCGAAGGCAGCCGCTTAACCGACTGAGCCACCCAGGCCCCCATCCTGTCAGGTTCTTTATCCCCTGCACCACCAGCGCCAGCAGCAGAGGCCCCCGGCCTAGTGCTGCACACAGGATAAATGTTTGTGCAGAGGCATGAGAGGCCGGTAAGTGGGGAAATTGCTCCCTGGAGGCTGAGAGTAAAAGGAAGTGTGGGGTTCAGGATGCTGTTGTGAAAAAGACATGGACTTTGGGGCCAGTTATCCCTGTAGTTCGTTCATTCATTCATTCATTCATTCATTCATTCCACAAACTTCTTCAGCGATTGCCATATGCCTGCCACTACTCTAGGCACAGGGCAGACAACAAAGAACAAGAAAATCCCCACTCTCATGGAGCCTAGATGCCAGGGGGAGTTTTGACTCCTGCTTCTGAGGGCTGTATGCCTTTAGGTGAATCACTAACCCTTTCTGAGACCATTTCTTCCCAGAGCATGTGAGGATTAAATGATCTAACACATGATAGTACCTGCAGTGGCCTGAGACACAATCACCATTACAGCTTCTGGGGGTGAGGGGTGAGGGGTGGGGGGGCTACAGCAGTGGGCAGGAGAAGGGTTGGCAGACATTTCCAAAAGGGTGTGTGTCTCCACTTACACCATTGAAAATTGCGGAATCGGGGCGCCTGCGTGGCTCGGTCGTTAAGCGTCTGCCTTCGGCTCAGGTCATGATCCCAGGGTCCTGGGATCGAGCCCCGCATCGGGCTCCCTGCTCAGCGGGGAGCCTGCTTCTCCCTCTCCTTCCACCTGCTTGTGTTCCCTCTCTCGCTGTGTCTCTCTCTGTCAAATAAATAAATAAAATCTTAAAAAAAAAAAAGAAAATTGCTGAATATATTCCCTTCCCCTGGGCCGAGGAGGCTGACCTAGGAAAGCCCAGCTCCCCATTCCAGTGGGTACGGATTGTGGGGTATGTGTGTGTGTGTGTGTGTGTGTGTGTGTGTGTGTGTGTGTGTGTTTTACAGGCCAAGGGTCTAGGTTACTCCTCCTCTCCTCTCCTAGCTCGCAATGGGGCAGGAGCCAGTCCCCATGACCACCCACCACCAGGTATGACACTCCTACCCCTGAATGAAGGACCTGGACAGTAATCCCTACTCCATAGCTGCTCCCCAAACCAGACTCTCCTGCCTTCTTTTCTGTTGACCAAGAGGGTGGCCAGAACAAACAGTGGAGCAGATAAGTTGGCCTTGAGCCCAGGACACTAGCCTCTGCTCTTTCACTCGCGGGGGGTGGGGGGTGCTGACAGAGCCCATGCTGCGGGCAGGGTACAACATCCACACCCTCCCCCACTGGTCCTTTCCCGCTGCTCCAGCCCCTCCCTCCAAACTCCCATCAACCTTCTGCAGCTCCCCTGTGTCTCTGTGGTGCATCATCGATGTTTCCGAAAACCTAGGTGTAAATCCACTCCCCTTTTAAATATGTCCCGGGAAAACGTGCACTTTAAGGAACCAGGTGATTCATAAAGTTAAAAATCCTTCGGTCAACTGTTAACAGTGGTTACTTTTGGGGAGAGGGACTGGGTAGGGGAGGAGGGAGACATTTACTTTTTATCGTTCTACCTTTCTGTATTGTTTACATTCTTCAGCAGGTGGAGGCATTGATTCTATTTAAAAAATGTCAACAGGGATTATCTGACTCGCAGCATGACGGGCCCCTTTAGTTTCTCTGTATTCTTGCTGCATTTGTTAAAAGCTGAATAAATGTCATTGAAAATGAAATTAAGAATTAAAAAGCCATCAGTAAAGGGAATAATGAGCTCTCGGTATTTGTTTTTAAAAGCATCCCAAAGTTGAACAGTTTAGATGTTTTCTTTTTAAACATTTTATTTATTTATTTGAGGGAGAGAGAGCATGAGCAGGGGGGAGGGGCAGAGGGAGAAGCCGACTCCCCGCTGAGCAGGGAGCCCGATGCCGATGCCGGGACTCAATCCCAGGACCCTGGAATCACGACCTGAGCCCAAGGCAGATGCTTAACCCACTGAGCCACCCGGTGCCCTAGATGTTTTCTTTAATAAGGTTCTAGAAAAGGGGTACAGAACAAAATAGAGGAGGTGGTTCTTTCCAAAGCCTGGGTTTGTGATGTGTGTGCCTGCCATTGCCTCTGCCGTGGGTTTGAGTCCCTATCTGGGTGCCTCCGTGTGTGTGTGTGTGTGTGTGTGTGTGTGTGTGTGTATGTGAGAGAGAGAGAGAGAGAGAGAGAGGTGGGGGGTGCGGGGGGGGGGGGGAGAGAAAACGCACTTGCGCACCAGAGCAAGTGAGAGACAGAGACAGAGTGAGAGAGAGAGACAGAGAGAGAATGCTGGTGCCCAAGTCTCTGCTTTGTCTGTCTTTGCATGTCTATGCCTGTCTGAATGTCTACACATGTGTCTCCACCTTTCTGCGTCCATTGTGTGAGTCTCTGCACAGCTATGGCTCCTTCGCCGTGTCTTCCCTCCCCCATGGCCTGTGCTGGTAACTGGACCTGGGACACAGCCCCCAGGGCTGGCAGCAGAGTTGACTGCTGGGTATTTTTAGCCTGTAAACATGTTTGCCATTTCAGAGGACAGGGCCGCAGGTCTCAGCCCCAGCCCACTCATGATCTTGCCGTGAGGAGGGTGCTCCCGCCTGGGGCCAGGTCGTCTCGGGGCCCCAGCCTGGGGGTCTTCCTTCCTCAGCATTTGGGAAGGAAGGAAAACCACCTTGATGTGGGTAGTGGGTGGCCACCTAGGAGGGAGGATAAGAGGATTCGTGGGGGAGAAGAGAATGGGAGTATGGAAGGGGGGCTGGGTAGTCAGAAGGCCCCCCCCCGCACCCCATCATTAAACGGTTAATAAAATCTCATGGAGTTAGAAGTAGCTGTGGGAAATGGCAGTAAATTTGGAAATAGCGTCCTTGCAAGTGGGTAGGTGCGGGAGGGGCTCGGATAAGAAGTGGGTAAGTGGAGGCAAGGCTGGAGCTCACGCTTCCCTCCGGAGTCCGCAGAGGAAGGTGGGCCTCCGGCTCTACTCCGCCAAGGGCTGCCGGCCTGACTCCCGTGTCGCTGCAGCGGCGGGAGCTGCACCGTGGTGCGTGGGGCACTGGGGACTCCACATGGGCACCCTAACTCCAGGGGTGGGGCCAGCGTCCACAGACCGGTTTTGAGGGGGGAGGGATTGGGGGGGCCCTCCGAAAGTGGGGAGGCGAGAAATGGGCGCGGCTGCATGAAGCTTGGGAACCAAGTGAAGAGCCTGGGGCCTGGGATTTGAAGTGTAGATGCCTGGGTTGAGAGAAAACTCAAAGGTCCGCGTCAGGCAGGAGGTCGCGGCCCAAGCACCCAAGCCCCCCAGCCGCTTTCTGAACTTCTTGGCCCTTCTTGCAAAATGAGCTGATTCGCAGTTCCAGCTGGGAAGATGAGCCTCAGGGAGCTTCGGGGAGTTTCTTGTCGGGGAGACCACACACTGAAAACGTTGGGGGGTAGATCCAGGCGCGGGCCAGGGCAGGGGGCACTGGAGGGGGGCGGGGGAAGGCAGCCCCTCGGACGTGCGGCGCCCCCTCGTCCCCGCGACCCCCAGTGCCCGCCCCCCCCCAGCAGCCCGCTCCCGGGTCCGTGCCGAGTCGGCCCGCTCGCCCGTCCCAGCCCCGCTCCGGCCCCGCCCGGCCCCGCCCTCTCCCCACTGCTCCGGGCAGACCCGCCCGCCGGAGCCGGAGTTACAAGAGCCGCCTCCGCGCGCGGGGGCCCGGCCACTCGGAGCAGCTCCGCCGCGGGGACTGCACCGCCCGCCCTGCCGGACCCGCCCCGACCGGGGCTCGCCGCCTGCAGCAGCCGCAGCACCGCGACCTGGGGCCCCGCGCGGGCTATGGCTGTGCCCGGGGGCTGAGCGCGCAGGTAGGGGCACCGGGCGCGCCGCGGCGCCGCGTGAGCCGGACTCCGAGAACCGGTGAGGGGAGGGGGGCTGCAGGGGCTTGGACCAGGCGCTTGGGCCGGGCGCACTGCGAGGATTCAAACAGTGTGGAGCAAGCTGGGCAGCCCGGGGCCGCGCGGGGAGGCGACGCGTCGCGCCCTGGGAGCCAAACTGTGCCTTCGGAGTTGGGGCGCAAGTTGGGCAAAGTTGGAAAATCGCTCCGAAGCGTGTTTTGCTCCAGTCCTTATTTCTCTCGAGGGCTGGCCCCGTTCCTGGCCTGGGGGCCCCTGTGGGTCCCCGTCCCATCCCCTCCTTCTCCTTGGGGCGGTGGCTCAAGCGCTCTGCTCCCGCTCCTATTCCGTGTTTACTGGAGAAGTTTCCGAGGTCGCCGCCGCGGCCCCCTCGGCCCCTCCCGGAGCCCCCGCACCCCGCGCCCCCTCCGCTGTCCCTCCCCGCTCCCCACACCTCCGCCTCTAACTGTGCGTCCGGAGTCTTCCCGGCCCCACCCAGTTCTGTACCACCAGCCTCTCCCTTTCTCAGCCCCTCTCCAGCTGCCCCGCCCTAGTCTGGCCCCGCCGCGTTCCCCGCTCCAGAAGTCTCCCTTCTTCCTCCAAGGCCGTGCTGCCTGAAGTTTGCAGCGCGCCTCGGGGCGGGACGGGTGGGAGTGGGGGTGGGGGGCGTAATTAGGGAGATTCCAGCGCGGGGGGGGATGGGCGGGGAGGGGGGGGTACTGTGCGGCGGCCCGGCCCTCGGCACCGCCCCTTCCCTTTCGGGGGCGGTGCGCTCTCCCCCACCCCACTCCCAAACCCGTCAGGGCGGGATGGCCCCCGCCCCAGCGCCTGGCACGGCGCCAGCGGCCTGAGGAATGTGGTGGTTGGAGCCGCTGACTAATTCAAACCAGAACTCGGGGAGGAGTGGTGAGGGGCAAAGGGGAGGGGGAGGAAGGGGCTGTGTGTGGGACGTGGGGGCGGGAGCCGGCTCCGCGTAGGAGGAGGGCTTAGCTGTCGTCTCGGGAACCCTCCGCTCCAGCCGCGCGCTCCAGGAGACAGGGTTGGGGGAACGAGGTCCTGCCATGGAGTTGGAAAGGCAGAGTGCTTAGGGTGTGTTCGGAGCGCAGTGTTATGTAAGGCTTTCCCATGCGGGGAGAGGGAGTGCAGCGTGGGAGGGCCTGGCCCTCCCCTGGCTGGCCTGGGCGCCCCCTGCAGTGCCAGGGCCCGGGGTGTGGGGGGCGCAGCCCGTGGGCGTCGCTGGCCGCGAGGGACACGTGGGGTCTGAGCAGGCCTGGCTGTGCCCCTTGCGTGGGAGGGGAGCCGAGCGGGCAGACGGGGCAACTCACAGCTCTAGCTGGGCGCTCGCACCAGGTGGGGGACGGCCCTGGCGCCTTTGCACAACGTGGCCACAGAGAATTGTGTGCGTGGTGTGTGCTCTCGCCTTTCACTGGGTGTGGCTGCAGAGAGGTGGTGGCGAGTGCCCCCAGGGAGCCCGCGGGGTGCTGCTGACAGCGCTGCTCCGTGCAGTGGGTTTATGGAACGGCAGAGTGGGACCATCCCCTGTAGTGGGGTTCTTAGAGAATGACTTGGAGT
Source organism: Zalophus californianus (assembly GCF_009762305.2). Classification (NCBI taxonomy): domain Eukaryota; kingdom Metazoa; phylum Chordata; class Mammalia; order Carnivora; family Otariidae; genus Zalophus; species Zalophus californianus. Next base: position 104,306,822 of record NC_045605.1, on the reverse strand, counting down.
TTGGGAGAAAAAAGGACTCGGGTATTTACCTCTGTGTCCCCAGCACAGCGCTGGGCTCCCAATAATTGCTTTTGAAATAGTTTCCTCTGTTAGAATCCAGCCTCCCGGAGGCAGGGATCACCTGCTCCTCCTTGCACAGTCCAGCGTTGGTGGGGACTGGGTTGGTGTTATGGGACCTAGTGACAGGGGCTGTAGGGATAGGTGGAGGCGGGGGGGGGGGTGGGGAAGAGGAAGAGATTGAAGGTGCTTTGGAAGGCATTTTCAGGCCCTGCACCTATGCTGCGTCTAAAGTAGGGGGGCAGATTCTGCTTTCTTTTCCGTCTCTTCCTTTGCCCTGCCATGAGGGAAATCCCTGCGGCAGGGTGTGGCACTCACTTCCTTTCCCAAGCGTAATGGGGAGATTTCCTTCTCCTGACCCAAAGGGATAATGGGTTGGGCCAGCACAAGGTAGGCAGAGTGTGCAGAGTGGGGAGTCGAAGGGCGCCCCAGGCTTAGGGGGTACTTCCTTGCTCTGAGCTGTGAGCTGGGGTGTGAAGGAGGTGGGGTGGGGCAGGGAGGGAGAGGACCTGGGACGATGAGAGTTGGGCTAGCATAGGACACAGGGTCTGCCAGCTTCAAAATGGGGCTTGGAGGGTGTCTAAGCCCCGCTCTAAAGCCTTTTCCTTAAGAGATGACAGGCAGGAACATTGGTCATCGAACAAGGACACATAGGGCGCCACGTAAGTCAGGCGGGGCTTCGTGCTGGTGACAGGGAGGCCCTTAAGCAGTGATTCAGGGGTCCTGGTTTGGGCAGCCCCTTGAAGAGCTAACCCCACAGAGCTGGGGACTTGGACCAGCCAGACTTGGTTCAGGGTGGTGAGGCTACAGTCCAGGGCCCAGGGTGCATCTGAGAGAGTAAACCATGGAAGACTGGTGGAGGGAGAAGGCTAGCAGCGGACAAGGGCAGGGAATGGGCTGGGGGTCTCCGGGGTCACCTGAGTCCCAGGGAGGCCCTGGGTGGAGCTGCCCAGGCATTGCCAGACTAGATTCTTTGGCTTAACTTGGAATTAGCTGGCTGGTGCTGGTGGAGCACACTGCCCAGAGCCTGAGGAGCTGGTTTGAGAGGTTGGGGCAAAGCTGTGGGGGTGGAGGGGTGTGTGGGGCTCTGGGGTGTGGCCACCACCTTCCTCAGAACTTGGGAACCGCCTGGGGACAGACAGAGGCATACCAGGAGAGCTAATCCTGCTCTTGATGGGAACTCTCCCACTGCTGGCTCTTCCCCACCCCCCCACCACTCCCCAACGCCCCCAAGTTTCTCTCCCTGGAGCTGGGCTGACCCTCTGCCGGTGCCTGAGGACAGGAAGGGAGGTGGCTGCTGGAGAAGGTCTAGAATGTGCTGGTTTCAGTCAAGTGGTGGCGGCGGCCGATGTCTAGGGCCTTCTGCTTTCTCTTCGGCCCCCACAGGCTTCATCCAGGCTAGCCGGGAGCTGGCATAGCCCTGGTCCCGGACCATCCCGCTGGGCTCCCAGGCCTTCTCGGGCCAGCTCAGTTTCCTCTGTGCGTGGTGGCCGGGGCCAGGGGTGGGGGCCTGCGTGGGTGGGCCACAGTGGGGCTCAGCAGGAATGTGTATGTGCGCAGGAGTTCTGACAGAGCCCCTCTTCCTCACCCCTGGCCTCAGTTTCCCCCAGGAGGAGGCCTGGGCTGTTGTAGTTGTGGGTCTTGCCTGCGTCCAGGCGGCGCCGTTTCACGGTGGCCTTGCGTCCCTGTGACCGCTGGTGTCATAGCTGTGAGGTGTGTGTTATTCCCTGTGGGAGGATGTTCTTCTGGCTGAGCATGGTGGTCCTGGATGTGTCACTCTGCTTGCATCTGGGGCTTACAGGGCAGGGGACAGAAGTGGGACTCTGTCCTGGTGGTGGAGATTTCATAGGGGCTGCAGGTAAGGACTAGAGTCAGTTTCTGCATCCTGGACAGCTTCCGGGCCCTGGAGTTCATATCCAGAGGCCCTCGGGAGGGTGAGGATAAGCTCTGGGAATGAAGCCCCGGCTGAGTGATGCCGAGCGAGGCGCTGCACACGGCTGGTCAGGGAGGGGCATCCTGCCCTGTCCCTGGGGGCCAGAGCGGAGGTTCTAGGGGAAGGGGAAGTGCCTGGAGCTGATCCCGGCTTCGTGTCCCGGCTGGGTTGGGGGGCGGCTCTTTGGCGGCTGAGCCTGGGGGCCTGGCCCTGTGCCCCTGCACTAGCGGGGCCTGACCGCTGGGCGGAGAGCTCGCCTGTTGCGTGGGGAGTTTCTGCACCCCCTGGCAGCTCCCGGGCTGTCACCTTCCCCCGGGGTGAGATGGAGCGTTCCTCTTCACCGCCCCTGCCCCATGGAGGGTGCCACCCTCAGAGCTGGTGTCTTAGTCCCCGTGGTCCTGGGTAAAGGCTCTCTCTTCCCGGGCTGTGCGGCCAGAGGCGGGGACTTGGGGCTAGATAATGGGCTGCTGCCCCCATCCCCTGTGGCAAGGAGGAGGGGAGTCCCTCTCGGTCATGGGAGGAAGAGGGAATCTCCCTCCCTGCTGGAAGTGAGAACTTGGAGCTCGCTGGGGGGTGGGAGGAAGCTGTGCGCAGAGGGCCAGGGGAGAGAGGTGGAGAAAGGTATAAGGGAGGGACCCAGCAGGCCCGTGGGGTAGGAGCGAGCGGGACTCCCCTGGACGTTGAGGTGGGGGGCCCCTGCTGGGGCTGACCAGGAGGAGAGGGCTGGAGTGACCCAGCTGGAGGAACTTCCTGCTGGTGGGAGCTGTGCGCTGGGCCAGTGGCCCAGGTAGCCAGGGAACAAGGAGATAGGGGCGCACGGGTAGAGGGAGACACTGACTCCGGGCACCGGGTTGGCAGGTATAGGCGCCTTCCATAATGGGCAGGGCCTGGGGCTGCCCGGACAGGTGTCTGTTGGGAGCTGGGGAAGGCGGGGCTGTGGGCCCTCTCAGGGCTGGGAAGAGTGGGGAACGGGGCTGATGAGCGTGTCTGTGTGCACGCGGAGGGTGCCCGTCCTTGTGTGTCCTTCTGGGAATGTCTCTCCAGTGCCCAGATCGCCTGTGTCTTGCAGCATGTTAGTGGTATTCTCCCTGATAATCCCCCCCTCCCCCCAACACACAACAGGCCCCCTTGGGCTGCACCCCCTCAGGATGAGCGGAGTGTAAACGTTCTCGATGCCGGCTTAGACTCTTGAGATTACCGTGCTCTTCTCCCCCAGTTAGAATATGGCAGAGCTCTGGCAGCCGCCTCCATGGAGGTCCATTTGGAGGCTTGGGCCCCAGAAGCCATGCCTGCCCCGTGTGGGATGAGCATCAGCCCTGTTGTGGTTGTTCCCATTTCCCAGTGAGCAGAAGTAGCTGCCTTGCCCTACTGGTGCTTTTCTCTGGAGTGGGTCTCGTGTCCCCCAAGCCCCAGAGGGGACCCTTTACCTGCTGGGGTCCCAGAGAACGTACAGGTGAGCTGGGGGTCTGTATGGTTCAGGATATCTGACTCCTGGGGACATGGCCTCAACGAGCCCCTCAGATCCTGGCTCCCAGGATTCCTGGGACTCTGCTCATCCAGGTCTGCTGTCCCCAAGCTTTTGGCCGGGAAGTGGCTGGTGTGTGGGCACGGGAGGCGTGGGCGCCGGCCCTCCCTCCTGCTGCTTGTGGCACTTGAAAGGGGTCAGGTTCTCTGGGCGGGTCTCCTGCGCTCCCTGGGTCTTTGGGTCCCCTAGGGGCATCTCAGCCCCTCTCGCTGAGGCCTCCCCCCGCACCATGTCTCCCTCTAGGTGAGCATGGAGGCCCCTTCATCTTCCCGTGGGTGTCTCTCTGGCCCTCCTCCAGTGTAGGTCTCTCTTCTGTGTATCTCCCTTGTGCATCTTTCTCTGTGGTTTCTCATCCTGTGTGTATTTATTTGCGCTTTCATTCCTCCACCGAGGTAAAGGCTGTTTGCTTTGGAGCCACAGAGTCCTAGAAGCCCGGGCTTACATCTCAAACCCTAGCTCATACTTGGGCAAGTCATCTTTTCTCTGGAGGCCTGCTGCTGCATCTCTAAAATAAGGACATTAATTATTAATCACGGAGGGTTGTCTGGGATCGAATGAGCCCCCAGGCCTGGAACTACAGCACGCCACAGGAGCTCGGCAGAATTCTCCTTTTCTCAGTCTGTTGGGGGTTTTCTCTCAACGCAGCACTTTCCCTTCCTCTTTGCTGTCTGGTGCTTATGAGAGCGGATTGCCCCTCTGGGTGTGTCTTCCTTTTCTTTCAATATCCTACCCGCTCGTCCTTTTATAAGGGGACTTTCCCTCTGGTGGAGGTCTCTACCTGGGGTGTGAGTCATTTCATTCTTCCTGGGCTCGGGAGGTGCTTCTCCCTGGCTTGTGTATATGGTGGGTCTGATCCGTCCCGTACCTGCCATTGCGCTGGGTACAAGTCCCAGTGCTGTTGGTGTTGTCTCCTCAGTGGGTGGGAGCGCCTCTCTCTCCCTTGGAGCCTCACCTCCCGTGTCCATCCTGTGCTGGGCATGTGCTCACACTTGTGCCCCTCTGGTATGTAGCTTCAGGTTTGGCGCACAGAAGGCATACAGGCCCACGGCCATGTCTCTCGGGCAGTGGGCCTCTGTCAGTTCCTGTCATCTTGACCCTGACACTGGCTGCGAGGCTGTTTTTGGCTGCAGCGGCGGTTAGGCTGGGCCCCCCCTCCCTGGCTGACTTCATACTCGCTCTTGGGGGACGAAGGGGCTCTGTTCCCTAAGGGCAGGGTGGGAAAGATGCTCCTCTGGACGCCACCCCTGGCAGAGACCCTTTGCCCTGGGCAAGGAGTCTGCCTCCCGGATCTGCCCGCATGTCAACCCCCGCCCCCTCCGGTCTGCACATTCCTCTTTGAAGGCTTTTTAAAAAATTTTATTTATTGGGCGCCTGGGTGGCTCATTTGGTTAAGTGACTGCCTTCGGCTCAGGTCATGATCCTGGAGTCCCAGGATCGAGTGCCGCATCGGACTCCCTGCTCAGCGGGGAGTGTGCTTCTCCCTCTGACCCTCCCTCCTCTCATGTGCACTCTCTCTCTCAAATAAATAAATACATAAATTTATTTGAGAGAGAGAGTGTGTGCAGGAGCAGGGGGCGGGGCAGAGGGAGAGGGAGAAGCAGACTTCCCGCTGAGCAAGATGCCCAGCGGGGGTGGGGGCGGGGGCGGGCTGGGGCTGAATCCCAGGACCCTGGGATCATGACCTGAGCCGAAGGCAGATACTTAACCGACTGAGCCACCCAGGCGCCCGCTCTTCGCAGTGTTGAATTGTTGGCACAGCCCTGTTCTTCTCTCGCTGCTTCTAGCCCGAGTTACGGTGTCTCTGCAGTCTCAGCCTCACGGGTGGAGTGGACGTCCCATCTCGCTCTTTCTCGGCCCTCTAAGCAGCCTTCTGCCTAGAGGGTCCCCACTCCAGTCCCTCCCATCATAAAGGACACTGTGAGCCAGGGTCAGGTGGACCTCGGGGTGGGGAGCTGGCAGACCAGGGTTCTGGGACCCCGCCACTCTCCTGTCCTCACCTCTCTGGACCTTGCCTTCCCCATCTGTAAATACTGGACAGTGCAGTCCCGCAGGGCTTTCTGCAGTGGTGGAAATGTTCTGCATCTGCCCTAATATGGTAGCCCTTATGTGGTTGTTGAGCTCTTGAAATGCGGCTACTGCAAGTAATAAACTAACAATTCAATTTAACTTAATTTAAATTAATATACATTTAAATAGCCACATATAGCTACCATGTTGACAGCATGGCTATAAGGTGTCTTCTAGCTCCAAAGACTTATGACACTTGGGCCGAATGTGCAGAATTCCCTGGAGTTCCAAAGACCCTCCTTTGGGTAGCCACAGGGCAGGACCCTCAGGCCCCAGGGAAGCCTGGCATCACCTGACTTATGTAGGGGAAGAAGGGCCCATATGGGCTTGGTACAGGCTCCAAAGATGTGGGAGAGACTGAGCGCTGGGACTCAGATGCAGTAAACAGACCCTTCCCACCGTGGTCTCGAATCCCCCAGTAGCAGCCCCATGTGCAGCCACCTCAATGGCCCAGAGCAGAGGAGAGGGGAGGGGAGTTGCTCCTGGCTGCGCTAGAAGGAGAGCCCTAGGCCGGGGCAGGCAGGGTGGTTGGCAGCCCCTCCCAGCCAGGAATCCAGGGGGTGCCCTGCTGGGGCCAACCTGCAGCCCCCGGTCCCACGGCTCCTGTTCTCACGGGCTGTGGACCCTTCACCACTCATGATGGCTTTCTCCCCTCCTTCTGAGCTGCTTGGCTTGAGGTGCATAGCAAGTCCCTCCTGAGCCTCCGAGCTGTGCTTTTGGGGACTCCTGGCCTGGGGCTCCATCCTGAGGGAAGCTGACTGCCCGTCTGCGCCGGAGCCCCAGCCCCTCTGGCACCGGGGCTCTGGCCAACGAAGCACTTCGTCGATGGGTTTTTAGGCGTGACCCTTTGCATGTCTGGAGCTGTTGCAGCCTCAGTGACTCATTGGGGAAGGAGGGAGGGTGGGGCCGAGCTGTGGGCGAGGGTGAGCTGGCTCTCCGTCTCCACCCCTCGCTGCCTGCTGGCTCTGCTGGGCAGAGAAAAGGGGGGGCCTGCTCAAGGAGGAAGAGTGGGGTGCTAGGCTGGTTGGTGGCTTCAGAGAGCTGAGAAGCCCTCAGGCTGGAAGCCTTTTCCTCCCCTGCCCTGCCTGGCTCCCTGTCTGCAGGGCTGGCTTCTTGGTGCTGGACGCTGGGGGAAGGCGCCTTAAAGTCGCAGCTGTGCTGTTCGCTGGGGTCAGTGTGACTTCCCATAGGGGCTGCTTGTTGGGAGGGGAAGAGGCGATTCCCTAGCTCACACCTGTGCTGATAAGCTGCTTACCGTCAGTGGCTCTGCTCGCCTCCTAGGCAGCACCCATGTCCTAAATACTGCATGCGTGAGTTCAGTGTGTGGAGGACTGGGTATCTAGGCGCTGTCTTTCGCCAGAGCTGCTAAGCGCCCGTGAATTTCCGAGGGACACGATCCTGTGCTCAGAGGCAAAGTCTAACGCCTTCAAGAGAACTGGCAAATAATAGGTTCTCTTTGCCCCATTCTCTCCTTCTACATTTCATTCCCCCCCCCCAGGAGGCTCCCCAACCTTCTAGAACATTCTGAGGCTAAGTGAGTCACACCCCGAGCACCTTGCTCATAATTTATATCCGGGACAGGAACTTAAGTCTTTAAAATCTCCCCATCTGGTGCATGGAGCGCATTTAGTAAATGCTGGGAGGACACGTAAGTGAAGTTCAGTGACAATCTAAAGCTGCGAGTGGGCGCAGGGCTGGGCTGGGCTGTGTCTGTCCCTTGCTGGTTTTCTTTGCTGTGTCTGCAACAGTGTTGGACATGCAGGAGGCCATCAGTATGCACGTATTTATTGATCGGTTGACTAATTTCTGAATGTAAACAGCTTTAGGGTGGGGCTTTGGGTGAGGCTCTGCCTGATTTTTAGCATCCCCCACACGGTTTCACAGACCTGCTTCTGGATGACTCTGCCCCTGCCATTCTGCGTGGGTGGCTGTAGGCCAGGGCTGTATTCAGAGTCCTGCCTCGTGTCTTCCCAGGGCACCTCTGCAGCTGACAGCTCATCCTGTGGCCAGAGGGCATCTTTGCTCCCAAGTGCCGGCTCCTCAGGGGGCCTGGCCCAGCGCCCTGCGTGGGCAGCCAGATGGGCCCTGGCTCCCCGTGTCCCTGAGGCAGCTCAGCTGCATTCAAGCATCTGGGGCGTGGACTGGCCCCGGAGGGGCTCGGGGCTTCTTTGGTTCAGCCTGCTGCATCTGGAGCTCCCAGCTGCTGAGAGTCCCCCTGGTCCTAAAGACCGGGTTGGATCAGGTGACTCAGAGTCACTGTTTGTCAGCAGGGGAGGGAGGGCACCACCATTCCTGCTTTCAGGTCTGCTAGGCAGTCGCCTTCAGTGCTGGAGACACAGAGAAGTGGAGTCTCACGCCGGTTAAAGCTGCAGACCTGAGGTGCTGTAGGGGAGAGAGTTGCAGACTCAGAGCCCAAGGGTAGTGGCACGCTCATGGTGGACCTCAGCTCTCAGTTTCTCCATCTGTAAAATGGGGACAGCAACGTCTCCTTCCTGGAGCTGTTATAAAGAGCCTAAAGAGAATGGGTGTTTTGTGAGACTCGTGTGCGCCTGAGCTTTTCCACACACGCTCGCGCGCGCTCTCCTTCCGTCTTCAGGGAGATCCTGTATCAGCTCCGTTTTCACAGAGGAGGAGATGGATGTTCAGAGAAGTTGAGTGACTTGGCCAGGGACATGCACACAGCTGGGAGGACGCAGAGCTAGGGTTTATTTCTTTTTATTTTTTAAAGATTTTATTTACGTATTTGAGAGAGAGAGAGAGAGAGAGTGAGAGAGAGCTCGCGAGCAGAGGCAGAGGGAGAAGCAGGCTCCCCGCTGAGCTGGGAGCCCGATGCGGCACTCGATCCTGGGACTCCGGGATCATGACCCGAGCTGAAGGCAGCCGCTTAACCGAGTGAGCCACTCGGGCCCCAGAGCCAGGGTTGATACCAGGGTTTATATCTGGGTCTGGCCTCCCCTAAGCCCCCTTTCTGCGATCCCAGCTTGGACAGTCATGTATGTATGGAGCTGAAGTAGGGGGGGGGGGCTAGGGTTTCGGTGTGGCCCCGAGAACGGAACAGGAGCAAGCCAGCCATCTTTTGCAGTCGGGGTTTTGAGCGAGCTGCCTGTTGAGCGTGAGCATCTTTGTCCACTTTTCCCTAGGCTGTGTGACCGAGATTCCTGACGAGAGAGACTGAGAAGAGAGGCAGGAGGGGCGGGCTCCTGGCAAGGCATCCGCTCCTGAACTGAGTCCTGCAAAAGGTCCGTGGGAGGGAGGGTGTGACGGAGGTGAGGGGCGGGGGGGGGGGGGGGGGACCCAGGGTGGGTGGCATCGGGAGGCAGGGCCCCGGGGGTAAGGAATGAGCCAGTGTCCACTTTCCACGGGGACCATTTCCACAGCAGAAATGGGCACCTGGGACACGCTGCACTCCCTGCAAGTTCACAGCACCAGAGATCCTTGGCTTTCTTATCTCCTCATGCCCTCGAGCCCCCACTGTCCTGAGCCCACGTTTCCTTACCTCACCCCAGATGGAGAAGGAAGAAGACACGACCCGGGAGCTGCTGCTGCCCAACTGGCAGGGCAGCGGCTCCCATGGGCTGACCATCGCCCAGAGGGACGACGGCGTCTTTGTGCAGGAGGTGATGCAGAACTCCCCTGCGGCCCGCACTGGGGTGGTCAAGGAGGGTGAGTCACCTCAGGGTGCGGGCTGGGTGCTGGGCTGGGCTGGCTGAGGGCGGCGGAGGGAAGGCCACAGGGGCCGTGGAGGGGCCAGTGCCAGCGACATCAGGACAGTCGGTGCCCAAGTCCTGCCCTCCCCTGCCCTGCCCACTCTGTGTCCCTCGATCCAGAGTCCTCGGGGGGAGTGGTTATGTAGGGGGGTGGAGACGTCGTCCTTAGTGCCCACTTCACTACCCACAAGATCTGCCACTTCGGGCGAATCGGTGGGCCTCCCTAAGCCTTCCTTTCCTCATCTGCGGAACGGGTATTACCGCACCTGCCCTGTAGGGTGGTCATGACACACATTGAATGCAAGTCAGTTCGAGGGCCCAGCATGTGTGCTGTTTTCCCAAGACCCCGTGGGTCTCACCTGCTTCTTGCTCCGTCCTGCTCAGGGGACCAGATTGTGGGTGCCACCATCTACTTTGACAACCTGCAGTCAGGCGAGGTGACCCAGCTGCTGAACACCATGGGGCACCACACTGTGGGCCTGAAGCTGCATCGCAAGGGGGACCGCTCCCCTGAGCCTGGCCAGACCTGGGCCCACGAAGTCTTCAGCTCCCGAAGCTCTGAGGTGGTTCTGGTGAGTGCCCGACTGGCCCATCTGCGCCCTGAGCCCCCTGTAGCCACACTGACCTGCTGGCCACTTCCTGAGCCTTGTATCTGCCTCCTGGGCCTCTCTTGTGGCTCCTTCTCCTGCTTTCTCCCCTCTGCACTCTCTGTTAAGTCAGACGGCGTGTTCCTCCTATTTGTGTGTGGCGTGTGGCTGATGTTGCCCTTGAAAGTCTTCCGTCAGTCTCTCCAGAGTGCCGCAGCATAGGGACCCACTCACGCTGTCTGGCCCTAGATGCCAGGAGGAAGCTCAGCTGCTTGGCAAGGAATCCTCAGACTAGTCTCACAGGTGCCCTGCTCTGCCTCCCAGACACCGTTTTTATCCTTCCAGAGGCCTGGACTCATCTGTGAGTCAGAGGCTGGGCAGCAAAGTGCCTGGGGGACGTTTCTTTGCTCCTTCTGATGGCTTGTTTATTTAACAAATAATGGGTCCTCAAAGTGAAAGTGTTAACCCAAGCACAGCAGAGTCTCAACAAAAGCTTTCTGACGGGTCCCCATTAAACAAGCCAGTGAGTCGAGAATTGAGAGCCCAAGGGTCAAATCCACACAGAGCTGGGAGGCATCCCTGGGATTTGACAGGACAGGTGGAATCTAGAATTGATTGTAAATCCTTCTTCCAGACCACGCAAGGCAGGAGTCAACCCCACATCTCTCCCCCATGGCTTTTGCTTCCCGGAGTTTCCCCAAATAATTCGTTTTCCTCCTGTGATGTGGCTGTCAGCCCCTTTCTTCCCCGCTCCGTGCTCCGCCCCAGGAGGCTCCGTGGGGCCTCCGTTCTGGTCCCAGCTTCTTTGGGAAACAGGCAACCATGTTGGCAGCTGGGCTGTGGCCGGGCGTCTGTGGCTCAGGCAGACCCTGCTACAGCCTCGGCCGGCTGTGTCTTTCTGCAGAGCGGGGATGATGAGGACTACCAGCGCATCTACACCACGAAGATCAAGCCTCGGCTGAGGTCAGAGGATGGACTAGAAGGGGACCCTGGGGAGACCCAGAGCCGCACCATCACGGTGACTAGAAGGGTCACGGCCTACACTGTCGACGTGACAGGCCGCGAGGGAACCAGGGAGATTGATATCAGCAGCCCAGAGTTCAAGATCAAGATTCCACGGCATGAACTGACGGAAATCTCCACTGTGGATGTGGACACCCACTCTGGCCAGACAGTGATCAGACTGCCCTCGGGCCCGGGGGCAGTGTCTCCTACCACGGGCTCTGTTGTGGACATCCGAGCGGGGTCCGTTTCCGCTTCAGGACCAGAGCTCCAAGGTGCTGGCCACTCGAAGCTCCAGGTCACCGTGCCTGGGATAAAGGTGGGGAGCCCAGGCATCAATGTCACTGCAAAAGGCTTGAACTTGGGTGGCAAAAGAGGGGTCCAAGTTCCAGGAGTGGACATCTCGTCTTCTCTTGGGGGTGGGGCAGTGGAGGTGCAGGACCCGTCTCTGGAGAGTGGCAGTAATGGGAAAATTAAAATTCCCACTATGAAGGTGCCAAAATTCGGTGTGTCAACAGTGCCTGAGGGCCAGGCACCAGTGGCAGGGCTGAGCGTTTCTGTACCTGAATTCTCTGTGGAGCACAAGGGTGGCCAGCCAGGCCTGACCATTGGCGGGAACATCCAGACCCCTCAGCTAGAAGTCAGTGCTCCTTCTGCCAATATTGAGGGGTGCGAGGGGAAGCTGAAGGGCCCCCAGATCACTGGGCCATCCCTTGAGAGTAACTTAGGCCTGAAAGGTGCCAAGCCACAGGGGAGCATAGGGGTGGACATCTCGGGGCCCAAAATTGAGGGCACTCTCAGTGGCTCCAGTGTGGAAGTTCAAGCCCCTGACGTTGATATTCATGGGCCTGGGGGCAAACTGAATATGCCCAAGGTGAAAGTTCCCAAATTCTCTGTATCAGGTTCTAAGGGAGGGGGAGCTGGCGTTGATGTGGCACTGCCCACAGGTGAAGTGACTCTTCCTGGGATCTCTGGGGACGTCAGCCTGCCTGAAGTTGCTGCTGGGGGGCTGGAAGGGAAGGTGAAGGGTACGAAAGTCAAGACTCCTGAAATGAGCATACAGAAACCTAAAATCTCCATGCAGGATGTGGATCTGAGCCTTGGATCCCCTAAACTGAAGGGAGATATTAAGGTTTCAGTGCCTGGGGTGCAAGGTGATGTTAAAGGCCCTCAAGTGGCAGTTAAAGGCTCCAAAGTGGACATAGAGACACCTAGCCTTGAGGGGACCTCGACGGGACCCACGCTTAGTAGTCCTTCTGGGAAAACAGGAATGTGCAGGATCTCTATGGCAGATGTAGATCTCAATGTGGCTGCACCTAAAGTGAAAGGGGGTGTAGATGTCACACTCCCCAAAGTAGAAGGGAAAGCCAAAGTCCCTGAAGTGGATGTCAAAGGCCCCAAAGTGGATGTCAGTGCCCCAGGTGTGGAAGTTCATGGCCCAGAATGGAACCTGAAAATGCCCAAGTTCAGCCCTCCAGGAGTTGAAGGGGAAGGCCCAGCTGTAGATGTGAAACTACCCAAAGATATCAGTATTTTGGGGCCCAAGGTCAATTTGGAGGCCCCAAGTGTGAACATAGGGGGCCTGGGAGGCAAACTTAAAGGCCCTGATATTAAGCTGCCTGAAGTGAGTGTCAAGACACCAAAGATCTCCATACCTGATGTCGATTTGCATGTTAAAGGCACAAAGGTAAAAGGAGAGTATGATGTAACAGTCCCAAAACTTGAAGGGGAACTGAAAGGCCCCAAAGTGGGCCTTGATGCCCCAGATGTGGATGTTCAGGGCCCAGACTGGCATCTTAAGATGCCCAAGATGAAAATGCCCAAATTCAGTGTGCCAGGGTTCAAAGCAGAGGGCCCAGAAGTGGATGTGAACCTGCCCAAGGCTGATGTGGACATTTCTGGGCACAAGGTAGATGTTAGTGCTCCAGATGCGAGCATTGAGGGACCAGAAGGTAAACTGAAAGGACCTAAGTTTAAGATACCTGAGATGAATATCAAAGCCCCAAAGATCTCCATGCCAGATGTGGACTTACATTTGAAAGGCCCTAAAGTAAAAGGAGAATACGATGTCACAGTGCCAAAAGTGGAAGGTGAGATTAAAGTTCCTGACGTTGAACTTAAAAGTGCCAAAGTGGATATCGATGTTCCAGATGTTGATGTTCACGGCCCAGACTGGCACCTGAAGATGCCCAAAATGAAAATGCCCAAGTTCAGCATGCCTGGCTTCAAAGCAGAGGGCCCAGAAGTGGATGTGAACCTGCCCAAGACTGACATTGACATCTCTGGACCCACGGTGGACGTTGAAGTTCCAGATGTGAACATTGAAGGACCTGAAGGAAAGCTGAAAGGTCCCAAGTTTAAGATGCCTGAGATGAATATCAAGGCCCCTAAGATCTCTGTGCCTGATGTGGATTTGCATGTGAAAGGTCCCAAGGTAAAGGGAGAATATGATGTTATGGTGCCAAAGATGGAAGGGGAACTCAAAGGGCCAAAAGTAGACGTCAGTGCCCCAGATTTTGAAGTTCATGGTCCTGAATGGAACCTAAAGATGCCCAAGATGAAAATGCCCAAATTTACCATGCCCAGCCTCAAAGGGGAGGGCCCAGAAGTGGATGTGAACCTGCCCAAGGCTGATGTGGACATTTCTGCACCCAAGGTAGATATTAGTGCTCCAGATTTGAGCCTCGAAGGACCAGAAGGAAAGTTGAAAGGCCCCAAGTTTAAGATGCCTGAGATGCACTTCAAGGCTCCTAAGATGACTCTGCCAGATGTTGACTTGGATCTTAAAGGACCCAAAATGAAAGGCAATCTAGATATGTCAGTACCAAAAATAGAAGGTGAGATGAAAGTTCCAGATGTGGACATCAAAGTACCCAAGGTAGACGTTAAAGCACCAGATGTGGAAGTCCAAGGTGCAGACTGGAGCCTGAAAATGCCCAAGATGAAAATGCCCAAGTTCAGCATGCCCGGCTTGAAAGGCGAGGGCCCAGATGTGGATGTGAACCTGCCCAAGGCTGACGTTGACTTCTCTGGACCCAAAGTTGACATTGAAGCCCCAGATGTGAGCCTGGAAGGTCCGGAAGGGAAGCTGAAGGGCCCCAAGTTTAAGATGCCTGAGATGCACTTCAAGACCCCCAAGATCTCCATGCCTGACGTGGACTTACACTTGAAAGGTCCTAAGGTGAAGGGGGATGTGGACGTGTCTGTGCCCAAGTTAGAAGGTGAAATGAAAGTGCCAGATGTGGACATCAAAGGACCCAAAGTGGACGTCGATGTCCCAGATGTGGACATTCACGGCCCAGACTGGAACTTGAAAATGCCCAAGATGAAAATGCCCAAATTTAGCATGCCTGGCTTCAAAGGTGAGGGCCCAGAAGTGGATGTGAACGTGCCCAAGGCTGACATTGACATCTCTGGACCCAAAGTGGACATTGAAGCCCCAGATGTCAACATTGAAGGACCGGAAGGAAAGCTGAAAGGCCCCAAGTTTAAGATGCCTGAGATGCACTTCAAGGCTCCCAAGATCTCCATGCCTGATGTGAACTTGAATCTTAAGGGGCCCAAACTAAAGGGAGATATGGATGTGTCTGTGCCTGATGTAGAAGGTGAAATGAAAGTGCCAGATGTGGACATTAAAGGGCCCAAAGTTGACATCAGTGCTCCAGATGTGGATGTTCATGGCCCAGACTGGCACCTAAAGATGCCCAAGGTGAAAATGCCCAAGTTCAACATGCCTGGCTTCAAAGGTGAGGGCCCAGAAGTGGAAGTGAACTTGCCCAAGGCCAACATTGATGTCTCAGGGCCCAAGGTGGATGTTGAAGTTCCAGATGTGAATATTGATGGTCCAGATGCAAAAGTAAAAGGTCCTAAATTTAAGATGCCAGAAATGAATATAAAGCCTCAGAAGATATCCATGCCAGATGTTGGTTTGCATTTGAAAGGTCCTAAAATGAAAGGAGATTATGATGTTACAATTCCAAAAGTAGAAGGAGAGATAAAAACTCCGGATGTTGACATCAAAGGTCCCAAAGTGGACATTAATGCACCAGATGTGGGAGTTCATGGCCCAGACTGGCATCTAAAGATGCCCAAAGTGAAAATGCCCAAGTTCAGCATGCCAGGCTTCAAAGGAGAGGGCCCAGAAGTGGATGTAAACCTGCCAAAGGCTGATATTGATGTCTCAGGTCCCAAGGTGGACATTGATGTTCCAGATGTGAATATTGAAGGTCCAGAGGGGAAACTAAAGGGTCCCAAGTTCAAGATGCCAAGCATGAATATACAGACACAGAAAATCTCTATGCCTGATGTTGGACTTAATCTAAAAGCCCCTAAACTGAAAACTGATGTAGATGTTTCCCTTCCCAAAGTGGAAGGAGAGTTGAAAGGTCCTGAAATTGACATGAAGGCCCCGAAGATGGATGTGGATGTTGGTGATATTGATATTGAAGGTCCAGAAGGGAAGCTGAAAGGTCCTAAGTTTAAGATGCCAGACATGCACTTCAAGACTCCCAAGATCTCCATGCCTGATGTGGACTTACACTTGAAAGGCCCCAAAGTCAAAGGGGATGCAGATGTGTCTATGCCGAAGATAGAAGGTGAAATGAAAGTGCCAGATGTGGACATCAAAGGGCCCAAAGTAGACATCGATGTCCCAGATGTGGATGTTCATGGCCCAGACTGGCACCTGAAGATGCCCAAGGTGAAAATGCCCAAGTTCAGTATGCCTGGCTTCAAAGGTGAGGGCCCAGAAGTGGATGTGAACCTGCCCAAGGCTGACATTAATGTGTCTGGCCCCAAAGTGGACATTGATGCTCCTGATTTGGATATAGAGGGACCAGAAGGAAAATTAAAGGGCTCTAAATTTAAGATGCCTAAGTTGAATATCAAAGCTCCTAAGATATCCATGCCAGATGTGGACTTGAATTTGAAGGGACCCAAAGTGAAAGGAGAAATTGATGCTTCTGCGCCTGAGCTAGAAGGTGATCTCAGAGGTCCACAAGTTGATATCAAAGGTCCCAGTGTGGATGTGGAGATGCCTGAAGTCGATCTGGAATGTCCTGATGCAAAGTTGAAAGGCCCTAAGTTTAAGATGCCTGAGATGCACTTCAAGACCCCCAAGATCTCCATGCCTGACGTGGACTTACACTTGAAAGGTCCTAAGGTGAAGGGGGATGTGGACGTGTCTGTGCCCAAGTTAGAAGGTGAAATGAAAGTGCCAGATGTGGACATCAAAGGACCCAAAGTGGACGTCGATGTCCCAGATGTGGACATTCACGGCCCAGACTGGAACTTGAAAATACCCAAGATGAAAATGCCCAAATTTAGCATGCCTGGCTTCAAAGGTGAGGGCCCAGAAGTGGATGTGAACGTGCCCAAGGCTGACATTGACATCTCTGGACCCAAAGTGGACATTGAAGCCCCAGATGTCAACATTGAAGGACCGGAAGGAAAGCTGAAAGGCCCCAAGTTTAAGATGCCTGAGATGCACTTCAAGGCTCCCAAGATCTCCATGCCTGATGTGAACTTGAATCTTAAGGGGCCCAAACTAAAGGGAGATGTGGATGTGTCTGTGCCAAAATTGGAAGGAGATTTGAAAGGCCCCAGTGTGGACGTGGAGATGCCTGACGTTGATCTAGAATGTCCTGATGCAAAGTTGAAAGGCCCTAAGTTTAAGATGCCAGACATGCACTTCAAGACTCCCAAGATCTCCATGCCTGATGTGGACTTACACTTGAAAGGCCCCAAAGTGAAAGGGGATGTGGATGTGTCTGTGCCCAAGATAGAAGGTGAAATGAAAGTGCCAGATGTGGACATTAAAGGCCCCAAAATAGACATTGATGCCCCAGATGTGGACGTTCATGGTCCAGACTGGCACCTGAAGATGCCCAAGATGAAAATGCCCAAGTTCAGTATGCCTGGCTTCAAAGGCGAGGGACCAGATGTGGATGTGAACCTGCCCAAGGCTGACATTGACATCTCTGGACCCAAGGTGGACATCGAAGCCCCGGATATGAACATTGAGGGTCCAGAAGGAAAACTGAAAGGCCCGAAGTTCAAGATGCCTGAAATGCACTTTCATGCGCCTAAGATCTCCATGCCTGATGTTGATTTCAACTTAAAAGGGCCTAAAATCAAAGGAGACTTTGATGTTTCTGCCCCAAAGCTGGAGGGAGAGTTAAAGGGTCCAGAAGTGGATGTCAGAGGCCCCAAATTGGATGTTGACATGTCAGACATAGCTGTGGAAGGTCCAGATGGCAAATGGAAAAGTCCTAAATTTAAGATGCCAGACATGCACTTTAAAGCTCCCAAAATCTCCATGCCAGACGTTGATCTACACTTAAAAAGTCCCAAGATAAAGGGAGAGGTGGATGTTGATGTTCCCAAATTGGAAGGTGACCTCAAAGGGCCAGACCTCAAAGGTGACATCAGTGGGCCAGATATCGACATTGAAGGACCAGAGGGCAAATTGAAAGGTCCCAAGTTCAAGATGCCTGACATGCATTTCAAAGCCCCAAATGTTTCTATGCCTGATGTGGACCTAAATTTGAAAGGACCAAAAATCAAGGGGGATGTTGATGTGTCTGTGCCTGAGGTAGAAGGTAAAATTAAAGTACCAGATGTGAACATCAAGGGTCCCAAAGTAGACATAAATGCTCCTGATGTTCATGGCCCAGACTGGCACCTGAAAATGCCCAAAATGAAAATGCCCAAGTTCAGCATGCCTGGTTTCAAAGCAGAGGGTCCAGAGGTAGACGTGAATCTTCCCAAGGCTGACATTGATGTCTCAGGACCCAAAGTTGACATTGAAGTCCCAGATATGAGCATCGAGGGTCCAGAGGGAAAAATCAAGGGGCCTAAATTTAAGATGCCAGAAATGAACATCAAAACTCCCAAGATCTCCATGCCAGATGTGGATTTACACTTGAAAAGTCCTAAGGTCAAAGGTGATGTGGACATTTCCCTGCCTAAGGTGGAAGGTGACCTAAAGGCCCCCAAAATGGACATTGATGTCCCAGATGTTGATGTTCAGGGCCCAGACTGGCACCTGAAAATGCCCAAGATGAAAATGCCCAAGTTCAGCATGCCAGGCTTCAAAGGAGAAGGCCCAGAAGT
Source organism: Zalophus californianus (assembly GCF_009762305.2). NCBI lineage: Eukaryota > Metazoa > Chordata > Mammalia > Carnivora > Otariidae > Zalophus > Zalophus californianus. Next base: position 104,288,831 of record NC_045605.1, on the reverse strand, counting down.
GGACGTGAACCTGCCCAAGGCTGACATGGACATCTCAGGACCCAAGGTGGACATTGAAGGCCCTGATGTTAACATTGAGGGTCCTGAGGGAAAGTTGAAAGGTCCTAAGTTCAAGATGCCTGAGATGAACATCAAAGCCCCCAAGATCTCCATGCCTGACTTTGATTTGCACCTGAAAGGTCCCAAGGTAAAGGGTGATGTGGATGTGTCTCTGCCCAAAGTGGAAGGTGACCTAAAGGCCCCTGAAGTTGACATCAAGGGCCCCAAGGTGGATGTGGATGTCCCAGATGTGGATGTCCATGGCCCAGACTGGCACCTGAAAATGCCCAAGATGAAAATGCCCAAGTTCAGCATGCCAGGCTTCAAAGGAGAGGACCCAGAAGTGGACGTGAACCTGCCCAAAGCTGACATTGATGTCTCGGGACCCAAGGTGGACATTGAAGGCCCTGATGTTAACATTGAGGGTCCTGAGGGAAAGTTGAAAGGTCCTAAGTTCAAGATGCCTGAGATGAACATCAAAGCCCCCAAGATCTCCATGCCTGACTTTGATTTGCACCTGAAAGGTCCCAAGGTCAAAGGAGATGTGGATGTGTCTCTGCCCAAAGTGGAAGGTGACCTAAAGGCCCCTGAAGTTGACATCAAAGTCCCCAAGGTGGATGTTAATGTCCCAGATGTGGATGTTCATGGTCCAGACTGGCACCTGAAGATGCCCAAAATGAAAATGCCCAAATTCAGCATGCCTGGCTTCAAAGGAGAGGGCCCAGAAGTGGACGTGAACCTGCCCAAGGCTGACATAGATGTGTCAGGACCCAAAGTGGATGTTGAATGTCCTGATGTGAATATTGAAGGACCTGAAGGAAAGTGGAAAAGTCCAAAGTTTAAGATGCCTGAAATGCATTTGAAGACTCCAAAGATATCTATGCCAGATATTGATCTTAATCTAACAGGTCCAAAAATAAAAGGAGGTGTGGATGTCACAGGTCCCAAGCTAGAGGGAGACTTGAAAGGCCCTGAAGTTGACCTCAAAGGCCCCAAAGTGGACATTGATGTCCCAGATGTAGATGTCCATGGCCCAGACTGGCACCTGAAAATGCCCAAGATGAAAATGCCCAAGTTCAGCATGCCAGGCTTCAAAGGAGAAGGCCCAGAAGTGGACGTGAACCTGCCTAAGGCTGACATTGATGTGACTGGACCTAAGGTGGACATTGAAGGCCCTGATGTTAACATTGAGGGTCCTGAGGGAAAGTTGAAAGGTCCTAAGTTCAAGATGCCTGAGATGAACATCAAAGCCCCCAAGATCTCCATGCCTGACTTTGATTTGCACCTGAAAGGTCCCAAGGTAAAGGGTGATGTGGATGTGTCTCTGCCCAAGGTGGAAGGTGACCTAAAGGCCCCTGAAGTTGACATCAAGGGCCCCAAGGTGGATGTGGATGTCCCAGATGTGGATGTTCATGGCCCAGACTGGCACCTGAAGATGCCCAAGGTGAAAATGCCCAAGTTCAGCATGCCAGGCTTCAAAGGAGAGGGCCCAGAAGTGGATGTGAACCTACCCAAGGCTGATATTGATATATCAGGACCCAAGGTGGACATTGAAGGCCCTGATGTTAACATTGAAGGACCGGAGGGAAAGTTGAAAGGTCCTAAGTTCAAGATGCCTGAGATGAACATCAAAGCCCCCAAGATCTCCATGCCTGACTTTGATTTGCACCTGAAAGGTCCCAAGGTAAAGGGTGATGTGGATGTGTCTCTGCCCAAAGTGGAAGGTGACCTGAAGGCCCCTGAAGTTGACATCAAGGGCCCCAAGGTGGATGTGGATGTCCCAGATGTGGATGTCCATGGCCCAGACTGGCACCTGAAGATGCCTAAGGTGAAAATGCCCAAGTTCAGCATGCCAGGCTTCAAAGGAGAGGGCCCAGAAGTGGATGTGAACCTACCCAAGGCTGATATTGATATATCAGGACCCAAGGTGGACATTGAAGGCCCTGATGTTAACATTGAAGGACCGGAGGGAAAGTTGAAAGGTCCTAAGTTCAGGATGCCTGAGATGAACATCAAAGCCCCCAAGATCTCCATGCCAGACATCGATCTTAACCTGAAGGGCCCCAAAGTGAAGGGTGATGTGGATGTGTCTTTACCAAAAGTGGAAGGTGAGATTACAGTTCCTGAAGTTGACATCAAGGGCCCCAAAGTGGATGTTGATGTTCCAGATGTGGATGTTCATGGCCCAGATTGGCACCTGAAAATGCCCAAGATAAAAATGCCCAAGATCAGCATGCCTGGCTTCAAAGGAGAAGGCCCAGAAGTGGATGTGAACCTGCCCAAGGCTGACATTGATGTCTCAGGACCCAAGGTGGACATTGATGTTCCAGATGTGAATATTGAAGGTCCAGATGCAAAACTGAAGGGCCCCAAGTTCAAGATGCCAGAGATGAACATCAAAGCTCCAAAGATACCCATGCCAGATTTGGACCTTAATCTTAAAGGCCCTAAGATGAAAGGAGAGGTGGATGTTTCCCTTCCAAATGTAGAAGGTGATGTGAAAGGGCCTACTCTTGACATCAAGGGTCCAAAGATAGATGTAGATGCTCCAGATATTGACATTCATGGCCCTGAAGGCAAATTGAAAGGTCCCAAACTGAAGATGCCAGACATGCATGTAAACATGCCCAAGATCTCCATGCCAGAAATTGACCTGAATTTGAAAGGGACAAAGCTTAAGGGAGATGTTGATGTTTCTGGACCCAAGTTGGAAGGTGACATTAAAGCTCCCAAGTTGGATGTAAAGGGCCCAGAAGTGGACATTTCTGGTCCTAAGGTCAATCTTGAAGGCAAGTCAAAGAAATCACGTTTTAAGCTTCCTAAATTTAACTTTTCAGGCTCCAAAGTTCAGACACCTGAGGTGGATGTCAAAGTTAAAAAGCCAGATATTGATGTGACAGGTCCAAAAGTTGATATTAATGCTCCTGATGTTGAGGTCCAAGGGAAAGTGAAAGGATCCAAGTTCAAAATGCCTTTCCTGAGTATTTCATCTCCTAAAGTTTCTATGCCTGATGTGGAGTTAAATCTGAAAGGTCCTAAAGTTAAAGGAGACTTAGATGTTACAGCTCCTAATTTAGAAGGTGACTTTAAAGGACCCAAAGTAGATATTAAAGCACCAGAAGTTCATCTTGATGCACCTGATGTGGATGTTCATGGTCCAGATTGGAATTTGAAAATGCCCAAAATGAAAATGCCCAAGTTTGGTGTGCCCGGCTTAAAAGCGGAAGGGCCGGAAATGGCTGTGGATCTGCCAAAAGGAGATATCAACATAGAGGGTCCCAGAATGGACATTGAGGGTCCAGAAATCAATGTAGCAGGTGTAGAAGGAGGCTTAAAAGGTCCCAAACTCAAGATGCCTGACATGAATATCAAAACTCCCAAGATCTCCATGCCTGACATTGATTTAGACCTGAAGGGCCCCAAGGTGAAAGGTGATATGGATGTTTCTCTGCCCAAAGTTGAAGGGGATCTGAAAGGGCCAGAGATGGATATCAAAGGGCCCAAAGTGGACATTGATGCCCCTGGTGTGGATGTTCATGGCCCAGACTGGCACCTAAAAATGCCCAAGGTGAAAATGCCCAAGTTCAGCATGCCTGGCTTCAAAGGTGAAGGCCCAAATATGGATGTTACCCTCCCTAAAGCTGACATTGATATTTCTGGCCCCAAAGTGGACATCGATGCCCCAGATGTGAGTATTGAAGGTCCAGATGCAAAACTGAAGGGCCCCAAGTTCAAGATGCCTGAGATGAACATCAAAGCCCCCAAAATCTCCATGCCTGACCTTGATCTGAACTTGAAGGGCCCCAAAATAAAAGGTGATGTGGATATGTCATTGCCAAAAGTAGAAGGTGACCTGAAGGGCCCTGAGGTGGACATAAAAGGCCCCAAAGTGGACATCGACACTCCTGATATTAACATTGAAGGCCCAGAGGGGAAACTGAAGGGGCCCAAATTCAAGATGCCAGAGATGCACCTAAAGACTCCTAAGATTTCCATGCCTGATATTGATTTAAACCTGAAAGGCCCTAAGGTGAAGGGTGATGTGGATGTTTCCCTTCCCAAGTTTGAAGGTGATCTGAAAGGCTCTGAAGTGGACCTCAAAGGTCCCAAAGTGGGCATTGATGCCCCTGATGTGGATGTTCATGGACCAGACTGGCACCTGAAAATGCCCAAGGTGAAAATGCCCAAGTTCGGCATGCCTGGCTTCAAAGGAGAGGGCCCAGAAGTGGATGTGAACCTGCCCAAAGCTGACATTGATGTGACTGGACCTAAGGTGGACATTGAAGGCCCTGATGTTAACGTTGAGGGTCCTGAGGGAAAGTTGAAAGGTCCTAAGTTCAAGATGCCTGAGATGAACATCAAAGCCCCGAAGATCTCCATGCCTGACTTTGATTTGCACCTGAAAGGCCCCAAGGTCAAAGGAGATGTGGATGTTTCCCTGCCTAAGCTGGAAGGTGACCTAACAGGCCCTGAAGTTGACATCAAGGGCCCCAAGGTGGATGTTGATGTCCCAGATGTGGATGTCCATGGCCCAGACTGGCACCTGAAAATGCCCAAAATAAAAATGCCCAAGATCAGCATGCCTGGCCTCAAAGGAGAGGGCCCAGAAGTGGACGTGAACCTGCCCAAAGCTGACATTGATGTCTCAGGACCCAAGGTGGACATTGATGTTCCAGATGTGAATATCGAAGGTCCAGATGCAAAACTGAAGGGCCCCAAGTTCAAGATGCCTGAGATGAACATCAAAGCCCCCAAGATCTCTATGCCTGACTTTGATTTGCACCTGAAAGGTCCTAAGATGAAAGGAGATGTGGATGTTTCTCTGCCTAAAGTGGAAGGTGACCTGAAGGCCCCTGAAGTTGACATCAAAGGGCCCAAAGTGGACATTGATGTCCCTGATGTGGACGTTCATGGTCCAGACTGGCACCTGAAGATGCCCAAGGTGAAAATGCCCAAGTTCAGCATGCCTGGCTTCAAAGGCGAGGGCCCAGATGTGGATGTGAACCTGCCCAAAGCTGACATTGACATCTCAGGACCCAAGGTGGACATAGACGCTCCTGATGTTGACATTCATGGCCCAGAAGGGAAACTGAAGGGTCCCAAGTTTAAAATGCCTGACCTGCACCTCAAGACACCCAAGATCTCCATGCCTGAAGTGGACCTGAATCTGAAGGGTCCCAAGGTAAAGGGTGATGTGGATGTGTCTCTGCCCAAAGTGGAAGGTGACCTAAAGGCCCCTGAAGTTGACATCAAGGGCCCCGAAGTGGACATCGACGTCCCAGATGTGGATGTTCATGGCCCAGACTGGCACCTGAAGATGCCTAAGGTGAAAATGCCCAAGTTCAGCATGCCTGGCTTCAGAGGAGAAGGCCCAGAAGTGGATGTGAACCTGCCCAAAGCTGACATTGATGTCTCAGGACCCAAGGTGGACATTGATGTTCCAGATGTCAATATCGAAGGTCCAGATGCAAAACTGAAGGGCCCCAAGTTCAAGATGCCAGAGATGAACATCAAAGCGCCTAAGATTTCCATGCCTGATATTGACTTTAACCTGAAAGGTCCCAAGGTAAAGGGTGATGTGGATGTGTGTTTGCCTAAAGTGGAAGGTGACCTCAAGGGCCCCGAAATTGACATCAAAGGGCCCAAAATGGACATTGATGCCCCTGATGTGGATATTCATGGTCCAGACTGGCACCTGAAAATGCCCAAGGTGAAAATGCCGAAGTTCAGCATGCCTGGCTTCAAAGGAGAGGGCCCAGAAGTGGATGTGAACCTGCCAAAGGCTGACATTGGTATTTCTGGCCCTAAAGTGGACATTGATGCCCCGGATGTGAATATTGAAGGTCCAGATGCAAAATTGAAGGGACCCAAGTTCAAGATGCCAGAGATGAACATCAAAGCTCCCAAAATCTCCATGCCTGACCTTGACTTTAACCTGAAGGGCCCCAAAATGAAGGGTGATGTGGATGTTTCTTTGCCCAAGGTGGAAGGTGACCTCAGGGGCCCTGAAATTGACATCAAGGGCCCCAAATTGGACGTCGACACTCCTGATGTCAATATTGAAGGCCCAGAAGGAAAATTGAAGGGGCCCAAATTTAAGATGCCAGAGATGCATATTAAAGCCCCCAAGATCTCCATGCCTGACTTTGATTTAAATTTGAAAGGGCCAAAAGTAAAGGGTGATGTGGACCTTTCATTACCTAAGGTGGAAGGTGATCTAAAAGGGCCAGAGGTGGACATTGAAGGTCCTGAAGGGAAACTCAAAGGTCCCAAATTTAAGATGCCTGATGTCCATTTCAAAACCCCACAAATCTCCATGAGCGACATTGATTTGAACTTGAAAGGACCTAAGATAAAGGGAGATTTGGATATTTCAATTCCTAAAGTGGAAGGAGACCTGAAAGGCCCCAAAGTGGATGTTAAAGGCCCTAATCTGGGCATAGACATGCCTGATATTGACATTCATGGCCCAGAAGGGAAACTGAAGGGTCCCAAGTTTAAAATGCCTGACCTGCACCTCAAGACACCCAAGATCTCCATGCCTGAAGTGGACCTGAATCTGAAGGGTCCCAAGGTAAAGGGTGATGTGGATGTGTCTCTGCCCAAAGTGGAAGGTGACCTAAAGGCCCCTGAAGTTGACATCAAGGGCCCCGAAGTGGACATCGACGTCCCAGATGTGGATGTTCATGGCCCAGACTGGCACCTGAAGATGCCTAAGGTGAAAATGCCCAAGTTCAGCATGCCTGGCTTCAGAGGAGAAGGCCCAGAAGTGGATGTGAACCTGCCCAAAGCTGACATTGATGTCTCAGGACCCAAGGTGGACATTGATGTTCCAGATGTCAATATCGAAGGTCCAGATGCAAAACTGAAGGGCCCCAAGTTCAAGATGCCAGAGATGAACATCAAAGCGCCTAAAATTTCCATGCCTGATATTGACTTTAACCTGAAAGGTCCCAAGGTAAAAGGTGATGTGGATGTGTGTTTGCCTAAAGTGGAAGGTGACCTCAAGGGCCCCGAAATTGACATCAAAGGGCCCAAAATGGACATTGATGCCCCTGATGTGGATATTCATGGTCCAGACTGGCACCTGAAAATGCCCAAGGTGAAAATGCCGAAGTTCAGCATGCCTGGCTTCAAAGGAGAGGGCCCAGAAGTGGATGTGAACCTGCCAAAGGCTGACATTGATATTTCTGGCCCCAAAGTGGACATTGATGCCCCGGATGTGAATATTGAAGGTCCTGACGCGAAATTGAAGGGTCCCAAGTTCAAGATGCCAGAGATAAACATCAAAGCTCCCAAAATCTCCATGCCTGATGTTGACTTGGATTTGAAAGGATCCAAAGTCAAAGGAGATTTTGATGTGTGCATCCCTAAGATTGAAGGTACTTTCAAAGGCCCAGAAGGAGACCTTAAAGGTTCAGGTCTGGATTTTGAAGGCCCAGATGCCAGGTTCAGTGGCCCAAATTTGAAGATGCCATCGCTGGATATATCTGCCCCTAAAGTAACTGTTCCTGATGTTGATTTGCATTTCAAGGCACCCAAAACTGGGGTTTCTGGTCCCAAGTTGGAAGGTGCTGAACTGGACCTCAAAGGGCCCAAAGTTGATTTAGAAGCTCCAAGTTTAGATGTGCACATGGAGAGCCCAGATATTAATATTGAGGGGCCAGACATTAAAATTCCCAAGTTTAAGAAACCCAAGTTTGGTTTTGGGGCAAAAAGCCCTAAAGCTGACTTCAAGTCACCTTCCCTGGATGTGACCGTTCCTGAGGCAGAACTGAATGTTGAGACTCCTGAAATTAGTGTTGGTGGCAAGGGCAAGAAGAGTAAGTTTAAAATGCCCAAAATTCACATGAGTGGCCCTAAAATGAAGGCCAAAAAACAGGGATTTGACTTGAATGTTCCCGGGAACGAAATTGATGCCAGTCTCAAGCCTCCTGATGTAGATGTCAACGTTGCCGGGCCAGACGCCACATTTAAAGCTGATGTGAAATCCCCCAAAACCAAGAAAACTATGTTTGGGAAAATGTACTTTCCAGATGTAGAATTTGACATTAAATCACCTAAATTTAAAGCTGAGGCCCCCCTCCCTAGCCCCAAAATGGAGGGTGAAATCCAGGCAACTGATGTGGATATTTCTTCGCCTGGGATTCATGTGGAAGGTCCCGACATCAAGCTGAAGGCTCCCAAGTTCAAGCTGCCAGGTATGGATGTCTCAGGGGGACAAACAGAGGGTGACTTGAAAGGCCCCAGGGTGCAGGCAAACTTGGACGCACCTGACATCAACATTGAAGGCCCAGATGCTAAAGTCAAAGCCCCGTCGTTCGGCATTTCTGGCCCTCAGGTCTCCATCCCCGATGTGAACGTTAGCTTGAAAGGACCAAAGATAAAGGGTGATGTCCCCAGTGTGGGACTGGAAGGACCAGACATAGATCTGCAAGGTCCAGAATCAAAGATCAAATTCCCCAAGTTTTCAATGCCCAAGATCGGCGTCCCTGGTGTGAAGATGGAAGGGGTAGGAGCTGAGGTTCATGCCCAGCTGCCCTCTCTCGAAGGAGGCTTGAGTGCACCTGATGTTAAGCTTGAAGGGCCGGATGTGTCTCTGAAAGGGCCAAAAGTAGACTTGCCTTCAGTGAACCTCTCTATGCCAAAAGCCTCTGGACCTGACCTTGACCTGAACTTGAAAGGACCAAGTTTGAAGGGAGACCTGGATGCCTCTGTTCCTGGTGTGAGGGTGCACTCCCCAGGGCTTGACCTCAGAGGTCAAGGTGGAAAGGTGAGGATGGAAGGAGACAGTGTGAAAGTGCCTGGGATCGATGCCACGCTAAACCTTGGCACCCCAGATGTGACCCTGAAGGGACCAACCCTGCAGGGAGACCTGGCTGTCTCTGGTGACATCAAATGCCCTAAAGTATCAGTAGGTGCTCCTGATCTAAGCTTGGAGGCCCCTCAAGGTGGCATTAAACTTCCCAAAATGAAGCTGCCCCAGTTTGGCATCTCGACTTCAGGGTCCGACTTGGACATGAACGTCAAAGGGCCACAAGTGACTGGAGAACTACAGGCCCCAGGCATCGGTGTGAACCTCGGAGGCCTGAACCTGAAAGGGCCTCAGGTCTCTGGCCCTCAAATCTCAGCACCAGCCATGGACTTGAACTTGGAAGGACCAAAAATAAAAGGAAGCCTCGGGGCCACTGGTGAAATGAAAGGCCCCACTGTTGGGGGAGGTCTTCCGGGCGTCAGTGTTCAAGGCCTCGAAGGAAACGTCCAGATGCCTGGAGTTAAGTCCTCTGGATGTGATGTGGAGCTGCCAGGTGTGAGTGTGAAACTCCCAACGGGGCACATTTCTGGTCCCGAAATCAAAGGCGATCTGAAAGGTTCAGGAATAGGTTTCCACGGGGCTGCTCCCGACATTAGCGTCAAGGGGCCTTCACTTAATGTGGCCTCTCCTGAGTCAGATTTCGGTGTCACCCTGAAGGGCCCGAAAATGACAGGAGGTGTGGATGTTTCAGGGGGTGTCAGCGCCCCAGCTGTCAGCCTGGGCGAAGGACACGTGAGTGTCAAAGGACCCCAGGCCTCCTCCGCTCTCAACTTGGATGCACCTAAGTTTGCTGGGGGACTTCATTTCTCCGGACCAAAGGTAGAAGGCGGTGTGAAAGGAGGCCAGGTTGGACTCCAGGGTCCTGGGCTGAGTGTGTCTGGGTCTCCAGGTCACTTGGAAAGCAGATCTGGAAAAGTAACATTCCCCAAGATGAAGATCCCCAAATTCACCTTCTCTGGCCGTGAGCTGGTTGGCAGAGAAGTGGGGGTAGATATTAACTTCCCTAAAGCGGAGGCCACTGTCCAGGCCGGGGCCGGAGATGGGGAGTGGGAAGAGTCTGACGTAAAACTGAAGAAGTCCAAAATCAAAATGCCCAAGTTCAATTTTTCTAAACCTAAAGGGAAAGGTGGTGTCACGGGCTCCCCGGAAGCATCCATTTCAGGGTCCAAAGGCGACCTGAAGAGCTCGAAGGCCAGCCTGGGTTCTCTGGAAGGAGACGCCGAGGCCGACACGTCATCGCCCAAAGGCAAATTCTCCTTATTTAAAAGTAAGAAGCCCCGGCACCGCTCAAATTCCTTCAGCGACGAACGGGAGCTCTCAGCGCCTTCCACCCCGACGGGAACGTTGGAGTTTGAAGGTGGGGAAGTGTCACTGGAAGGTGGAAAAGTCAAAGGGAAACACGGAAAGCTGAAATTTGGTACCTTTGGTGGATTGGGGTCAAAGAGCAAAGGTCATTATGAGGTGACTGGGAGCGATGACGAGACAGGCAAGTTACAGGGAAGTGGAGTGTCCTTGGCCTCTAAGAAGTCCCGACTGTCTTCTTCTTCCAGCAATGACAGTGGGTCTAAGGTTGGCATCCAGCTTCCCGAGGTGGAGCTGGTGGTTTCCAAGAAAGAGTAGCAGGCCTCTGTGTGTGTACATATATGTATAAAAATACACCAGCCTTGGGTGTGTTTGTATATAAACTCCAGAGAGAAACACGCCGACAGCCTCAGCATAATGCAGAGATCTGGCCTCTGCCCGTGGCAAGTGCTGAAAAAGCCAACCAGCCGCCTTAGTTCCCCCGGCCCGGAGCTTTACAGATACAGGAACTAAGGGTTCCAAGTTCGTCCAGCCCATGTGCAGAGCCAACAATATTTGCCTTGAGATTTCAGTTTTTTGTTTTGTTTTGTTTTGTTTTGCATTGAATGCTGAGAGCTCCTGTTTACTAAGCAAGCTTATGTGTTTATTATCCTCATTTTTACTGAACATTGTTAGTGTCAGGGTAATGGAAACCCACTTTTTCATTGTAATGACTTCAGGGGCTTTTGTTAGTAAGGGTGGGGTGGGGTAGAAGGCAGTAGAGGGGGCCAGACCTCCATTTCTCCTAAGATTGGATCTATTCAAACAGGGAACACCCAGGGAGGGCCGAGAGGAGCCGCCAGGCAGGGCGCATGGGTGTCTTTAGGTCTCTTTAGCATTGCTTTTTCCCCCAGGGGTGGCGGTCCTAGCCAGTTTGGTGTTCACGGTGAGACAGAATTAGAATCTATTTGCAAATTGGCCGATGTACCCCCAGCTCAACACGTTCTGTGCATTGTGGGAGAAATGTTTCCTTCGTGGCCGCCACATTCCTGAGACTAGTTCTGATTTCTTTTAATAAATGTTATCGTGATTAAGAAAATTTCCCGCACTTTAATGGCAAATTAATTGAGAATGTAAGAAAATCGATGCTGTCAAAGGCAAATAAAGCTGTTTATTAACCCTGATGTCTTGTGTCTTTGCATTCTGTGTCTGTGAACCCAGCCCTGACAGTTGAGACTCCGTCCATCCAGCAGATTTGCGGGTTTCATTAATGGGTAATTGGGGGTGGGGGCGGGGGGGGCCAGTCTTTGCGGCCTGATTCTCACAGAGGCTGGCTGCACCATTGCTGAGAAATCAAGAGAGCCTTGGCACCCTGGCAGCCCGGGCCGCAGGACCCACCCACCCACTTTGCATCCTCCGATAGGAAACACAATTCAGAAATGGTTTTGAATGGGCAAGAGGATACAGATATGAATGGAAAACAAGACCTACTGGAGTGGTAGAAAGAGCTCGATCTGGCTCTGAGTTACAGGCATGCCATCTATTTCTGACTTGGCTGCGGGGTTGCTGGGTGGCCTCAAGTTACCTGCCCTGTCTGGGCCTCAGATTTCTCTTCTTTGAAATAAGGGTACTGATCTCGTAATAGAGGTCTTTGGGGTTCCTGCTAGTCCTACTGAATTTATGAAAAACCTCTTGTGACCAGAGTCCTCTTTTGATTTTCAGCTCTGCCGACAATACGTGGTGGTGGTGGTGGCGGGGGAGGCTTCTAGAAACTGGCGTCTAATGTTGGTCATTGCTGAGCAGAGGGCCATGCTTTCTTATACCAAAAACAATTGGAGCAAGCTCCTCCCCTCACCTCTCCCCAGAGCTGCCGCCTTCCAGCCCATGGAGACGGCTCTGCGCCCCTCCCAGCAGCCCAGATCACCCCAGACCACAGATAACAGCTCCCACCCCATCTCATCCGGTCCAGTGTCAGCGGGTTTGGGCACATGGCAATGGGGTCTGCCCAGGGGGCGCTCCACCTGCCCTGGCTTGGCTTTCACACTGACTGTCAGCTTCATCCATTTGCACCTCAGCCAGCAGAGCCAGCGTCCCTGGAGGCTCCGGAACTCAAGAGCGGCTCTTGGAAAGAGGGAACAAGGGAGGTGCTGGAAACTCTGCTGCTTTTCTTAAAATGACCGACCTACCGTCATCGCTTTTGTAAATTAGGCAAGACACTTAACCCCTTTGAGCCTTCGCTTCTTCCCCCATAAAATGGGGACACGTATCCATAGGGCCAAAGAGTCTGCCCGGGTATTTGAGCTGTCGACTGTGCAAGGACACCACATTGAAGGGGGTAACATCCATATCACAGCCATAGGTTTGTTTATTGGGAGCACGAGGGTGGGTGTGGGGTCCTAGAGAGGCAGGTGCACACCCCTCCACGCACACTCAAGAGCGAGAGGACGCACGTGCCCACCGGCACACACGCCTGCACGCAGCTGCCTTCCGTGCTAACCTCTCTGGGCGCCCTCTCAGTGCTGCTTTCACTCTTCCAGAGCTCAGAGCCCAATCCCGAATCCTTCCTCTGGCCCTGATGAGGGGGCTCCACGTTATTCTCCAAAGTCCTGCAGGGCCCAGATGCGAGAGGTCTTACACTTTGAGGTCTCCAGCGGGAGTAGCATCAGGAGACCGGGAAGGGGCTGGGCTGGGCTCCTGCTGGTCCTTCCTCGGAGTTGCGAGAGCTGTCCAAGGGCTGGACTGTAGCCTCACCTTGTACCCTGCCTTTGGCAGCGCGACAGTGTGTGGGAATTGGTGTGGTTAAGGGGACATTTCAAAAATGAAGTGACTTTGAAAAGCACCACCCGCTCACAGATGGCAGTAAATATTTTTCATTCACACAAACTCATTTCTAAATCTGTCAGGGTCCCTAGAGGAAACAAAATTCCACTGGAAGATAGTTAAAGCACAGAGGCTTTGAAAAAGGTACTGTCCAAGGAAGAGTGGGCGGGGACAGTGGAGCCGGCGAGGGGGGATGGGAACAGGGACAGCAGGAAGCTGGTACCACCCAGGGGCCTGAAGGGGCCCAGGGAGGAAATGGTGTTCCTGGCATCCCGCGTGAGCTGGAGGCAGGGCAGGGACTGCCGGCCGGAGCTGTAGCCACGAAGGACCGCAGCATCTGCCAGAAACTGCCAGCCGTGGGAAAACAGGAAGAAGTGATCTTTCCTCCTGCTGGTGCCTCTCCCTGGAGGGCAAGGGAGTCTAGGTGTTGCGAGTGAAGGGATCAGCCCCCGGGAGCCGGGAGAAGGACTCTGAAGGTGGAGATGCAGGTAGAGAATAAAGAGGGCAATACGCTAATCTTCTCGTTTTTCTGCTAGGCAAGTTTGAATTTCTGTATATTGAGATTTCTTTTTCTTCTTCTTTAAGATTTTATTTATTTCAGACAGAGAGAGAGAGAGAGAGAGGGAGTGTGTGCACGTGGAGGGGGGGGCAGATGGAGAAGCAGACTCCCTGCTGAGCAGGGAGCCCCACACGGGGCTCGATCCCAGGACCCTGGGATCATATCTGAGCTGAAGGCAGACGCTTAACTGACTGAGCCACCCAGGCGCCCAGTATATTGAGATTTCTTAAAATAGCCCCCATGATGTGGGATGTATTTAAGGTGTGATCATAAAATGACAATTTTTGTTTTAAACAAACAGGTTTGGGAGGTGCTGCTATGAAAATTCTGTTAAGAATATTTTGTTTCCTCTCTTTTGAAATGGCTCTCAATACATCACCTATACATTAAAAAATTCTTTTTTTTTTCTCTTGGGGAAACACAAATCTTCCTGTCTTGAATTTTTTGCAAATAGCCAAACGGCCTGGAATATACTCCAGGGTTCCCAGGACAGTACCCTGAAAGGAGCACTGGCCTGGGAGGAGTCAATGGGATTAGCCATGATCTTGGATCCTGTCTGAGCCTCAGTTTCCTCATTTGTAACATGGATCAGGCATGCGTTCTCGAAGGCTGTTACCAGTTCCAAATAACTTGTGATTCTTTCAGAAGTAAAGCTGGTCGATTAGGCAGATGGGACCGGGTTGGGTCAAGAACGAAGTGTGATTACAATGTAGTACAACTAATTTTCCTGTGTGGTGGCTAAGTTGGGTCAAATGTTTTGAGCAATGGCAGCATTATTGAACTACTGCTATGTCTCCAGCGTTCCAAAGCCAAAGCGCAGTGCCCACTGGGACTTTGCAGATCGCTGGCACGTCCCGCCTCAGCTCCACTAAGCACTTTAGCTGTGACACACTTAGTATCTGGGAGATGCAGCTGGGCATGTCCGATGTTCCTTTATTTAATTATTTAATTGATTAAAAAAAAAAGATTTTTAAAAAGATTTTTCTTTTTCTTTTTTCTCTTTTTAAAGATTTTACTTATTTATTTGAGAGAGAAAGAATGAGACAGAGAGAGCGTGAGATGGGGGAGGGTGAGAGGGAGAAGCAGACCCCCTGCCGAGCGGGGAGTCTGATGCGGGACTCGATCCCGGGACTCCAGGATCATGACCTGAGCCGAAGGCAGTCGCTTAACCAACGGAGCCACCCAGGCGCCCTAAAAGATTTTTGTTTTTAAGTAGTCTCGGGCGCCTGGGTGGCTCCGTTGGTTAAGCGACTGCCTTCGGCTCAGGTCATGATCCTGGAGTCCCGGGATCGAGTCCCGCATCAGACTCCCCGCTCGGCAGGGGGTCTGCTTCTCCCGCTGACCCTCTTCCCTCTCGTGCTATCTCTCACTCTCTCTCTCAAATAAATAAATAAAATCTTAAAAAAAAAAGTAGAGACTCTCTACACCCAACCTGTCTCTACACCCAACCTGGGGCTCAAACGCACGACCCCGAGATCATGAGTCACACGCTCCGATGACGAAGCCGGCCAGGTGCCTTTTTTTTTTTTTTTTAAGAGTGTACTTTTCTTCTCTTTTTTATCCCCTCCTTTTTTTCCTTCTCTCTCTCTCTCTCTCTCTTTATTTAAAAGTGTTTTTTTTGTGTGAATTTAAACCTACAGAGATGTTGCAAGAATAATACAATGAATAATCCATATGCCTTTCATGTAGATTTACCAATTTTACCTCATTTGCTTTAATCTCTCTCTATAGGTTATAATTATCATTATTTTTGCCAAATCATTAGAGGGTCAACCGCAGGTCACCAGGACCCTCTACTCCTAAATACTTTAGCATGTATGGATGTTGTCTTCTATAACCGCAACACAGCCATCAAATCCAGAAACCTTAACATTGGCAAAATACTATCATCTGACATACAGCCCATTTTTAAATTTTATTAATCGCCCAATGATTGCCTTTTGGCGAGGTCTTCTTTCCCATTTTGGCCTCGATCCCTGCCCATGATCCCACATGACCTTTAGTTCTCATGGTCGCTTCCATCTGGACTCTTCCATCTGGAACCGTTCCTCAGCTCTTTGTTGTCATTCGTGACATTGGTAGTTTTTTAAATGTGCGGGGCCGGTCGTTTTGCAGAACACGTCGCCTGGTCTGGGTTTGTCTGATGATGTGTTTGTTTTCCTCTTGGTGAGATTCAGGTTATGCATTTGGGGCAGGGAAGAGCATAGCTGTGGATGGGGTCACTTCTCGGGACCCCCGTGACTTCGAGCCCTGGATTAGGGAGGAGATTGCCAAGTTTCTCCATTGTAACAGTGCCATACTTTCCCTCTGGCATTAACAAGTAAACCCAAGTTTTCAAGAGAGAAGTCCAAGTTTGGGCAAGTTTATTTCGCAAGCACACAAGGGCTTGGTGGCCTGCGTGCCTCAGCCTTGGCGTCTTCTCCGGCTAGGGTTCTGGAAGATGGAGTTCTGGTTTGGGGCTTTGCAGCACAGAGTAGCTCTCTGTCTCTCCTCACGAGGACAAAGAATTCAACGCATGCATGCTTGCCATATGCCCGAGAATGCCATGTGCTGTTTACCAGCCTCTGAATAGCCCCGTGGTGGCCAGCAGCCGGGAGCTGCAAGTGTTTCTTAAGGCTGAGTGCTCCCAGCAGAGGCGCTGCCAGGGGCCACAGGGAATGTGTGGGGAACATTCTGCTGAGGAGCGTGGTTTTTGTTCCCTTTAAAAACCTCTGTTATTTTCCACCGCGAGCTTGAGGCCTGGCCTTCATGGAAAAGCTTCCCAACCGTGGGGCCAAGGATTGGGAAGGGTTAAGAAAGAAAAGACCCTCTCTTTGGACAGGGCATTCTGGTCTACAAGGTGCTTTATCTCCTGAGATCACAGGCTGGGCTCTCAGCTCTCCCGGGGAGAAGGTGGCCTCCAGGAAGGGGAGGTTAGGGGAGGTGAAGCCGTTGGTTGGTCTCAACTCACAGAGCTGGGAAGAGGTGACTCTTCTAGGTCAAGCCAAACCTTCTGATTTAAAAATTCTTTTTTTTTTTTTTTTCTTTTCCATGATGCCATCGCTGTTTCCCCGAGGAAGCTGGGGTTCTTTTTCTGGGGAGGTTTTAGGAAATGGAAGAGGCCTTTTGAAATGTGTAGGGCCTTGACCTTCCAACAACAGCCCTGAAGTAGTTATTAAATATGTATGTGCAGAGCCTCTTTCTTCAATGAGTCTATTGTGCAGGAGGTGAATAATAATGATAAAATAATAATACCTATTAGCTTTTCCACTTTGTAGCTGTATGATCTCGGGCAAGTTATTGAACCCCTCTTATGCCTCACTTTCCTTATCTCTAAAACAAGGATGATACAGTACCTCTTCCCGAGTGGTGTTGTGAGGATGAAGTGAGTTAATACCTATCATGTGTTCGGCACACGGTAAAAACTATAAGCACTTGGTGATTACTCTTGAATACTTTGCGTGAGGTATTCTGTACATATTGTACATGCTTTAGCTCTTTTGACTTCTACAACAACCCCATGAAGTGGGTATTCTTTTTCTTACTTACAGACAAATCGAAGCTCAGAGAGGTTAAGCAATATGCTCAGGGTCACACAGCTGGTATATGGCACAATTCAAACTGGGCCGGGTCTGACTGAGAAGCCCATGCTTTAAATACTCACGGCATTCTGCTTGCTCTGATAACGGGGCCGACTGTGTTAGTAACATATAACTGTTTCCAGGTTTGGAGAGGAGTGTGGGGCGCACATTCCAGGCAGAGGGAACAGCAGGAGTAAGGTGTGGAAGCGAAGGGTGTGGGGAGGTTCAGCAAAGCGGGGTAGGGTGGGGTCTGGGGAGGAGAAGAGCTAAGAACTTAGAATGACCCTTGAGAGCATGCAGGCAGCCAGCCTGGTTTCTGGTCCTGCTCAGAAAGGAAAGGAAAAGGCGCTTATCAACTTGCCCATTTTGGAGGTAGGAGGTGGACTCCAGGCCTCAAGCAAAGTGAACCCTTGGCCCAGGTTCAGCCTCCCCGGCTGCTGCCAGCCCCTCTTGCTCAGTGTTACCCCGGGTCTTTTCCTCTCCCGGGTCTTCACTCTTCCAGAACGAGGATCAACAAGGGAGTAACTGCAATCAAAGCATTCGCATTATAATTAGCCCCACCCCCTGTCCCTGACCGCCGGCCAGGCAGCCTGGAAGCCTCCGCCCTGGCTCCAGCTAGTGGCCTTGCCGCCCCACAGCTGTGGGAATTTGGCCCAGGCCTGCGTGCATCCCTGGAGCCAGCGGGGGCCCTGTGGGGCTGAGCTCCCTCTCGGGCGGTGGGGGGGGGGGGGGGCTGGCATTGTGAGGGCGCGGTTCAGAGAAGAGTTTGGGGGCAGAACAGAGTAGTTCTCAACTGTGGAGAGAGCTTCTCCTTTTTTTCTTTGGCCTACCGGCCCTGATGGCTCCACGGCTGTGGCCAACTAGCACCTGGGACTTGCTAACAATCCACGCCATGAGCGTGAGGTCTCCTGGTTGCCTGGGAGGATGCCCAAGGCGAAGGAGCTGAGGCCTCCACCGACTGGAACGACTGGCCCTTTATTCTGGAGATTATGGGGAGCATGAGGGAAGAAGGAAGCAGATAGAAATCCATAGGGAAAGCAGAAGAGCAGGGTGCTGGCGGGCTGGAGTGAGAGGGCAGCCCTGGAGAAGCAAAGTGCTAGGGAGAGAGAGGGAGGGGGGAAGCCTGGAATGAGCAGCTGGGAGCATGAAAGCTGCAAGGGAGGGAGGCAAGCAGAGAGGACCCACAGGGAGCAGACGCAGGGCGAAGGGCTCTGGGGGCACTTTAGCCCCGCTCCCCTATCTCCGTAAGTCCCTCCTGGCACCCCAAAAGAGCTTGTAACCTAAGTAAAGCAGCATGCTTGCCACGTCTATTCGCCCCCAAACTCCAGCCAAAACTCTGGTTTTTGCTTTAGCCCAAGACCAGATGACACCCTGAAGCCCCCCATACTGTAATCTTGGGGCCGCCAGTGTCCAGGGAGTATAAGAGCCTCCCAAAGAGACTCTCGGTCCCAGAGAAGTAGGAGGGAAAGCAGAGGGGCGAGGGAAACCAGAGGAGAAAACAGTCACTAGGGACCATCTGCCACCACACCCCGTTCCATAGATCTGCTGATGGCCAGGCCGTCCTGGGGTCCCGGGACCCTTTGCCGGGCTGGTTCTTACCCACCTCTGGGCTGCTCTGAGCTATGCGCCCAGCGGTGGCCTGCTGGGACTGGGAGAAGGGTGCCGCTGGTAGGAAACTGGGGAAAGAAGACCCTGGGGGGCTGTGAGGAAGTTGCTGGAGGCCAAGTCCAGACCTCCCAGTGGCTGCTGGGAGAGCTAGCTAGCCTCCTGACCCCAGTGGGCCCCTAAGCTCCAAACAGTGCAGGGACCTAGCTCTTCCCTTAGGCCAGACTTTCCTCAGCCCACAGCTTTGTACTCGGAGAAAGTGCTGTGCCATATATGTTAATACTTCGGGATATTTACATTAAAAAAAAGGGCTTTTGGGTCCCAGGGATGGACCCATGGCTGGCCAGCTCAGGGTATTTTGGGACAGGAGAGCCTTTTAGCAAAGCCACACACACAGCGGGGGGCGTTACCTGTCTTGCTTTTCCCTCTGGGGCCCTGACCCAACCCTGGGCTGTAATGGGGCATTTGACCCCTGCCTGTCTTGAGGCCCCTACTCTGGCCTAGGTGAGAAGGAAGGCTTTGGGAGGCCTTTCCAGCCAGTGCCCTGTGGCGGGGGTTCTGTGTCCGCCGTCTCCCGTGGCCAGGCAGCGGGGAGGGCTGGAATGTGAACAGGCAGGACAGACTAATGACGGGGCATTTTCTACTCCTAACAGTGCAAGTTCAGCTCACAACTTGAATTTCAAGTGGGCCCTTCAGGCAGATTAGGGAGGTCAAGTGAGAGTGTGGAGGCAGCCATTGTGGATTGTCTAAATTCCTAGAAAATAAATTCTAGGAATTTCACCGTGGGAGGGAGGAGTAGCAGGTGAGCCTACTCAGTGTCATGCATAGCAGGGGTTAGAGCTGGTAGTCCAGGAGGCCTTGTCGGAGGAGGTGACTTTTTGCTCTTCTTTCTCTATTTGAACACCCTGTATTTCCAAAAATGACTTGTCTTTCCAATCAGATCTGAGAGACAAATTCATACTTTTAGCCAAGGCCTTTTGGGGGGGGGCAAAAAGTTATTTTTTCACTGAGCTGCCGTCGTCCTATGGAAGAGAACCACTCCCTCTAAATACCACTTTTGGTGCCTGCCCTTTGTTTGAAGTCATTATTGTCCCTAGAAATGGGAAATTACACATGACTGTTTATCAGAAGGAAATAAACACCTTGGATTAGTAGGGTTCTTGCCACTGGATGGTGGATCCAGACCTTGCCAGCGAGCTGGGTGAGAACATGCACAGTGCGTCCTGCACACATTCACTTTCGGTGTTTGACGATTTCTAAAGGGGAAATGGTTGGTTCCTGTGTGTCTCACGAAACCTGCCTGCCCTGTTCTCGTTACGTCATCCTGGAGAACCTTCGATAGGGCTTTTCTGGGTCAAGAGCAAGTACAGGAAAAAACACGCGGAGTAGGGCGTGTCACCGGCTTACTCTATTGGGACATGGATTGGGCTCTTGTTGTTCTTTATTCATGGGCATTTGATGAGCTCTTACTAAATGAGAGTGAAAAGTGGAACTGGAATGTTTTACTAAGACAGCCTGAGCCACGTGCAGGTTCATGCAGGGAAGAGAAGGTCTTGGAGATGGCTCTGAGCTCTGTGTGTTCCAGCCTTTCCGTGTTCCAGCCCAAACCCCGGGGAATGCTTGTCCTTAGTTTTGACTCTGGCCATAGTCAACCTCTGCACCCTCAAGTTGGCCTCTGAGCCACACTCAGCTCTTTCCAGCGCTCTTCACCATACCCTGCCGTCTCCAGCCCCCTGGCTTTTAAGCAGGCTTCTCTTCTTCATCCTTTGGATTTCGGTTTAGGGGGGCATTTCCTCCCAGAATAAATCTTCCCTGCCACCCCTCCCCCCTTCCACCAACCCTCTGGGTGTTCATGCTGCTTTCCGTACCTTCCCGTTCTCAGCACTATTCCTACTAAAGCAGGAATGACTAGTTGCTGGTCTGTCTGCCGCCGCCATCAGACTATCAGCTCTGTGAGGGAAGGATGCAGCCTGCTTGTTCCCCATCACAGCCCTGGCTGTAACCCAACCCAACCCAACCCAACCCAGAAAACCAACAAAAGAAACACCCACAAGAACTGTTTCCCTAATGTCATGGCTAAGGTTCTGCAGGTCAGCGGCTCTCCTTGAGCTGTCGAGGAGTCTGATTTAACAAGGGTGGAAAGCAGGGAACATTCGGCACACTTCGCCAGCATGCAGGCCTGCCTTGTTGGGGTGGAAAAGAAGGTAAAAGAAAAGCCTGGGGACCCAGAAGGTGACCTGGTGGCTGCGGAGGGCAGAGGAGAGCTGAGTGGGGGTTTGGAGGGAGAGGAGGGGCGGTTGGAGATGGCCCCCACCAGAACTTCAGGGGAGAGCGCATGGCCATGAACTGAAGCTGGGGAGGGGGGAGGGAGAGAAAGCTGGGTTGAGGAGGAGGAGGGGCTCCCCAAATCTGATCACTTTGCTCCATAACCGGTGGCTGGCCTCTGAAATGTCACTCATGGCTCAAGTCTGGAAATTGTGACTTCGGATTTTTCTATTCCCAATTGATTATTTTTGTGTTTTTTTTTATTTTTTTATTTTTTAAAGATTTTTATTTATTTATTTGAGAGAGCGAGAATGACAGAGAGAGAGAGCACATGAGACGGGGGAGGGTCGGAGGGAGAAGCAGACTCCCTGCTGAGCAGGGAGCCCGATGCGGGACTCGATCCCGGGACTCCAGGACCATGACCTGAGCCGAAGGCAGTCGCTTAACTGACTGAGCCACCCAGGCGCCCCGATTATTTTTGTTTTTATTACTTTAAAACGTGTGTCTTTCTGATGAGATGTTGAGTGCCCCGGCCAGGCTTTGTTTTATGAAGGGAGTAATATGAAGAAAGGGCCTTCTTTTGCTCCGCCTCCTCTTGGCCCTCCCTCCCTTCCTTCCTAGTGAAATTCTTGACCGGAAAGCCCAGCCAGGATGTGGAGAATTGTGTTTTCCACCTGAAGCAAGGTGGGGCTGGCCGGCTCTTTGTTGTGGCATGCTGCCCAAACCCCACCGGGCAGTTGTCCTCTTTGAGCGGGACAAACACAGCAGGCCCCGTGGTCATGGCCCCGTGGCCAGTGCAGCCCACTGCAGAATGAGACAAAGCCCTTGTGTACTTTGCTGGGAAGCACTTGGCTGTGACATACAGGCGCGTGAGTGCAGGAGAGCATTTGTGGTGTCCCAACACAGAGCACTCACAGCACGCCTTTCAGAGCGTTTCCAAGCCTCCTGCAAGGACAGCCAGGCTGGGGTGTGGTAAAGGTGTTTATTTTTCTCAGGTTTGGGCAAAGTCCTTCTAG